>NC_072402.2:321250-642500 GCF_028858775.2 Pan troglodytes | reverse complement strand
AAACATTGGTTAGGTTCAGGTGAGTTGAATTGTCTCTGGAATCACTGTTTACTGCTTTCCTTCTTGTTTGAACCAGGACATAAATATATGGCCTGCAATCTTGTCTTTGGAAAAGACATAACTTACAGAGTTGGAGGTTCTCAGATATCAGTCATTAGTCAAATTTATTGGTGATATAAAAGATATAAGGAAGGTAGTTTAGCCCGGCCTCTCAATCATATGCTCTGTCAAGCCACTAGAGAAGTTTGGTGCTTGACAACGTTTTAAAATGAAGGAGGATAATGTTAAGTCATCTTAGGCCTGAAGGTACTTCTGGAGTGAAAGAGCATTGCAGTTCTTGTGTGTGCTTTATATTTCAAAATGTATTTTGTAGCTCTCCCCACCAAAAAAGTTTCAAAATGGATTTCAGCTTCAACTTTCTAGGGTAGTGTTGAGCTGGGTCTATTGAAATACTGCTTAAATGCTTGCTAAATATCACTGATTTCACTTTACCTGTCATGCTGAGGGAAAGATAGTATCTAAGATAGATGTGCAGGGTGAATCAAGATGCTGCCTGAAAGTTTTGTGTGCTCAGGAAAGCATTTTTATTTACAAGTGAACTCTATTACAGCAGAGATCCCCAACCCCAGGCCACATAGCAGGTGAGTGAGCATTACTGCATGAGTGCCACCTCCTGTCAGATCAGTGGCAGAATTAGATTCTCATAGGAGAGCAAATCCTACTGTGAACTGTGCATGTGAGGAGGCTAGGTTGCATGCTCCTTATGAGAATCTAATGCCTGATGATCTGTCACTGTCTCCCATCATCTCCAGATGGGAACCATCTAGTTTCAGGAAAACAAGCTCAGGGCTCCCACTGATTCTACATTATGGTGTGTTGTATAATTATTTCAGTATATATTACAACGTAATAATAATAGAAATAAAGTGCACAATAAATGGAATGTTCTCGAATCATCCCCAAATCATCCCCCTCCCCCAGTCTGTGGAAAAATTGTCTTCCACGAAACCGGTCCCTGGTGCCAAAAAGGTTGGGGACCACTATGTTACATAGTATGTTGTTTGATTGTCATACAAACCTTCAGAAGTATTTGAGGCAGGCTCTATTATTGACATTGTATTTACAGAAAAATATGATGATGAGACATTAAGTAATTGCCCAAGGTCACACAGAATAAATTAGTCAATATTGGTACCAGATTATCTGGCTCAAGCCTCATAATCTCTTCACTATTCCTTATTTGTGAGGGCAGGAAAAGTTCTGATTATACTCTGAGTGAAAGTCATTCGTGTGGGTTGGTGTGGGGGTAGGAGTGGGGGTAGGGAGAGAGACCTGTATTACCCCCAAGGTGGTAGATAACATCAGATAAGCAGAATTAATTTCAACCCAATATGTCTGTAATTTTGACGTTGAATATCACTACTGTTTATTAAAACTCTGAAAGAAGCAGTCCTGGCTTTAACTTAAGACTTCCAGGAAAATGTTGACCGTAGTTCAAGGTAAGGTTGGAAATTTACATCTTTGCCTCAGGATCTGCTTGAAGATCATCAGCAGCAGCTGCATTAAAAAGTATTTATTAGGCTTCAGCAGCTTTTCTCCCTGATATTCTGGGTAAAGTGGGTTAAGCAGGTATGATTCCTTCTAGAGGTTGTTTTGTTTTGTTTTGTTTTGTTGATGAAGTCTTGCTGTGTTGCCCAGGCTGGAGTGCAGTGGTGCAGTCTCGGCTCACTGCAACCTCTGCCTCCTAGGTTCAAGCAATTCTCATGCCTCAGCCTCCCGAGTAGCTGGGATTACAGGCATGTGACAAAATGCCTGGCTAATTTTTTTGTATTTTTACTAGAGACAGGGTTTTGCCATGTTGGCCAGGCTGGTTTTTAACTCCTGGCCTCAAGTGATCCACCCACCTTGGCCTCCCAAAGTGCTGGGATTAGAGGTGTGAGCTACTGCACCCAGCCTAAGTTTTAAATCTGAGATAGACAACACTGATGACCAGAAACATAAAAGATATCGATTAAGTACAATGAGATCCTCTAGTAAATAATGTGTTAGCAGTTGGATATGAGATGCCCGAGCCTAGGAAAAAATGAAAACAAATCTTGTCAGCCCTATCTATATGCCCTACACAGGTGAGGGTGGAATCCAGACCTGGGAATCCAGTCATCTCATCTCTGATCAAGTTGCTGCCTGACGATTAAATTTGTCATTTGGAGTTCCAAGTTCTTTTAGAGTCCCTGATGGCATTGGTGGTTTATATTCTGGCATGAGGGAAAACTCCTTGTAAGTTGATGCCTGTATTTAAGAATGCAAGATCCACCAGGACTCACAGAGAGATCATATCACTTGGGATCTTTGTGCAGCAAATTAGAGAAAACTAGCTGAAATGGGGCCTAAATAGCAAAAGGAATGTGTTGGCCCACATAACTGAAGTAGATTGGCCTCAGGTGAACCGTGATCCAGCAGCTCACGTGATACTACCATTTGACCTGGTATTCCCTCTTGTCTGCTTTGCCTTAGATGGTATCACTCTTATCCCTAGGCTCTGAGCCTCTGACTGTCTGGTCCAGATAGCAAGTGTCTGCAGGATTTCTAGACCCCATGCTCTTACACCAGCTTGTCTATGAAGATGGAAGACAAAGCTTTTCTTTCCAAGAAGAAACTGAAAACATCAACTCAAGTCTTGACTTTTGTTGGGGTTTGTACTTTCTCTGACTCATTGATTCTCTGGGGCTATAGATGATGGGATAGACTGACAGTCTTAAGCCTCCTTCCCCTCATTAGGTAGAGCTAGGAGGAGGGTCATTCCTTCCCAAACTAAATGACTAAGAATGGATACATTTGTCCTCCAAAGCAAGATCTTTCTTTTTTCCTTCCAGAAAGAGTAACTGCAGTAATTAGGACCCAATTGATGGCAAAGAGGTATGATCTAGGTGAGTCCATTGGGGTGCAGTTCTGGAGGGGGAATTCAGGACCTTCTTCTTACCTCCTCCTACCCCTGCAAATACTCTGAGACTCACTAATAACTGACAGTGGTATTCAAATTGGAACAGTGGTTCTTGCCTCTGACCTTTGCATGTGCTCAAGTAGTCATCTGTCCTTCTTTCTCATCCTCTCCTCTTTATCCCTTTCTTCCTTCTTCCCACCCTTTCCCTCCATCTCTATTCCTCCCTCCTTCCCTTCGCTTCTCCTTCCCTTCTCCTTCCCTTCTCCCTCCTTCCTTCCTTCCTTCCTTCTTTTCTTATCTTCCCTTCCTCCCCACCTTGCCTACCTCTCACATTTCCATTTTCCAAAAAACCTTTTTTAGCCCCTTTTGTGTGCCAAGCACACTGCATGGTACTGGATATTCCTGATGGAGCTCATCTTCCCTTCCATGTTCCCTTTTCCTTTAGCAAACTTCAGTGCCAACAAAATGTGTTAATATTCTCTGTGTAAGGTGTTCTGCTAGATTCAGGGAGGTCCGTGGCTTCAGCGTGAATCTCAAGGATAGAGCTGGGGAGTGCTTTTAAATCATGATGACATTGTTCATAAAGATTGTCTCACACAGATTCTACTACCTATATTTTGGGGTGGGAGGGAGAGACAGGGAATGTAGTTTAAGAAAAGCAAGCATTTATGTCTGCCAGTGTACTCAAATGAGCTCATGTACGAAGTGGGACATGGAACTCGCTGACCTTTATTGGCCTCTGCATTCAGACTACCTGGGGTTGAATTCTAACTCCTCTGCCTTCTGACTTTATGACCTTGGGCTGTTTACCTAACTTCTCAGGGTGTCTTAGTCTATTTTTGGTTTCTATAACAGAATACCTGAAACTTGGTAATTTATGAAGAAAAGGAATTCATTTCTTACAGTTATGGAGGCTGAGAAGTCCAAGGTCCAGGGGCATAACAGGTGAGAGCCTTCTTACTGTCGAGGACTCTGCAGAGTCCCAAGGTAGTACAGGGGGTGAGGGGGCTGAGCATGCTAGCTCAGGTCTCTCTTCCTCCTCTTATAAAGCCACCAGACCCACTCCCATGGTAACTCATTAATCCACTAATCCATGAATGAGTTAATCCATTCATGAGGTCACAGTCCCCATGATCAAATCCCTTCTTAAAGCCCCCACCTCTCGATACTGCCACACTAGGGATGAAGTTTCAACAGAAATTTTGAAGGGGATAAACATTCAAACCATAGCACGGGGTCTCGTACTGAGGATTAAATTAGGTTATATATATATATATATAGTGCTTAGAGCAGTGCCAGTCCACAGTATGCGTTCAATGAAGTTAGCTATTATTGTCATGGCGATGGGGCTTTATGGATAAGAGAGTGAAGCATAGGCAGTGGATTCTCATGAGTAGTCTCCTGTGCTTCCACATTAAGGACTAAATGTTGGCCAGTGGCTGTGCTCAGGCCCCGTCTTCCACATGTGGATGCTAGTGAGGCAGGGGTGCTTTCTTGCTGTGTATATTCACATTTCAGAGTCCCTCAGAGCTTCCAGAGGACTCTGCTGTGTGAACCTCACATATCTCTATTTGATAGTTTTTCAGATTACTTTGTAAATAATTATTGTTAATTTTCTTTAGCTTTTTAAAAATATGTATTAATATATTGAGCCTTTCAGTTATGACCTAGGAATAGACCTACGTTTTTTTGGGGTGGGGAAGGGGTCCGTCTGTTGCCTAGGCTGGAGGGCAGTGGCACAATCACAGCTCACTACAATGAACTTCCAGGCTCAAGTGATCCTCCCATCTCAGCCTCCCAAGTAGCTGGGAACACAGACATGCACCACCCTACCTGGCTAATTTTTTATTTTTATTTTTTGTAGAGACAAGGTCTCACTATGCTGCCTAGGCTGGTCTCAAACTCCTGGACTCAAGCAATCCTCCTGCCTCTGCCTCTCAAAGTGCTGGGATTATAGGCGTGAGCCACCATGCCCAGCCCCTATTGCCTTTTGATCCATACTTTTTGATTAATATCCTCTAAAACACATGAAAATTCATTGTTCCCTCTGTTAGGTGCTTCCATAGAACACATATAGGACCCTAGAAGTCCCGTCTCTTTAGAAAAATTATCTTTCTGGGAAAATACAGAGTTTCTTTTGTAACACATCTGTGTCTCTGTATGCTGGCCAAAAGCCTCAAACCCCCGAACAGACCTGAAATGTTTATCCCTACCACTACTTCTGATAATAGGGGTTTGACTTTGTATTGCCCACACATCCCATTAAAACATATAATGTGATTTGTGCACATATTGTGAGCATTTGTTCATTTTATAACCTGTTTAGTAGTTCAGCCAAAAGCAACAAAAGTGAAATAAGAGAAACATCCTGAGCAAAAAGAATTGCTCTTTGATATACCTGTGCACTGGCATGAGAGGACAGAGGAGAGATTTGTGAAAGTGGACTCCTTTGTTATTAATATAACACCGGCTACTTTCTTTAACAATTAACATCTCAACCCCAATTTATCATTATTGTGGCTGTTTTTTTGCTTTCATAATGACTTCAGAAAAATTCATAACATCATCTGGAGTCCCTTTATCGGCAAAGCCATTAGTCAATTTCACTGGTACTCTAGGGAGAGACTTGGGAAGTGAAAGGTGGACATTTCCCCCCATATGGGGTTTCTTTACATGACTCTTATCAAATCAGGTGGGTGTTAGGAGCCTGAGAAATGTGAGCGTGAAGAAATGTGAAATGTGAGATTTGGATAAGGTCGTTTGGATTTAAAGAGGAAATTTCCATCAAGGGCCAACTCCTAGAGGAGATCACAGAGCAGAGGCTGGGGTGTGGCTGCAGGTAGGCATGCCATTGAGCCAAGGTGGGCTGACTCGAGGAAGAGCTCAAGCAGATGCTTTAGAACAAAGCATAAATGTCTTCTTTTGAGAAGTGTCTGTTCATATCCTTCGCCCACTTTTTGATGGGGTTGTTTGATTTTTTCTTGTAAATTTGTTTAAGTTCTTTGTAGAATCTGGATATTAGCCCTTTGTCAGATGGGTAGAAGCCAAATCATGAGTGAACTCCCATTCACAATTGCTTCAAAGAGAATAAAATACCTAGGAATTCAACTTACAAGGGATGTGAAGGACCTCTTCAAGGAGAAGTACAAACCACTGCTCAACAAAATAAAAGAGGACACAGACAAATGGAAGAACATTCCATGCTTATGAATAGGAAGAATCAATATTGTGAAAATGACCATACTGCCCAAGGTAATTTATAGATTCAGTGCCATCCCCATCAAGCTACCAATGACTTTCTTCACAGAATTGGGGAAAACTGCTTTAAAGTTCATATGGAACCAAAAAAGAGCCCGCATCGCCAAGACAGTCCTAAGCAAAAAGAACAAAGCTGGAGGCATCATGCTACCTGACTTTAAACTATGCTACAAGGCTTCAGTAACCAAAACAGCATGGTACTGGTACCAAAACAGAGATAGACACTAATGGAATGGAACAGAGGCCTCAGAAATAACACCACACATCTACAACCATCTGATCTT
Organism: Pan troglodytes; assembly: GCF_028858775.2. Taxonomy (NCBI): domain Eukaryota; kingdom Metazoa; phylum Chordata; class Mammalia; order Primates; family Hominidae; genus Pan; species Pan troglodytes. Next base: position 636,017 of record NC_072402.2, on the reverse strand, counting down.
TGACAAACCTGACAAACACAAGAAATGAAGAAAGCATTCCCTGTTTAATAAGTGGGGCTGGGAAAACTGGCTAGCTTTATTTAGAAAGCTGAAACTGCATCCCTTCCTTACACCTTATACAAAAATTAATTTTTTTTTTTTTTTTTGAGACGGGGTCTTGCTCTGTCGCCCAGGCTGGAGTGCAGTGGTGCGATCTCAGGTCACTGCAATCTCCGCCTCCTGGGTTCAAGTGATTCTCCTGCCTCAGTCTCCCGAGTAGCTGGGATTACAGGCACCCGCCACCACGCCTGGCTAATTTTTGTATTTTTAGTAGAGATGGGGTTTCATCTTGTTGGCCAGGTTGGTCTCAAACTCCTGACCTCAGGTGATCCACCCACCTTGGCCTCCCAAAGTCCTAGGATTACAGGCGTGAGCCACCACGCCAGGCCTAAACCCTTATTTAAGTAAAACTTATTTTCAGAAAAAAATGAATCTGAGGATGTGTTACATGTCCCCCTTTTACTTAGTGACAGTCCCAGGCACACTTGAGCTTGTCATTAACAATATTCATCAATTTAAGAGTTGATCAGAGAAGGTCATACAAGAATCCAATCTCAGTGGAATTAAAGGAAAAATTTTTGCTAAGCAGAAAATAAATGAGAACTGTACATTTAAAATAAATAAATGAACAGAAAGCCTTTCAAATCATACTAAACTAACTTATATCTGTGGCTACTACATTGTTGTTCTTTAATGCTTAAATAGGTAAAAGCACTGATGTTTTAGTTGAAACTACCAGCAGTAGGAATGCTTGCTCAGTAAGAGCAAGACCCCACTAACACAGTCATATTTATAAAGTCAAGGTTTAGGTGTCTGCCAGGGTCTGTTTTCCCTAAATCTATTACAAACAAATGAAAGCAAATCAGTAAATACTGTTTTAATGTACCTATACCGAGTCATAAAATTATTTTCCTCCCAAGTCAGGAAGAAACATAAAGTTGGTTAACTGAAAAAGAGAAAGTTTAATCATTCTGATTTTCATTCTGATGCTCTTCTTTAGACTATCTATTGCTGCTTTCTTTTGTAGCAGAACAGCTGATTTTCGGCCTAGGTTTTCATGATCTGATAAACCTTCACCATAGACAGTTTCTTGGAAAGAAACTTTGCAAGTGTCAGTTATCTTTAAATGTTCAGGAAGCTGTGTGGGTCTCAGACCCAGCTGGAGCAGAGCCAGCACGGGATTCTGAAAGCATTTGCAGGCTCTGAGATGGTTTTAACCTGTTCCTTGGCAGTGCAGCCCTTGTGTACACTCTTGGAAAGATACTAATGTTTACTTTCATGATGTAGAATGGATGAGCAGTGAAGGTTTCTAGGAAGGTTGAACACACTCATGCCCACTTTGGGACACAAGGAGGCAGATGCTATCATGGGAACTCTTCAAATAAGGTCATATGGTTTGGCTGTATCCTCACCCAGATCTCTTCTTGAATTGTAGTTCCCATAATCTCGTGTGTTGTGGGAGGGACTCGATGGGAGGTAATTGAATCATGGGGGCAGTTACCCTGATTCTGTTCTTGTAATAGTGAGTTTTCATGAGATCTTTACACTTGATTAATGTTAACTGTAGTTGTCCTACTGATCTATCGAACACCAAGTCTTATTTCTTCTAAGTGTATTTGTACCCATTAATCTACTGCTCTTCATTCCCCATCCCTGCTACCCTTCCCAGCCTCCGGTAACCACTAGTCTACTCTCTATCTTCATGAGATTCACTTTTGTAGCTCCCACATATGAGTGAGAACATGTGACATTGTCTTTCTGTGCTTTGCTTGTTTCACTGAACATAATGACCCCCAGTTTCATCCATCTTGCTCCAAATGACAGGATTTAATTCTTTTTATGGCTGGATAATATTCTATTGTGTGTTTTTACCACACTTTCTTTTTAAATATTTATTATTATTTTGTAGAGACAGAGTCCTGCTATGTTGTCCAGGCTAGTCTCAAACTCCTGGACTCAAGCGATCCACCTGCCTTGGCCTCCACATTTTCTTTATTCATCCATTGATGGACACTTAGGTTGATTCCATATTTTGTCTATTATGAATAGTGCTGCAATAAACATGCAAGTACAAATCTCTCTTCAATATATTGGTTTTCTTTCTTTTAGATAAATACTCAGTAGTGGAATTGCTGGATCATATAGTATTCTACTTTTACATTTTTGAGGAACCTCTGAACTGTTTTCTATAGTGGCTGTACTAATTTACATTCCCCCCAACAATGTGTGAGGATTTTTCTTTCTGTGCATCCTCACCAGCATGTTATTCCCTGTCTTTTTTGATAAAAGCTATTCTAATTGGGGTGAGATTATATCTCATTGTGGTTTTGATTTGCATTTTCTGGATAATTACTGATGTTGAGCATTTCTTATACCCTTTGTTCATTTGTCCTCTGTTGAGAAATACCTGTTCAGGCCTTTTGCCCTTTTAAAAATCAGATTAATGACTTTTTGCTATTGAGTTGTTTGAGCTCCTTATATATTCTGGTTATTTATCTTGTCAGATGGGTAGTTTGCAAATACTTTCTCTTATTCTATGGGTTGTTTCTTCACCTTGTTTGACTGTTTCCTTTGCTGTGCAGAAGCTTTTCAGCTTGATGTAATCCCATTTGTCCATTTTTGTTTTTGTTGCCTATGCTTTTGAGAACTTCAACAAAAAATTTTTGCCCTGACCAATGTCCTGGAGCATTTCCCCAATGTTTTCTTTTAGTAGTTTTATAATTTCAGGTGTTAGATTTAAGTCTAAATCCATTTGTATTTGATATTCGTACATGGTGAGAGATAGAGGTCTAGTTTCATTCTTCTACATATAGTTGTCCAGTTTTCCCAGTGCCATTTATTGAAGAGACTGTCCTTTCCCTGTTGCATATTGTTGGCACCTCTGTCAAAAATTAGTTGGCTGCAAATGGCATGGATTTATATCTGGGTTCACTATTCTGTTCAGTCGGTGTCTGTGTCTGTTTTTTATGCCAGTACCGTGCTGATCTGGCTACTATAGCCTTGTAGTATATTTTTAAGTCAAGTAGTGTGAGGCCTCCAGCTTCACTCTTTTTGCTCAAGATTGCTTTGGTTATTTGTGGTTCCATATAAAATTTAGGATTGTCTGCTCTATTTCTATGGGGAATATTGTTGGTATTTTGATAGGGATTACATTGAATCAGTAAACTGCTTTGGGTAGGATTGTCATTTTAACAATATTCTTTCAATCCATGAGCATGGAATAATATCTTTTCCATTTTTTGATTCATCTTCTATTTATTTAATCAGTTTTTATAGTGATCCTTGTAAAGATCTTTCACAGCTTTGGTTAAATTGATTCTCAGGGGCCAGGCACAGTGGCTGACACCTGCAATCCCAACACTTCGAGAGGCCAAAGCGGGAGAATTGCTTGAGCCCAGGAGTTTGAGGCCAGCCTGGGCAGCATAGTGTGACCTCATCTCTTAAAAAAAAATCAAAATATTAGCCAGACGTGGTGGCATGTGCCTGTGGTTGCAGCTACTTGGGAGGCTGAAGTCAGAGGATCGCTTGAGACCAAGAAATCGAGACTGCAGTGCTCACTGCACTGGTGACAGAGTGCAAAGCTTGAGACCAAGAAATCGAGACTGCAGTGCTCACTGCACTGGTGACAGAGTGCAAAGCTTGAGACCAAGAAATCGAGACTGCAGTGCTCACTGCACTGGTGACAGAGTGCGAACCTGGGTGACAGAGCAAAACCCTGTCTCAAAAAAAAAAAAACAAAATATTCCTGAGTATTTTACATTCTGTGTAGATACGATAAATTAGATTGCTTTCTTTCTTTTTCAGATTGTTCACTATTGGTGTATATAAATGCTACTGAATTTTGTATGTTGGCTTTGTATCCTGCAACTTTACTGAATTCACTTATTACTTCTAATAGTTTTTTGGTTTTTAAAAATAGAAGATCCTGTCATCTACATTCAAAGCGAATTTGACTTCTTTCTTTCCAGTATGAACACCTTTATTTATTTTTCTTGACCAACTGGCCAGGACTTCCACTTTATGTTGAATGAAAGTAGTGAAAGTGCACACCCTTGTCTTGTTCCAGATCTTAGTGGAAAGCCTTTTAGTTTTTCCCTGTTTGGTATGATGTCGGCTGTGGATTTGTCATATATAGCCTTTATTATTTTGAGGTATGTTTCCTCTGTACCTGGTTTGCTGAGGGTTTTTATCAAAAGGGATATTGAATTTTATTGAATACTTTTCAGCACTTATTGAAATGATCATATGGTTTTTGTTATTGGTTCTGTTAATGTGTATCACATTTATTGATTTGCATATGCTGAACCATCTTTGCATCCCTGGGATGAATCCCACTTGATAATGTTGAATGATCTTTTTAATATCTTGCTGAATTCAGTTTGTTAATATTTTTTGTTGAGGATTTTTCTATCTGTGTTCCTCAGTGAAATTAGCCTATTGTTGTCTTTTTTTTTTTTTTTGTGGCCTTATCTCGTTTTGGTATCAGGGTAATGCCTGCCTTGCAGGATGAGTTTGAGCATTCCTTCCTCTGCAATTTTTTTTTTTTTGAAGAGTTTGAGTAGAATTATTATAGTTTTTCTTGAAATGTTTAATAGAATTCATCAGATCCTGGACTTCTCTTTGATAGGAGACTTTTATTTATAGCTTCGATCTTATTACTTGCTATTGGTTTGTCGAGGTTTTCGCTTTCTTCGTGGTTCAATTTTGGTTGTATATTTCCAGGAATGTATCTTTGTCTTCTAGATTTTTCAATTTGTTGGCAATTGTCTCTAATGATTCTTTGTACTCCTATGGTCTCTGTTGTTTTGTATCCTTTTTGTTTCTGATTTTATTTATTTGGGTCCTCTCTTTTTAGTTAGTCTTGCTAAAGTTTTGTCAGTTTTTTTTAACTAAACGTGTTTTGTTGATCTTCAGTAATGTTTTAATCTCAATTTCATTTATTTTTGCTCTGATCTTTATTATTTCCTTTCTCCTAGTAAATTTGGGTTTGGCTTGGTCTTGCTTTTCTAGTTCCTTGAGATGCTCCATTATTAGGTTGTCTTTTGGAAGTCTTTCAACTTTTTTGATGTGGATGTTTATTGCTATAAACCTCCCTCTTAGTACTGTGTTTACTGTATCCCATAGATTTTGATATGTTGTGTTTCCATTTTTATTTGTTTTGAGAAATTTTTAAATGTTCTTATTTCTTCATCAACTCATTGTTTATTCAGGAGCATGTTGTTTAATTTCCATGTTTTTGTTTAATTTCCAAAGGTGTGTTTTTTTTTTTTTTTTGAGATGGAGTCTCCCTCTGTCATCCAGGCTGGAGTGCAGTGGTGCAAGCTGCAACCTCCACCTCCTGGGTTCAAGTGATTCTCCTGCCTCAGCCTCCCAAGTAGCTGGGATTACAGGTGTACACCACCACACCCAGCTAATTTTTGTATTTTTAATGAGACAGGGTTTTGCCATGTTGGTCAGGCTGGTCCCGAACTCCTGACATCAGATGATCCACCCACCTCAGCCTCCCAAAGTACTGGGATTACAGGCATGAGCCACCACACCCAGCCCAAAATTCCTCGTGTTATTGATATCTAGTTTTATTCCATTGTGGTCAGAAAGGATACTTGATATGATTTCTACTTTTAAAAATTTGTTGAGACTTGTTTTGTGGCCTAAAATATGGTTTATTCTGGGGAATGTTCCATGTACTGATGAAACGTGTATTCTGAATAGTTGAGTGAACTGTTTTATAAATATCAGTTGGACCTATTTGGTCCGATGTGTAGTTTGATACAATGGTTTCTTTGTTAATTTTCTGTCTAGATGATCTGTTCATTGGTGAAAGTGGGGTATTTGATGTCCTCCACTATTATTGTATTACAATCTCTCTCTCTCTCTTTGTATCTATTAATGTTTGCTTTATATACTTGGGAGCTGAATTTCAGTCCATCAAATGTATTAATCAGTTCTAAGATTTCTGTTTGATTTTTTGAATAATGTCTCTTTGTTAAATTTCTCTGATAAATTTCTGAATGGAGAATTACCGTTTTGTTTCTTGTTTTCTGGTTGTTTTGTAACTCTTCTCCTCCTTTCTTCCTGTCATCCTTTATGGTTAAGTGACTTTCTTTGGAACTATGTTTTAATTTGTTGGGGTTCTTTTTAGTGTGTTTATTATAGGTTTTTACATTGTGGTTACCATGAGGCTTATAGAAAACATCTTATAGATATAACAAGTTATTTTAAAGAGATGACAGCTTATCTTAGATAAGCAGTCCCCAGTCTGTTTTGGCACCAGGGACCAGTTTCATGGAAGACAATTTTTCCATAGATCGGGCAGTGGGGATGGTTTTAGGATGAAACTGTTCTACCTCAGATCATCAGGCATTAGATCCTCATAAGGAACGCTCAACCTAGATCCTTCGCACTTGCAGTTCACAATAGGCTTTGCACTCTTATGAGACTCTATGCTGCTAATGATCTGACAGGAGGTGGAGCAGGCAGTGCTGTGTGACCTGGTTCCTAACATGCCACGGACCAGTACTGGTCCATGGCTCAGGAGTTGGAGATCCCTGTCTTAGATCACACACACAAAAAAAGAATAAATAAAAAACTTTAAAACAACCCTCCATCTTTAATTCCATCCCCTGACATTTTGACTTTTGTTGGTCTGAATTTACGTATTTTGATATTGCCTATCTCTTAACAGGTTGCTGTAGCTGTTAGGGTTTTTGATAGATTTGTCTTCTAGGTGTCATACTAGAATTATGGGTAACTTATGGGTGGACTGCACATGACAATTACAGTATTTGAATATTCTGGGGGTTTCTATACTTGATGTTACCCGTAGGTTTTATACCTTCAAATGTTTTCTTTTTGCACATTAATGTTTTTTCATTTCAGATTGAAGAACCATCTTTAACATTTCTTGTAAGACAGATCTAGTAGTGGTAAATTCTCTTAGCTTTTGTTTGTCAGAAAAAGACTATCTCTCCTTCATACTTGAAGGATATTTCTGCTGTTTGCTGGATAAAGTATTTGAGGATAGCAGGGTTTTTTGGGGTTTTTTCTTTCAGCACTTTGAAAATATCATTCCACTTCCTCCTGACTTACGGTTTCCATTGAGAAGTGTGTTGCCAACTGAAGTGGAGTTTCTTTGTATGTTATATCCTCCTTTTTTCTTGCTGCTTTTAGTATCCTCTTTTTGTCCTTGACCTTTGAGAGTTTTATTATTATATGCCTTGGGTGTAGTTTTATTTGGGTCAAATCTGTTTAGTGTTTCCTGACCTTCCTCTACCTGGATATTTTTCTCATATTTTGGAAAGTTTTCTGTTATTATTTATTGAGTAAGCTTTTTTCTACCCCTCACTCTTGCTCAACTTTCTCTTGAACACCAATAATTCTTAGATTTGGTCTTTTAAGGTAATTTTCTGTATCTTGTAGGCAATCTTTGTATAATATATTTCCATTCATTTTACTTTTTCTCCTGTATGTAATTTCAAAGAGCCTGTCTTTGGGCTGACTGATTCTTTCCTCTGCTTGATGCATTCTGCTGTTGAGAGCCTCCAATAAATTTTTCAGTTAGCAAATATATTTTTCAATTTCAAGATTCGTTTGATTTTTTATCACTTCGATCTCTGTTAAATTCCTCTGATACGTTTCTGAGTTGCTTTTCTTTGTTGTCTTGGAGATCCCTGAGTTTCTGTAAAACTGCTATTTTGAATTCTTGGTCAGAGAGCTCATGAATCACCATCTCATTAGGGTCAGTCACTGGTTCCTTGCTTTATACATTTGGGGAGGTCATGGTTCCATGTTCTTATGGATATATGTCTGTGTCTTTGCATTAAAGGATTTATTATTTATTCCAATCTTCTCTGTCTAGTCTGTTTTGGTTTTTACTGGTATGTTTGCTTAGAGATTATTTGTAATTTAGCTGTTGAATTTCTTACACATTTTTCCCGCTAGGTCACTGCCTCTTTTTCAGCACTAAGTGGTACTTAAAACCCAGGTTTGCCTCTGTTCTTCTAGCAAAGGATCAGAGGATTGCCTGGCTGGAATGGGGGAGGTTCCAAAAGAGCTATCCCTGTGGTATGGAAAGGCTGGCTAGGAGTTCATGCCCAAGAGACCTGTGGAATCTACCTCCTACAGCGTAGTGCTGCCGAACAGCCACTCTGATTTGGCATCTCCTTTGGTTGAGTTACAGAGCGGAGCTTCCAGGGCTGGAGATGGTAATCCTGCCTCCTTCCTTTGTGTCCGGCTGTCCACAGGGTGGTATCTCCCTTCAGGCACTCCTGATGCTTGTCATGGGTTGAGGCATGGATAGGTCTCCTGCCAAAGAAGCCAAGATGGTAGGCAAGTTGTGTGTCCAACTTAATCTCACTTTTTCCAGTGTAGAATCTGAGTTGGGGGAAGTTTTACATGTGCTTGATACCAAGCAGACTGGGGGAAGGGTGTCACAGATATGAAAATCTGATTCTCTTACTGTCTGCTGGAGTTTTGTTTTGTTTTTTGTTTTGTTTTGTTTTGTTTTTACTTCTCAGTGGCCCCAGGAACTGACCGATTCTCTTTCATGAGTTCTGGGAGATTGCTGGTGATAATCTCGTTGATGTATATTTATTTTGGTTATTCTGTGGGGAGAAGTGAAGCCAGCTTTCATCTACATTTTTAAAGTATAATTCTTACTTTGAGTGGCAAGAATCTGATTCCAGTACCCTGCCTTAGTTTTTATGCATTTTTGAAACTCCTACCATTGCATTTAGAACCTTCTACCTGGTGGAGTTTTTTTTTTGTTTGTTTTTCAGTTCTGGAAGTATTTGATTTTTTGAAACAGTTGACATTCATATAAAGAACAAGGTTGATAATCAAGCCTGCTCTACTAATTCTGTGCAGTCTAGAAAAGAGTGTACTGGGACTGGGCACGGTGGCTCACACCTGTAATCCCAGCACTTTGGGAGGCCGAGGCATGCAGATCACAAGGTCAGGAGATCAAGACCATCCTGGCTAACATGGTGAAACCGCGTCTCTACTGAAAATACAAAAAATTAGCTGGACGTGGTGGTCTGTGCCTGTAGTCCCAGCTAATCGGGAGGCTGAGGCAGGAGAATGGCGTGAACCTGGGAGGCGGAGCTTGCAGTGTGCCGAGATGGCGCCACTGTGCTCCAGCCTGGGTGACAGAGCAAAACTCTGTCTCAAAAAAAAAAAAAAAAGAAGAAGAAGAAAAGAGTGTACTGGTTAAGTACTGAGAAGCATTTCCTGTGTGTCATGTAAGTACTTCAGGCTCTTAAATGTGTTACTCCAAGGAATAAGGTTGCAAATACAGTTGCTCTAAAAACATATTATACCAGCCTGGACAACATGGTGAAACCCCATCTCTACTAAAAATGCAAAAATTAGCTGGGCATGGTGGTACACACCTGTAATCCCAGCTGCTTGGGAGGCTGAGTCAGGAGAATCACCTGAACCTGGGAGGCAGAGGTTGCAGTGAGCTGAGATTGCGCCACTGCACTCCAGCCTGGGCGACAGAGCGAGACTCCGTCTCAAAAAAGAAAAAAAATTACATAAAATTCCGAGATGCAGCTTTCTTATCTAAGAAGGATTTGCGCAAAGCCTCCTTGCAGTAAGCATATAGGTAACTAAGGTGACTACCTTACGTATATGCATCACTCATTTATGCCCTAAGTTCTCATTTGTTGAAACAATAGTGCCCTTACTCTAAATCACATAATCACAAGAGCCCTAGGGCTGAATTGCTCAGCTTTAAATGTCAGTGCTGTCATACTAGCTGTGTGATGTGAGCAAGTTCTAAAACTCCCTGTGCTTGTTTCTTATGTATACAATGGAGAGAAGGGGTAGTACTTTGTAGGGTTGTTGTGAAGTTTAAACAAGGTAATAACTGTTAAGTGTTTTTAAAAGTCCCTTGAATGTAACAATTGCATCAGTGGTAAGGTATGCATTTTTCTCATATGGCCTCTGAAATGAGGATGTGTCTTATAATGAATGTAATTTCTTAATAAGCATTTTATCATTTAGTGACATCTTTTTTTATTAGTAGTACTTAATGTTACACTTTGGGTGACATTTTATATTTCAATAACTAATAGTAAGAGGTCTATTAACATTAGCTGCCATCAACATTACCATCAATATTATCATCAGCATTATCTTGTTTCTAACTGAGATAGTGGCATTTGATAGTTTAGCAGTGCTAGAGTATATATCAAATCTCAATTTTATCTAACTACTTGTTTGCATTGGTGTATTTTTATCAAAGTTCTAGTGTGCTGTTTTTCATATTTGTATCATTTTAGCTAATGTAAAGTATTTATGGGGTCAGCTCATGCAATGTTTCCGTCATTCATTGTACCTTACTTGGCGATCTACTAAAACATGCATCAGCATCCTTCAGTCTCCCGAAATAAATAGAGACAAAGACAAATTCTTTATTTTCTCTGTTGATGTATTTTCCTAAATCCTTTCGCAGGAGTGGTTTCTTTCTTAGCTAGGAGAACTAAGCCACCATTGTACCACTTAAGATTTACTGGTTTGCACTGTCCTCTGAGGGAGAAAAGAAGCAATTTATTGATCTGTGACATAGGAATGGACTGTGGCCAAACCTTTTCTGGTTTATACAATGCACCAACATAAGAATCTGCATAGCATTAAGAAGAATGAGCACTCACAATTTGAGGCCGCCTGTCAGCATGAATAATAACTGAGAAAAATCAATACACAATATACAACTGTTCTCTTTGCACAGACACTGCCAGGATTCACACCCAGTGACAGTGTCTTCTTTTTTTTTTTTGAGACAGGGTCTCTCACTCTGCTGTGCAGGCTGGAATGCAGTGGCGTGATCTCGGCTCACCGCAACCTCTGCCTCCCTGTTCAAGTGATTCTTGTGCCTCAGCCTCCCAAGTAGCTGGGATCACAGGCGTGTACCACCCTACCCAGCTAATTTTTGTAGTTGTAGTGGAGATGGGATTTTGCCATGTTGGCCAGCCTGGTCTTGAACTCCTGGCCTCAAGTGATCCACCCACCTCGGCCTCCCAAAATGCTGGGATTATAGGCGTGAGCCACCGTGCCCGGCCAACAGTGTCTTGTTATTTTACCAGTGATATGCTTATAGTTCCTAATTTTAGGCTTCCTCCTTATTTTGGTTTTATTGTTCAGTTTGGGGAAGGGTGGGAGGCACCAATTTGGATCTGAGAAAAAGATCTGCCAGATGAAAGAGTTTCAATAACAGGAGAGGACCTTGGGCCAAAGTTTATTAAGCTTGACTAGGAAGATTCTGGGCACATCTCCATCCAAATACCTTGACGCATACTTCATTCACCCCTAGCACATGCAGCTTGTCCCTTCTTGTCTTCTGTTTGCCTTCAAGGTTTTACATGGTGGTATTTACAAGCCGTTATGGAGCAAGAGTGCAAACACACAAGGCTAGCAAGGGGCCAGTAAACAGGGTTTGGCTTAGGGTTTTGTGGTTGTTAGCTTTTAAAAGCATACTTAGTTGAATAATTCCAGAAACTGGGCTTCTTTCCTTTGCCCCTTCATTTGCCCCTCCCTCTCTGGTCTTCCCAGTCTCCACTTTTTTTTTTTTTTTAAATAAAACTGCGTTTGTCAGAAATGTATAGACATTCACTCCTATTCTTAAAAGACAGTGTTTATCCCTAATGCCTGCCTTTTGATTCAGCCAGCAATGACTGTGCACACAAAGGTTATTGCTCTCCAAGTTCAATGTTGTGGACCTGAACCAGTGCCTCTGTTTCCAAGAGAAAGTCAGGTGATTACCCCTTCATCAGGGAGATTGGAGCCATCCTATCCTTCTGGTGTGTCACCAGCCAGAAACTAAGGATCAGCAGGGAGTGGATGGTTTAGAATCTCCTCTCTCCAGGTGAACACAATGCTAGTCAGTGTAGCTGGAAAAGCCACGCAGCGGGCAGGCTTGTCAGAAGCAATCTGTTTAAAAAAAAAAAAAAAAGAGAGAGAAAAAAGGGTCCTTTTGAGTTTACACTGAGTTGCTTTCACAGTAGTTAGCTTTGAACTGTGGTGCAAACCCATTTAAACAATGAGGGAAATTTCACTAAGTGGCAAGAAATTCTCACCCTATGTGATCAAAGCAATCAGCCATTTCCTTTTCCTTCCTTTTTATTTACTTATATTTCTGACCCCTTATAATCTTCATGATTGTAGCCTGATAGTTTCCTTTTTTGAATAGCATTTTAAAAAATACCTTTTCTTTTCCCTGAGGGTTTTAAAGCAAATAAGACAGAAGGGGTCTAAATTTTTAGTTTTATTTTTTGAGACAGTCTCGTTCTGTCGCCCAGGCTGGGGTGCAGTGGAGCAATCTCAGCTCACTGCAATCTCCGTCTCCCAGGTTCAAGTGGTTCTGGTGCCTCAGCCTCCCGAGTAGCTGGGATTACAGGTGTGCACCACCAGCCCTGGCTAATTTTTGTATTTTTTAGTAGAGACGAGGTTTTGCCATGTTGTCCAGGCTGGTCTGAAACTCCTGACCTCAGGTGATCTGCCCGCCTCAGCCTCCCACAGTGCTGGGATTACAGGTGTGAGCCACCGCGCCCGGCCTAAATATTTATTTTTAATAATTATTATTACAAAAGTAAGAAAAGAGCTAAAATCCATGATTTCATCACCCAGAGGCAACCACCACAGTGAACATTTTGGTACATTTACTTCTCATCGTTTAAATGTGTACATATACACATACATATTTTTAATAAAATTAGGTTTAGGATAGTATACAGTTTTGTTTTTCTTTTAACCAACATACTTTGAATATTTTGCCTTATTAAAAACTTATATGATTTCAATGGCTGCATTAGAATTAGTGTATACAGATATTATTTTGGCATTCTGTTGTTAAGAGGTCATGTGGGTTTCTGAATTGACACTTTAATTCTCAACTTAGAATTTATTTCTCCCAACTTCTTCTGATTTCATGGGTCTAGAGTCAGAGTTTGGGCACAATGGAAATGGAATTTCTATATGTACTGTTGTTTACTGTTTGCTAGTATTTTTCGGAAGGTATTTGCAAAAACCAAAGGGGAAACAGTGTACTTTTTTGTATTTTTTTTCTTTTTTTGTTTTAAATTTTGTGATTGAAATATAAGTCTTATTATGGTAATCTCAGGTAACTTTTAAATAGAAATATCAATGTAAAATGAATATATTGCCCAATGTGGACCCCGGTGTTTCAGAACTATGTGCCGTGTTCTATCATTTTGTTACTGGAAAGGGGTCTTGATCCAGACCCCAAGATCTTGGATCTCTCACAAGAAGGAATTAGAGGTGAATCCATAGAGTAAAGTAAAAGCAAGTTTATTAAGAAAATAAAGGAATAAAGAATGGCTACTCCATAGGCAGAGCAGGAGCGTAGGCTGCTCAACTGATTGTACACACAGTTACTTCTTGATGCTAAACAAGAGGTGGATTATTCTTGTGTTTTGCAGGAAAGGGGTGGGCAGTTCCTGGAAGTGAGGGGTCCTCCCCTTTTTAGACCATATAGGATAACTTCCTGACATTGCCATGGCATTTGTAAACTGTCCTGCTGCTGGTGGGAATGTTTTTTAGCATGCTAATGCATTATAATTAGCATATAATGAGCAGTGAGAATGACCAGAGATCACTTTCATCTCCATCTTGGTTTTGGTGGGTGTTGGACGGCTTCTTTACCACAACCTGTTTTATCAGCAAGGTCTTTGTGACCTGTATCTTGTGCTGACCTGTCTCATCCTGTGACTAAGAATGCCTAACCTCCTGGGAATTCAGACTTAAAATAAAGGTCTCAGCCTTATTTTATCTAGCCCCTATTCAAGATGGAGTTGCTCTGGTCCGAATACCTCTAATAATTTGAAGTTTATCCAACGGCACAGTGGGAGATAATGAATTTTTGTTTAAGAGGAGGAGGACTGACTGGATCAGATTTGTGCTTTAGAAAGGTGGTTGCATGTAAGAAAGAGGCGTTGGTAGAAAGACTTCAGATATCTCAAAAGAATTTCCATGAAGTTAATCTTTTTAAAAATGTAAACATTTGGTGCAATAATTGCTTTGAAATTGCAGTTGAATAAATGAACTTTTTGAACCAGAATTTGGAAAGGAAGATATGCTTAAAAACCAAAAATATTTTGTAGAGTGCTACACATTAGGAAGTCATTTGTATTTGGTGACCACTTTCCTAAAATAGTCTCATTTCTAGAGAACCAATTTTGTTTCCCATAGATTATTATGTGTAGAGACCCCCTTTCAGTATGTAGCCACTGGTACATCCGTGGGTGTTATCTCCATACTGCCAGGTCCAATGCAGTCACCTCCTGGATCTATAGTCTTTCTCCCCCCATTCCGATTTCCTTTCTCTGTTAGCAGCCATCTTTGTAAACGGAAGTCTAAGATTTAGTGTTGTACATTTTTTAAATGATCCATTTTGATGGGGCTCTCTTTATTGTTTCAGGTTGAATGCCTTTGAGAACTTGATGCATAAAATTTGCATGACTCCTCACTCCTTTCTGGATCTCTCATTGGACTCAAGCCAGCATGGCTCACACCACAAAGGTTAACGGCAGTGCCTCAGGTAACCCTGTGCTCTGGAGTTTGTGTGTTAAATGTATGTCTTTTCTCAAACTAATTTTTTATTCTCTTTAATAATGAATGGATAATAGCAAGTTGCCTAGATAACTAGGATTTCAAAGCAATTTTCTGTCCATTGAAGTCTGGGTTTGTTTTGTTTTACTCTCAGAAAATTTGCTTTTATCTTAGAGTCTTGCACTGAAATAAGTTGAGTAAATTATTACCTAAGTCAATTCTGTTGAAGTGTTGAAAGACAAATGTAAATGCTGAATGCTGATGCAAATGTAATGTATACTCCTCTTGCACTTCTTTCTGAGGGATTGAATGAGGAGAGAGGAAATTAGTTTGGATGCTTAAAACCAATTCCTAGTAGCCACTCCCAAGCAGCTTTTGTTTGATGTTGCTAAACAAAGAGAAAGGAGGGAAGAGAAGTATATATTCTGTAAAATGATTCTCTTAGGAATATGCGACAAGCCATATTATGAATCATAAAGACCTGTATTTGAATTCTTATTTTGGTTATATTAGAGACTTACATAGTTTCACTTTCTGTTCCAATATTGCTTCTGTGAGATTTGGGAGAAATCTGTACACGAAATGCAGAGAAGATCCTCCTAAGAGACACATCACCATGGGGACAACCTGCCCAAAATGGCATGCCAAGTGTTCATTTCTTTTTTGAGTTATGTACCAAATAGCTGAATGAGTGAGAATAGTAATTGTCTATGCAGAAATTTTTTCTGAGCGTCTGAGTCCAGAGTCCTACGTCTGCTGGCTCTGAACACCTTCAAATGACAACATTATGTACTGGAGCAAGTGTAGAATTGGAGCCAGGAAACCTGAATTTGAGTCCTAGTTCCATCACTAACCGTGAAATATTGGGCAGGGCTATTTCTCCACATGTAAACCATCGGTAAGTATATCCACCTGCCGGTTTAGGACCAGTGAGCGCACCAGAAACATACTTACAGGAGCTATGTAAGCCATAAAGCACTTTTGAAGACAACAGCAGGAAGTGACCTCTAAAGTGGGCATTCCCAGCCCATGAATGTGACTTTTTATTCTAGTGGTCTCAGCTGCAAGTATCTCCTCTGGGTAGAACACTATAACCCAAACCCAGATAAACTCAGATATTTGTTCTGGGATCACTGATCTTTCCCTGTCCATTCCATTTTTGACCTTTTTACTGCCCAGCTTCTTGAGACTTTTATAGATTCTGCTGTGGGACTGCTATCAATAGTAAAGACATGAATGAGAATATCTAACATTCACTGAACACTTAAATGCACCATGGTGCCTAAAATGCTTTGCCTGCATTTTCATACTTAATCCTCACAATAATCTAATGAGATTAAGCTATTATTTTACTGTCATCCTCATCCCTATGTAATGTCACAGAGAAGTTCGAGGACTTACTGTAAATGAAGTAAGAAAAATCAGAATTATGGGCAGTGGCTCACACCTGTAATCCCAGCATTTTGGGAGGCCGAGGGGGATGGATCACCCAAGGTCGGTAGTTCAAGACCAGCCTGGCCAACATGACGAAACCCCATCTCTACAAAAATACAAAAATTAGCCAGGCATGGTGGCGCATGCCTGTAATCCCAGCTACTTAGGAGGCTAAGACAGGAATGGCTGGAACCTGGGAGGCAGAGGTTGCAGTGGGCCCAGATTGCACTACTGCCCTCCAGCCTGAGTGACAGAGTGAGACTCCATATCAAAAAATAAAATAAATCAGAATTATGATGACTTTCTCCAGTAAAATATTTGGTGAGAGAGGAGATTGAAACATTATGAAATTTCAAGTGTAGTGGGTGGGTTTTAATTCCCTCTGATGATGTGGTCTCCTCCCTTGCCCTGCATTTGCTTCCATTCACATGCTCAGGGGAAGGGGTGTTTAAGATTGTTGGTACCTCAAGACCTCAACCTTCTTCTGGTGCCTTGGGCAAAATCCTTTCTTCATGGGTTTAGATACCTACCCCACTAATTCCTTTCCAACTTGGTTTGTTCTGTACTTACCTTTTTGCTTTGTTCCTGAGATCTAATAAGCAAGCTGTAACTTTTCCTTCCCACCTGGTATCCTGCCTAACAGGTCTGGGCATTGAGGTTGAAAGCAAAAGAAAGCTCTCTGATTTGTGACTTTCAGGGTGTCAGAGTATGAATTGTTACTGCAGACAGTTATCTGGACTGTGCAGGGGAAGATTTTTTACTTATTCTAGTCACCATGACCCATGTACATCTATAAGCAAATCTAATTAGAGACTCAACCATAAACAGTAATATATATGCAAGCATACATATATGTGTATGTGTCTGTATATGTATATACACACATAGTAATATATACATACATATATGTATATACAAACACAAATGTGTGTACACCATATATATGACACTCATAGAAAAAAAAATTTTTTTTTGAGATGGAGTCTTGCTCTGTCACCCAGGCTGGAGTGCAGTGGCACGATATCGGCTCACTGCAACCTCTGCCTCCTGGGTTCAAGTGATTCTTGTGCCTCAGCCTCCCACGTAGCTGGGATTACAGGCCCATGCCATCACGCCTGGCCAATTTTTGTATTTTTAGTAGAGATGAGGTTTCACCATGTTAACCAGGCTGGGGTTGAACTCATGACTTCAGGTGATCTGCCTACCTCGGCACTTTGGGATTACAGGCATGAGCCACCGCACCCAGCTGAAAATTTAAAAGTATAGATGCGTGTTGTATTGTCTGAAAACCAAAACAAAAGCAAGAATTACTGGTGATAATACCACCTAGAAATAAATGTTTTCCTATTTTTTATATAGTTGTCAAATGTTATATATTTCACAGGGTTGAGAATATGTTAATAAAAATCATTCCTTTACCTTTTCCCACTTTGTATTACAAAAGAAACACCTCTCCAATGTTTAAAAAAATACTCCATGTAAGAGATGCGGGTTATAAATACACTTCTATGCGTGTAAATAACATTTAGAGAACCTAGATGAAGATGAGATAAAGAGGGCTTCATGGCAGCTAGTGAGGGCCAATTACTGGTCTCCTATGAGAAAAGGATAAGCTATTTGGGTTTAGTAGGAGTTTCAGATGTGGAGTAAATTTTTTTTTTTTTTTTTTTTTTTTTTTTGAGGCGGAGTCTCACTCTGTCGCCCAGGCTGGAGTGCAGTGGCGCAATCTCGGCTCACTGCAAGCTCCGCCTCCCGGGTTCACGCCATTCTCCTGCCTCAGCCTCCCGAGTAGCTGGGACTACAGGCGCCCGCTACCACGCCCGGCTAATTTTTTGTATTTTTAGTAGAGACGGGGTTTCACCGTGTTAGCCAGGATGGTCTCGATCTCCTGACCTCGTGATCCGCCCGCCTCGGCCTCCCAAAGTGCTGGGATTACAGGCGTGAGCCACCGCGCCCGGCCGATGTGGAGTAAATTATATGTTTCTTCAATTTCCAAAAATTGCTTCTTGGGCTTCGTAGAGCATGAGGGGAAATTTCATGTGACGATGGAGTCAGGGCAGTGGCAAAAGAAGCACTTTCCATAGTCTTAGTAATAAAACAAGCAAAAGAGGAGCCTCTGGGAAAGGGCAAACCATGCCCTTGGCACAAAATACATGCGACGACTGATCATCTCAAGTTGACATCCCCATGTAACATTTAAATGGGATAAGGGGTGATTCACAACCTTTTATACTCTGACTTCCCCCTTGGAGTCCCTCTCGGAGGCTGGGTAAAAGAAACTGCTTTTAAAACGAGCTATTCATTAATGCTGTAATTTGTAAAATGTATTATGCCACACTTCAGACATACAAAATGTGTGAAAGTTATATAACAAGCACCTTTGTACGCACTACTTAGCTTAAGAAATAAACCTTATTAATATAGGCCAGATATACATGAGCACCTACTATGTGCTGTTTTAGGTACTGGGGATACAGCAGTGAACCAAAGAGGCAAAAATTTCTGCCCTCAAGGATTGTACATTCTAGGGAAAGTTAAAGTCTCCTGTGTACACGGTTGCCAGAAAAAAAAATACTAAAAAAGTGTTCATTGTTTATCTAAAATTCATTTTAATGGTGCTCTACTTTTGTGTGCAGCCCTACCTGTGTACCCCTTCCAGATTGCACCCCCTGCCCTTCCTTACCACCAGCCCATCAAAATCAATCATTCCTCGTAGTGTTATCTCTTTTTCACCAGATCCTCCATCCTACTTCTCTTGATTGGTACAGTATTGTTTTCATTAATTCAAAACATTTTAGGCCAGATGGGGTGGCTCAGACCTGTAATCCCAACACTTTGGAAGGCCGAGGAGGGAGGATTGCTTGAGGCCAGGAGTTCAAGACCGGTGTGGGCAACATAGCCAGACTCCATCTCTACAAAAAAAATTTTTTTTAAATTAGCCAGGCATAGTGGTATGCACCTGTAGTCCCAGCTACTCAGGAGGCTGAGGTGGGAGGATTGCTTGAGCCCAGTAGTTTGAGGCTGCAGTGAGTTATGATGGTACCACTGCACTCCAGCCTGGGTGACAGAGCCAGACCCTATCTCTAAAGCAAAAAACCAAAAACATTTTATTATGGTACTGCTAACAGTACTGCAGTGTCTTTTGTTAAGGAGGTAAGAGCATCATAAATTGCTCTTGACTGTTCTCTCATAGCCAGCTAGGAAGTAAATGGTGATTGTTGGTTAGGAAAATAGCTGTGTTTCTTTGGGGTGTAGGGATGAGGCAGTCTGCTTTTTCCCCAAGTTTCTGAATCATGTTGTAAACTGGATGCACTGATTGATACCTCTCTAAACACTAATGTTGTGAAACTTTAATTAGAGCTTAGATATGCTTTAGAAGCCAAGTAACAAGTGGCTTATTTGTGAAAGAAAGATAATAATAGCTATCCTACCTTCTTCACAAGGTGGTTGTGTGGGGAAGAAAATAATAGCTGTAAAAACACTTTTTAAAACATAAAGTGCTGGTCAGATATCAGGGGATAGCACCATTCCCCTTGTTCTCTTGTCATAATGGGCTGGGCACACATGCCAGTCTCTTTGGGGGGTCCTAGTAGGGAGAATGTCAAATTAAATCCTTCCCAGCTGGTTGCTCAGGAAAAGGTTCTCCTGTTTAGCAGTTAAGCACACACAAAAAAGTCATGCAACGGCCTTCCCTATAGTGGTGAGATCACATTAAATAGCTACTTCAAGTGTCACTAAAGCATTATAACTGCTCTTAAGTGTATGTAGAATGAGATTACTTTAGAAAAACAGTTCGAAAAATCATATGCTTTTCCCATATGTTCAGTATTTAATGTTGTTGGACAATGACTGCCTGAAACTTCATATGCAGCAAAAAAAAAAAAAATCTAACAACGAACATTTAAGTTTAGTTCCCATAAGTCTCAGAATTTCATGCCCTCGATTTTTTCCCTATCATACACATTTTTAAAAGACTAATCTAGTGGATAAGGATATGCTATCAAAACCTGAAACTCATGAATCGGAAATCATCTTGCACATTAACTTGTAATCTTATAACAATTTTTGTCTCTGCACACATAAAATGTAAATTCTGCACGCATAAAATGTAAAAAATCTCAAACAGTTTAGTGTTTTGTATATTTAAATCATTATGTTCTATAACAAACAATAATTTAGGTATTGTCAGTAAGATGGAATTAGCAACATTTCTATTTCTCCCAAGTAAAAATATAGAATGATATAAAGAACTGGATGCCTTGATGAAAGTACCTGTATTACAGCAAATTATAGCAAAAGACAGAAATAGAAAGGAAAAACAAAAATTGATATACTGAATATAGAGGTGGGAAATGATTGCAAACTATAATTCTTATTAGTGAAATAAAGCACTAAAGGATACAATATGTAAAGGGAAAAAATAAAATTTCAACTAAAAAATATTCTAGTGTTTAACATATTAAATGACAACCAACTTGTAAGCTCTTGGACCCAACAGAGATAAATTAGTATAAGAAAGGCAAATTTTGCTGGGTTCAGTGGCTCAGGCTTATAATCCCAGCACTTTGAGAGGCCAAGTAGGAGAATCACTTGAGGCCAGGAGTTCAAGACGAGCCTGAGCAACGTAGCGAGAGCCTGTCACTACAAAAAAGTAAAAATAAAAAAATTAGCCAGGCATGGGTGCAAGCCTGTAGTCCCAGCTACTCAGGAGGCTGAGATGGGAGGATCACTTGAGTCCAGGAGTTCACGACTGCAGAGAGCCATGATAGCCACTGCATTCCAGCCCAGGTGTCAGAGTGAGACTCTGTCTCAATAAAATAAAATAATTAAATAAATATGAAAAAAAGAAAAGGCCAAGTGTGGTGGCTCACGCCTATAATCCCATTACTTTGGGAGGCTGAGGTGGGCAGATCACTTAAGCCCAGGAGTTTAAGATCAGCTTTGGCAACATGGCAAAACCTCATCTTCTACCAAAATAAAAAATTAGCCATCTATAAGATGAAGGATTCCGTGACACAGCTCAGCTCTCACCTGCAAAAGTTCTATGGTCCAAAGTACTTTTTTTTTCTCCTGAAATAGTCCTAAAGTCTGGGACACCACTGGCTTTCTCCACAGCTGGTGCTCATCTCCATAAGATCTTCAGTCCAGAACCCAGGCAATCAGCAGCTTCACGTGTGGCAGTGCGGGGGAGGAAAGAGATAGAAGAAAATGAGACAAGATTTGCACCTGGTGCATGGAAGAGGCGCGTGTAACTTCTGTTTACATTTCATTGGCTAATTCAAGTCACGTGGTGGAACCTGGCATTAAAGAGGCAACCTAGCGTGTGGTCAAACTAGAGTGAAGGGGTGTGGATGCAAAAATTAACAAATCTTTCCATGATTGTGGAGCAGCTCTATCATGACTGAGAATTCAGCGCCAGTAGCAGCAGGGATCTTCCTGTGTAATGACGGGTCATCAAAGCCAGGTAGACCTTTGTAAGATTTTTTTACACTAATATTCATACTGGATCTTTATATTCTTTAGGAAAATAGCAGAATAACAGAATTTTAAGGTCAACTAGAATGAGTATAATAAATTTGTTTGTGGAATATATTAATATCTAAAAATAACTTTGCCGTATAAAGTAATGCCAATGTAATTTTTTCTTTTCATTACTGCATTTTAAATCAAAACAAATTTGGCATGTTAAGCAGTATAGGAAACAACTTGAATTTAGCAAAGAAACTTGTAGCCAGTTCAAGTAAGCAAAACACTGTATCACAGCAATCTAGCCTAATTTATTCTCATTGGTTCCTCTTATTGTCACATATTGTTCCATTCATTCCATGATAAATTGTACCTCTCTGGGTCAGAAAAAAAGTATTCAAATAGAAATAATTTCAGCAATTTTCTGATGTCACACTCTGTTTTTTCTTCCACATTTTGAATTATTTTATTGGGACGCATACCCCTATGAGCTCAAGTCTTATCACCAAAGCAGGTTGCTAACTAACTGGAGTTTCATATTATGCTGTTGTCATCATCTTCTTAGATGTTGTATCTTTAAGACAGTTTCTATTTGGCTAATGGCATTCTTTATCTCCTGTAGTTTAGGCTTACCTTAAGTGAACCAATATTGAATGTATTATCCTATTTTCACTATTTCCAATAAAGACATGGTCTCAATCATAGATATATTAGGCTTCTTTTAGCAGAGCTAGTGCAAGTATAAATGTAGAAAGAGAAAAACTACTTGGCGAACAGCTTAGTGAATTTTTGCATTGTTTACTTGAAAATGAATCTTGTTTTTGGTAGCCATTTCTCAGTAAACTTTACTATCACATGTTTTTATGTCCTAATTATTCAATTCAGGTTTCTTTAGTTATAAAATCAGCAAAGAGGTCTGTTTCTATTTATTTTCACATAGCTAAGACTTATAAAATTGTGAATTTAGAAATTGCTAGATGGGAATTAATTTCATCTTATAAACCCAGCATACTCATTTAATAATAGAATCAAGATAAACAATTATAGGATAGATGAAAAGAATAGAAATTGAACTAGAACATTGAACAGAGTGCTAACTACAAGTTCTAACATTTTTGTTTTTGTTTTACATGTTCAAATATTCATGCATGCATAAAGTATTATGTGGAATTTTAATAATTTCTTTAAAATGGAAATATGTTGTATTTAATGGACACTAATTTGTTTTAAAACTACAGAATGAATCCAGGAAAGAGGTGCATGATTTAGTAGTTGCCTAAATTGTACCTTCTACAGATGTTCTGAGTTTATTAAAATTAGTTGTTATTAATTACTTGCTTAAATATTAGAATATCAAACTAAAACCAAAGGATCAAAACTCAAAATGTTAGGTAGATAAAAACTCTCATGGTTTTTTGTTCCTTCAGGGATTTATAAGAACTTTCAGTCTTTTGCAGTGCTATTGTGAAACCAACAACTGGTTGTTATTTTGAATCTCAAAAAGGAATTCGAATTTGGGGTCCTAACAGGAAATGACATTTACCCAAAGGAATTCAAATAAGGAAATATTTGAAAAAGTAAGAGGAAGATATATTCAAAGCAATATCTTTTTCTCTTTTGGAATATGGAACGCAGCTAATGATAGGTGTAGTTGCATTTCCTGACATTAATTTGGTGTTACAGGTGAGGAGCCAGTTAAGAATGGTCTAGTCTGGGTGTTAATTATGCACAGAAATCCACTGGCTTTGTTTTGCAGATGGCTGGGAATTTGGGATAGGATTAGAGGGGTTATAATTGCGAAGGAAAGCCCTTGCTTTGACGTCTCTGACTTAGGTATCTAAATATTGCAAAATAATTAAAATAGGTGTAACTTGAACATTGGCTTTAGGCATAGTATGATTTTAGAGATGAGGAAAAGTTGTCCATATATGAATATCTGCCAACATTTCCCCCATCATCTCAGTGTTAACTTTCTTTTCTGAGAAATGAATTCATTCATTCTTTCTACAACCAGAAGTAACGATGATTCATCAGTTTTAGGTGGAGTAGAGAGGAAGATTCAGGTGAATTTCTTTTGGACAGGTGAGAAATTTCTAAAGCAGGGCCTCAAATTGGAACTTGTGTATGTTGCTGTGCAGGGAGGTGTAAGCAAGCTGGGTGGTCAGCCTGGGAAAGTCGGATCTTTTGTTGCATCACAATTTATAGCCCTGACTTTGGGATATGTGTAATAATTTCAGAAGTATTTTCAGTCTCTTGGGCACAGTGGCTCTAAATGAAAGCGTGAAGAAGGTAGTTACATCAGCATACTCCCACCTGCTTTAAAATATTTTCTCCTTTCCCCACTTTGGCAAATGGCCTAAAGGTGCTGCTAGTTTCCATGTCCCACCTGGTATCCTGAAACTTTTCACCAGCTCTCTTTGATCTACGTTCCTCAGTGTCTTTTGAAGCCTGCTTTAAATCCTGGTATTCAATACTAATTCATTGACTATGGTATGGTCAATACCATACCAACGATCTGATAAAATAATACACAATTATATACCAGTAGGTAAAAATGTCTTTCTTTCTAGGATATTTTGCATTTTAATGTAGAGCACTCATGATTAACTTTAAAAGACCTGATGTGGTGGAATCTGAGGAACAAGGGTAGTCCACTCAGAGAGACGGCTGGAAAAGAGTAGGTTCCAGGAACTCACAAATAGTTGTTTAGTTAGCTTTCATTTAATGTGGGCTCTATATTTGGGAATATAAGAGAAACCAAAATGTAAAAATAAAATATTCCCGTTATGAGGACATTAGGAGATGGGCATTAGGACAGTTAACGTGCTTCAAAAATACAGGCTTAAATATGCTTTGACTTATTTTCACCACCAATGCCAGGAGCATTATATGATGATTGCTTCAAAATTGTGAATTGAAGCAACGGCAATGCAAATTATATTTAAAGAGCTGGATACAGGTTTTCTCAAATAGATGTCCCAGCTAAAAGTAGGGATTTAGACACTTTACCTAGAACTTTGCAATTTATCTGTAGTTTAAGGTTTACCAGTATTGATATCTATTTTTTCTTTTTTAACATATTTTATTATTTTTATTTTTATAAAATTCAACTTTTATTTTAGATATGGGGGTACATGTTTAGGTTTGTCACATGGGTATATTGCACCCAGGTAGTGAGCATAATACCCAAATAATTTTATCAACCCATGTCCCCCTCTCTCCCTCCCCTCTCTAGTAATCTGAAGTGTCTGTTGTTCCCATGTTTCTGTCCTTGTGTGCTCCATATTTAGCTCCCACTTGTAAGTGAAAACATGCCATATTTAGGTTTCTGTTTCTGTGATAATTCACTTAGGATTATGACCTCCAGCTCCACTCATGTTGCTGCAAAGGACAGGATTTCATTCTTTTCTATGGCTATGTTGTAGTTCATAGTATATATATACTACATTTTAAAAATTCAGTCCACCATTGATGGGCATCTAGGTTGATTCCATGTCTTTGCTATTGTGATTGGCACAGAGATGAACATATGAGTGCATGTGCCTTTTGGTATAATAACTTCTTTTCATTTGGGGATATACACAACAATGGGATTACTGGGTCAAATGGTAGCTCACTCTATACAGATATTAACTCAAGATGGATTTAAGATTTAAATGTAAGACCTCAAACTCTTAAACTTTTAGAAGAAAGCCTCTGAAATACCTTTCTCAGAGGCTTTCTTGGCAAAGAATTTTTGGCTAAGTCCCCAGAAGCAATTGCAACAAAACGAAAAATTGACAAGTAAGACCTGATTAAACTAAAGAGCTTCTACACAGCAAAAGAAACAAACTATTGATAAACAGACAACCTACAGCATGGGGAAAAATATGTACAAACTCTGCATATAACAAAGGTCTAATATCCAGAATCTATAAGGAACTCAATTCAGCAAGCAAGAAACAAATAATTCCATTAAAAAAATAGGCAAAGGACATGGACACACACTTCTCAAAAGAAGACACACAAGTGGCCAACAGACATGAAAACATACTCATCATCACTAATCATCAGAGAAATACAAATCAAAACTGCAATGAGATACTGTCTCACACCAGTCAGAATGTCTGTTATTAAAAAGTTAAAAAGAGAAAGAAAAGATGCTGGTAAGGCTGTTGAGAAAAGTTAATGCTTATCCACTGTTGGTGGGTATGTAAATTAGTTCAGCCACTGTGGAAAGCAGTTTGAAGATTTCTCAAATTTGTTTTTCATTCTTTATTAAAATTAAGATAATTTCAAATCAAGTTTTAAGTCAAAATTTAAAATAATTTAAACTTTAAATGTAAAACTTTTCTTCAATTTATTCTACACTTTAAAATTGTCTATCTAGTCCATTCACTTGAGACCATATTGTTAAAGGAATTAACAGTTAAATATTCCAGCAGGGTAGTCAAATGTACAATTAGATGTTTGAGGTTTCTTCCAGAATTTGGATCTTGTATATCTCAGAAGACTATTCAGTAGTCTACTTTGATTCTATTACAGCGATGTTGTCTTCTGTTTCCTGTTCATAAACCTGCTTGGAGGAGAGTTTCCAATTTATGCCAAGACTGCAAATTAGCACAAGCTGCTGCTGCTCTCCAGCAAATCAACCCGAGGGAAACTGGTGGGGGAGAAGGAAAACTCGATGCAGACTCATAAAAATGTGAGAAATCCTTAGGAAAAAAGACAGCTACTTTGAACTGGTATGTGGCAAGGCAGGTAGATGGGTGCAGCTGACAGCAAAGGGCTTTTGGCTCAGCTGTTAAAGCAGAAATTAGAAAAGAGCAGTTGAAATAGTGTCTTGACTTCCCCTTTGCCTTCTTTTTTGTTGCAGGATTTGGCAATGGTTGCCCATACCTTTGAAGGCCAGTACTTCCAATGGCCCATCCTTCTGCAGGGATAAAATCAAGGGAATGCAAAATCCTTGACAGGGTGGAGAATTGAGGAAAACTAATGGATGAGGACTCACCAGACTTGGCTTTCTCTCTTTCATTCAGTTTCCTCCAAACTTCCAGGGCTGACGGATGACAATTTAGGCAGTCTTCCATTTCCTTGGTGTTTGAATGTAGAGTGTTGACTTGAAAAGTTACTTGGTGCGGTGAAACCGAATAGGAGTGGTTAATTCTGGTTTGTGGTAACTTGAGTTCTTCACCTGAAAGCCCATCCCTTCATAAACCTTTGACCTCTAAGGATTGACCTAGATTCCTTCTTCTGCCCCTCCCCAGTTCATACTAACAGGCAACGTATCTATCTTTTCAGGGATAAGCCAAATTAATAATATTATTAAATGCCAAAATACTAAGATATAACTTATTTAAATTGAACATTTCAGAAATATATCTTCCTTAAATTAAAAAATGTAAATTGGACAACATATCAGAAGTATTAAAATGGAAGAGTGAGAATTTGAAATAGAGAAAATATGCAACAAGGGAAGGATATTATCAATAGGAAACAAGAATAAGATGTAATGAAAAATAATCAAATAGAAACACTAGGTGCAAAGAAGTTAACAGCTGAATAAAAAGCGTAATAGATTGCATATGAGAATGAATATAGCTGAAGAAAGAATTCATCATTTGTAAGGTGGGATACCAGCACATTCCTAGAAGGAAACAAATATGATCGAACAGCTGAGAAATATCCACAGAAGTGCAAATATCCAGATATAGAAGTTCTAGACAGAAAATAATAGTAAAGGTAATTTCTAGGAATTAAAATTCAAAAGTCCATAAAATTAAAATATCCCTTACAGTATAAAACAAAAAAAAGCCTTAGGCTTTTTGCAATGGCTTTTTTGGATGAAGTGATGTAGAGGTGATATGCAAACTTCTTAGGGTCACCAGATATGGATGCTAGTTGTCCAGTAATCCCTGTGGGGTATACAGATGATACTCTGAAAGGCACTTGAAAGCAGGGTAGGGGTAAATTTGCTAATGGGAAAATGTGACTGGAGACATCTTTGGTGGTATACAATAAATGCAGACTCTCTTGAAGTAATGAGAGATTGTTGTTCTGATTAAGGAAATTGTTGAAGTAGAAGTTTTGGTTCCCTCTAACTCTCTTTTCCAAATTCTTGTCTGGTCAGTACTTAAGACAGATGAATCCTGGAGGTTAACAGTATGAAGGATTAAACAGGTTGGTATTTCTGATTACCTTCATTGTAACTGATATTGTAAAGGCTATAAAGGAAGTGCCTCAGATCATGGGGGACGGTATGCTATTGTTAAGAAAAACTTTATAGACAAATTAAATTTAGTAGACTTTATTTGAGCAGAGAATGATTCACAAATTGGACAGCACCCAGAACCAGGGGAGGTTCAGGGAACTTCGTCCAGCCATGTGGCAAGCAGTTTTTATAGACAGGAAAAGGAATTAACATACAGAAACAGCTTTATTGGTTACCGTTGAGTGTTTGCCTAATTTGCATGTTGTGATGAGGCATTGGCCCTGTATAGACATGGTCTGATCAGTTGGCAGCCTGTGTTCGTTTGGAGCTCAGTGGCTGTGATTGGCTGAGACTCAACTATTTGTTACAAAAATAAACTCTTAGGTTGCAGTTCATTCTTAGGGACTCAATGTATGAAGGTTGCTTCAGGCCAAATTTAATTTAATTTAGCACTATTTTAGCCATTCCAATTTGGGAATCCAGCCAGTAACAATTTGCATTCTTGTAGAAAGTGAATCAGTATTTATTTCATGCATTGATATGGGGATTTTAAAATTTACTAGCATTTTGCCATATTCTCACGAAGGATTTGGAGTTAAAAATCACTAATAGAAAGTCAGTTTACTACACTGACAGTATGAGAATTGCCTCTTCAGAGAAAGATCAGGTTGAGCTAAAGATGAGAGGCACCTAAATGAAAAACAGAGGCTGGCTGATAAATGCTGCTAACATTTAAGTGGGATTTATTAAATTAAATAAAATTTAATTTATTTATTCCAACCCATGAAATTCTGAAGGATGTATATAGACAGCAGAAACCAGAGATAGTTCTTCTACTTTGAGAAATAAATTACTGGTTCTCTCATATACTGGAAATAGGCAGGAAACTTAGAGACTAGCAGGGCTTTTGGGGTTTTGGTTGAATCATATTTATCTATTAATCCTGTTGGCCTGAACCATAATGTCTCCAAAAATAAATCTGAATTTGAGTGGGGCTTTTGCTGAAACAAGTGTTAAAGATATACCAAGGGTGTTGGCACAGATATTTTCACTGGACACTTACGATCCATCTACTCAGATAATATTTGAAGTTGTTGTAACCAGTACATATGCAGATTGCAGGAATTTGCAGAAATTGAATAGGGCTATTCAGTGAGTTCTCTTGAAGTTTGGCTAAAACTGCTGAGTTGTTTAGCATATATAACTCAGGAGAGAAAAGTGAGATTGTTACTGAGGGTTGGTTCAAACCACTCCCACTACTGAAGGGCATCAGAAAATTCTGAGGACAGAAATACTGATTGCGCCATGGGTGATATCAGAGAGACATTCAGATAGGAGGAGTGCAGCATAGCAAAGCTTGTTCACAAGGTAGAGACAGTATATTAGAAAGATGCTAAGAGGGTAACTTCAGGGGAGCCTACAGTTTATATTAGCAGTTGCTTCGCTGACTATAGAACCAAAAATAGAGCCCACTAAGGATACTGTGTAGTCTGGGTCTTACCATTCTCTCCCAGTCATGGAAAAGGTGGCTTCTTAGTCCACTGAAAGGATCCTCTAGAGTGAGAATACAGAATAAGGGCCACAGGGCCGTTTTGTAAAGCCTTGAAGAAAAAAGCAAGTTCGGGTTTGCACAAGGGCAATAGCAGTGGAATTAGCAGAAGAAGACTTGTTAGACTTTCACAGGCGAGTGTTTGGATATTTACAGACCCTTGTACTTTAACCAAAGGTCCTGCTGTATGATCTGGGGAAATGGGCCCTAAATGAATGAACAATGAAGAACGTATCTGCGTGGTTTCTTGTGTGGACATATCTGGAAGCTTACTGGAAACATTAAAGTGATTGACTTTAATACCTGCCCACAATAACAACACAAATCCCAGGTCTTCTGACTTCTGCCTAAGAATGTAGACATCTAGAAGGAGTACCCATCTGCCTTCTAGCAAGAGAAAGATAGATGGTCCTCAAAATCCTAATTTTTCTGGAATCTATTGGAGAGCTAATGCTGCAGGACAACAAGTAGCCTGGAATCTGAGGAAAGACAGGTGCCTCTGCAGACAGATAGAGAACAAGCATGGATTCACCTGTGTAAGATCACAAGAGGAAGAGAAGGCCACCATACAAGTGAATAAAAAGAAGTCACAGTGACTTTTAATTAATTTTCAAAGACTGCTTCTCTGATACTGTGAGAGTATGGAACCTATGAAGACAGCCAGTTGCAGGCTTTTCTCCATAGACTTCACTATGTGCTGATGAAAAAAGTTTATTGGCAGGGCAGGTACTAATATAGACTACTTTGGAGATGCAGCATGAAGAAGAGGTGCATCCACTGCTGTAGGAAACACAGGAACCCATCTTTGGTTTCTTCTCACATAAGGAAAAAAGACTTTTAAGATGCTGGGGAATAGCAGAAAGCTCTTGGCCCAGTGCAAGGAGAAGATGTCTCCATTGTAGGTAGGGGAAGGGGGAAAAAAAAAAAAGAAATACTTTATCCATAGGTAGGAGCAAGAAATGTGCTCAGAAGAGCCCAGACCAGTAAAGGTCTCCTTCCATTGAGTTTGGAAGAAGATCACTGTGAAAATCCATATTCTAAGACTAAGGGAGACAATGACTGCTTAAATTGAGGCTGAATCAGGATGACAGAGAACCTCGTCCACAACCATAACACCTCAACCTCCAAGACAGAAGCAACAGATTAACACTGGAGACGACTAGAGAAGTTTCCCTTTGAGGGGCAGTTGAACAGGGAAGCCCTAATGAGTGGAGCAGAAACATTGTGAAAACCCACCAGCAAACTATCTCCAACCTAAGAACAAACAGGAATTTAAAGACAGTGGTGAACAAAACTGAATATTGCAACAACAAAATCCAAACTGGGCTCAACTCTTGAGTTAAATTTACTCACCTTCCCACAATAATAGCCTAGCAGAAGACAAATGACATTTACCTAATACATAAATACTACTTTTATCAGTCTCTACCACTCTGAACACTATGTCTGGAAATTAATAAAAAAATTAACAGACACAAAAATCAAGTTAAAAACAAAACACACAACCCTTACTGTCAAGAGACAAAGTAATCAACTGAACAAGACTTAGAGATGATCCAGATGTTGCAACAATCAGACAGGTAATTGAAAATAACTATGGTTAATAGGTTAAAGGTTGTAACACAAAGATGTACAACGTGCATGGATAAAGATTTCAGCAGAGAAATGAAAACGACAAGAAGGAGCCACATGAAAGTGCCAGAAATGAGAACCTCCGTAAGAAATATGAAGAATGCCTTGGATGGGCTCACCAGTAGACTTGACACAGCTAAGGAAAGTGATAGAGGAAGTGAAAGTCAGTTAATAGTAATTACCTAAACTGTCAAATGATAAAAGAGTGAAGAAAAAAGGAAACAAAACACGCAAATGCCGTAAGAAAATATCATTAGTGTGATATATGTGGCATTGAAATCCTAGAGAAAACAGAGAGAGAATGTGAGGCAGATGAAATATTTGAAGAGATAGTGGTTACAAAATTTTAAAGAATAATTTATCAAACTACAGATATAATAACTTCAGAGAACCCAAAGTAATTGATTGGATAGTAATTGATTGACTAGAAGTCAATAATGAATTTGCAGATGTGAACAATATCATCAAAGCCTTCACCAACCAAATCGACTTTTATTGAACACTAAATATAAGCAGAATATACATTATTTTCAAGTGCATGTAGAACATATTGTATAGTCTATATATCATGGTTCTGGCCATAATTCAAACCTCAATACATTTAAAAACATGTACATAGTATATTCTTTGATCATAATGGAATTAAAATAGAAATCACAAACAGGTATCTGGAATAATTGCCAAATATTTTTACTGATGAACACACATCTAAATATCACTTTAAGTGGCAAAAACCACAATTAATTTTTTACCAACCTAGTAACTTACAGGTCAAAGAGAAAATCAGAGGGGACATCTGAAAATAATTTGAATTCAATAAAAGAAAATAATCTCTCTATCATGCAAAATTTGCGGGATGCAAATAAAGCACAATTTAAAGAGAAATGTATAGCATTTCATGTTTATATGAAAAAAGTCTTAAATCAGTGATTTAAAATTCCTCCTTAAGAAACTTGAAAAAAGTAAATTAAACCAAAGTAAGCAGCTGCAAAGTAATAATAAAGAACATAAATAAAATTGGAAATGGAACAGCAGAGAAAAATCAATGAAACCCAAAGCCTATGATGAGACTCACCAACAAGGAAGAAGACACAAATTATTATATCACAAATTAAAAAGAGGGCATTGTTGCAGACCCTACATACATTATATTCTCTATAGATATAGAAAAAAATTATATTCTCTATAGATATAGAAAAATAATTTTACAAAATTCAATATCCATTCATGATAAACTCTAAATTTTAGGTAGAATGGAATTTACCCAACATGATAAGAAACAGCTACAGAAAACCTACAGCAAACATCATACTTACTGATAAAAGACTGAACCCTCACTCTAAGGCAAAAGAAAAATGTTCTTACCACCCACATTTAACATTATACTGGAGTTTCTAGGCAGTGTAATAAGAAAAGAAAAGGAACTAGACATACAAATAGAAAAAAAAATGTGGAATTGTTATTATTCACTTTCAACATGATTGTATTTGAAGAAGATTTCAAAGAATGTACAAAACAAAGTTACGGAAGATACAAGATCACAATTTAAAAATTTAATGGTATTTTTAGGTACTGACAATGAACAGTAAGAAACGGGAATACCACCATTGATGGTGGAAAAAGATGAGCTACTTAGGTATAAATGTAATAAAATATTTAAAAGATGTGTATGGTAAAAGCTACAAAACAGTGAAGAAAGAAATCAAAAAGGCTGAAATAAATGGAGAGGCATATTATATTCATGTATTGAAAGACTCAGTAGTGTTAAGATGCCAAATATGTCCAAATTCCAAATTGATCAAATCAGTAAATACAATCCAAATCAATGTCATGGCAATATTTGTCATAGAAATGCACAAGAGATTATAAAATTTATGTGGAATGGCAAATGAACAAGAATAACCAAAATTGTTTTGCCTAGAAAAACAAACTTGACATTCACATGCTACCTTATTTCAAGACTTTTTATAAAGCTAGAGATAGTAACTCAGTATGGAATTGGCCAATGAATAGGCATATAGAGTGTAACTGAAATGAGAGTCCAGAAACAGACTCACACGTATACAGTAATTGACATTTGCCAAAGTGCAGAGGCAAATAAATGGAACATCATTATGTGCAGAGGCAAATAAATAGTCTTTTCAAAAATTGTGCTGGAATAATTTCACATCCGTATGCAATAACTTTTTTAACTTAGTAACAAACCCTAAATCTCTTTATCATCTGTTTTAAGTAACAAGTATTTTAATTGTTTCATTTTATATCCATGGAGTTAGAAAATATATGTGATTTTTTCCAGGGAGCCATTTCTTATAAATCCACAGACTCTAGGTTTCTTTACCATAAACAATACTAACTAGAAACATTTTAGTCAAAAGATTTCTGAGATTAGGATTTTTCTCCTAGTAAGTACCATTAGTTTATTTACCATAAAGTCTCTTGTTTACACGTTTACAATACAATGTGACCAGATCATTTGCCTTCTTTCTTTCTCAAATTGTCCTCCAGATATGGTAATGAAATGATTGAAGAGTAGCCTCATAGCCTCTTCCTTTCCATATACCTTCCAAAGCCTGTTAGAATATGTTCTGAGGTAATTATTTCAAAAGGAGTTCATAGGAGGTCAACTTTGAGTTCTTGCTTGTCTGGAAAATTTTTTATTATGCCCATGATTCATTTATAATATATCTGGGTATATAGAATTCAGAATGCTTTTTGTTTTGTTGTTGTTGGTTTTTGGCTTGTTTGTTTTCTCTCATTTGTTTGAATCCATTGCTGCTTTTTATTCTAGGAGAAAGTGTTACAGCTGAGAAATATGACAATGGTCTTATTTTCATTCAATTGTAGTCAATTTGATTTTTTTTCTTGGAAATTTTAGGCATGCTTGCATATGTGTAAAAATGCCCTGAGGTTTAAATTAATGACTTGTGTATTTACAACCAGTATACTTTCTTCCCTTTACTATATGTATATGTGTTAAGCTTCAATTAAGGGGTTAAGAAAAGTAAAGTTTTATACAATACAATAAAGCTGTAAATTTTAAATTTTAAAATAAATTTTAAGAAACATATGAAAGTATGAGCCCCGCCTTTTTTTTGGTTAAGAACTTTTATTTAAGGGCTATCACTGCTTGATAACCAGTGTCTCTCTTTTCTTTTCTGGTTCATTTTATGCTTTATTTTCTCTTATACATTTTCTCACTTTCACTTTATGTAACTCTCATTAGATAAATACTGAAAGTATTCAATACATCCTTTCTGTTTCTTGTTTCTTTCATATATTTTATATTTTGATCTCATTCTATATTCTAGATCTCAGATTTATTTTCTATTCCTTCACTGTCCAAAAAATAGCCCTTAGTCATAGGTAACTATTTAAATTTACATTAACTTAATTAAAATTAGTTATAAAATCAGTTTCAAAATGCTTTATAGCCAATGTGGCTAAGGGGTACCCTATTGGACAGCACAGATCTAGGGCTGTTCCATCATTATAGAAAGGTCTATTGGACAGTCTTATTCTAGGCTATATCTATAGAATAATTTCATGCTTGATATTTAAATATCCTAGACTCTGAATGTTCAGGTATTTCATTGAAAACTATTTTTGTATTATTAAAAGAATATTTTTTCAACGCTTTTTAAAATACCTATTTCAGTTCTCTTTCCTTTCCTTTCTACTCTCTACTTCTCTTTCATATATTCTGGGCAAGAGAACATTACTTGTGATAAGTCAAGCATTCTTCGAGACCTTTTCTTGTTTCTGAATCATCACTTTTGAAAGTCAAAATATAAGAAATTGGATCTTTTATTGTCTATATGCCTCCATTTTTTTTTTTTTTTTTTCCTGAGGACACAGCCCCGGCTCTGTCAGGGAGAAAAATACAGGAAGAAGGACTGAAGTTTGACTGATTTTTCCATTAGAAAAACGTAACTTAGAACTAACTTACAGTTAGAACTCTGTCTTGAATAGCTTCCTTTTCAGGTATAGCATACATTTATTTTGTGCATATTCTGGATGGCAACTTCCTCTCCTCTAATTTATTCATCAGCTCAATTGTATCCTCTTTATGTCTTGCAGAAACCTGTTCACATATAAAGTAGTTTGATTTAGGCTAACACACTCTTCCATCACAGCTTTATTGTATTACATAAAACTTTACTTTTCTTAACCCCGTAATTGAAGCTTAACACATATACATATAGTAAAGGGAAGAAAGTATACTGGTTGTAAATACGCAAGTCATTAATTTAAACCTCAGGGCATTTTTACACATACATAAGCTTATATAACTCCATCACCCTCTAATGTTCTCTTCTGCTACTTCCATGCCATTAACTACCTTTCTTCACTCCCACCAATGAGGTAACCTCTATTCTGACTTTTATTACTATAGATAAGTTTTGTCTGTTCATGAATTTTGTGTATGTGAAATCATAGTTTGTGTCATTTTTTGGTGACTAGCTTCTTCCACTCAACATAATGCTTGTGAGCTTCATCCTTTCTGGTGCATCTATCAATAGTTTTTATCTTTCTTTTTAAAACTGCAATGTAGTAGCCCATTGTATGAATATATCACTAAATTATTTAAATTGAAAATGGAGGACAGGACCTTGTATGTGCTCAGTCAGCTATCTTGCATGAAAGTTGTATGGTTCTCATAATACAGTACATCAAATGTGTCTTATGTTGTTTGTGGTTATACTATCACCCTCAAAAGACTGAGTGACTTGAGTAGAGAAATATGGACTGTTATATTTTCTGTGTTTTAAAAGTGTCTTACATATATCATGTAGTTAGAATTCAATTAATATATGCTCAAAAGCAGAAACTTTAGGTGCATTTCTGCATCAAAAAAGAGGTTAAATTAAAAATAATACATTTTATTCCCTCACCAGCTAAGTAGGATGTTTTTAATATCAAATGGTATAGCAAATTAAGCATATTATTTATGTGTGCTGATTTATATCTGCTCCCAAATTACACCCCATTTTGAGGATTTACTTAAAGTCTAATAGCACCGAAAAGAAAATTTAAAAACATAACATTTTTTTCAATCTGTATTATAGAAACTTCCAGAGAATGTATAATTTAGATAAGCATTGATGTAGTGAACTGGTTTGGTAGAGAAAAAGTCTAAAAACATTTACAGCATAAATTGTTGTTGCTGACCATTCATGATTACTGTTACTGACATTTTAGAGTACAAGATGATTTAAATTAACTTTTCCTTGAATGGTCTATTTTCACAAAAAGATGTAATAAGGGCTATTATAGCATTTTGACAATGCATTAGCATTTCAGAGAAGATACATTGAGTAACACTGTTTATCATTTTGAACAGACCATGTGTGGTCAGATAGAATCTGATCTGCAAAGGCAAACTAAGGGGGGAAGATAGATGTTGGGAAATACCTATGAGCTATTACTTACCCTCAAGGAGCAAGAGCCTCTGCTTTGCAGATTATACTGTAATTGTGTCCTTTGTTCATTGTTTTAGTATTTTCTCCTCATGTATAAATATATTCAGTAGCTAGTATTTTTGTGATAGATTTTCTAGATACAAGAAGAGATTTTAGCTAAGACCACATATGCTTGTTTCTAATGCATTAAATTCAGACACGTTAAAATCTGGGGATGTGCTGAGGAAAACAAAATACTATTAAAGTTTCTGTGTCTCTGTAATATCCCCAGGGAGATTTCTCTCAGCTGAAAAGTTAGCTTTCACAAAGCTACTTCTAAAGCCATTCAGTGGCTTGCCTCCTGTTAATAGAACTTTAGTGGAAATAAAACCTAATGCATAAGGCAAAACAACAACAAAATTTCTATTCAAGACTTTCAAAAAGCTAAAGTATAAATTAAGTGGCAAAATAAATGTGAAGAATGCATCAACATTAATTAATATTTGAGGTAGGATTTCACATGGAAAAAAGAATATTTCCTTCAGGTGTGGTTACAATGTCATTTCTATGGCCAGTGAAGGAGGTATTTCATGTTTATATGTGAACACAGCACTCTTAAGTGGCAAACAATAGAATGTGGATTCGAAAAAAATTCCTCATGTTAATCAATTATTGAGATAGCAGTTGTGAGGATTACTCCATAACTATCTTGTCCTGAAAAGGAAAATGAAATTGTTTATAATTAATTTAATTAAGGCCAAAGCTACATATGGTTTTTATGATCAGAAATCTGCTTTGGTTGAGATTCATTCTAATCCTCTGCATGCCAGAGAGACAGCTAAACAGGACCCAATGTGGACATTTTAATCAAGTAGTAAAGGAAGTAATGAATACATAAATAGGTACAAAGAACACTATGTTTTGTCATTTATCTATATGAATTTTAAGCAAGTTAACTTGCTTTTGTATTGTCTGTAACAATAGATATACTCCTAATTTTCAAAAGAGTTTTGCTAAATAAAAGGGATAAATATTAGGAAACTATTCAGACAAATGCCTGAAACAGAGTAAGCTACACATCATTTTCAATTTTGGCTTTGTTTTGAAATAGACAATTTTTATTGACAGACAGACATATAATAAATGCACATTTCTTAACCGTATTTTGACAAAAATGTAGATCATTTACTGAAAAAATAAACAATGTAGGATTAAACATAAACTTTTCAGGATAGTGTCTTCGAATAAGGGAGCTAAAGCTTCTGGTTTTCAAACATGGCTTTCCTTGGAAACATCAGAATATTTTCTTGGGTTCCCCTGTCTGGAGTTGGTTACCTCATAATAAATATTTGTAATTTTTTATAGCTTTCCATTTAAGGGAATGAATTACCTACTTTTGTACAAATTGCATATTTGTTGGAATTTTCCAATAATCACAGTCTCAAAATAAAAGTAAGTTTTTAGAGAATAATCAAATAAATCCCCCCGTTCCCCCCTCAAAAAAAAATACTTGAGCAAATTATTTGGAGGGATTTGGATGGAAAATACCTTTAGAAATATACTCACTGTAGCCTTGGTCTCCTGATAAATGGATCCTAAATCACAGGAAATTTGGCCACCAATTATTCATACATTTATTTATTATGCTAAAGAGTAGTTAACTCTTCTTAGAAAAATCACAAAACAGTATTTCTTGTACCAAAAATGAGTGATTGTTTCAACCTTGTTTAGATTGAATTCAATAACTTACTCAATTTTTACAGGATGTGAAATTGATGTTGCAACCATGAACCTCCCCTCCATTTTTGAAGAAATGTCAGAATAGTTTGATTTTAAAGAATATTCCATTTATAAATATATTCTATACATATGTTTTTCTTGAGACTGTGATTTGGAGTAATAGGGCAAAATAATGTGAAAATAAGCTAAAAAGCTAGAAATATAATTGAAATATAAAACAATATTTTGAGAAAATTAAGCAAATCCAATTCATGATCATGAAATGAGAAAATCTTATCTGTCACATTCCAGAAATTCAATAATATTTACCTCGTATTTATGCATAACATGGTGATCCTCTACATAAAATAAGGATAATAGTAATATCTACTATTGTATTGGGAGGATCATATAAATTAATGAATCAAAGCAAATAGAACAATGCTTGACACTTAGTAAATGCTGAAAAAGGTTACTGGTTCCTTAATTGTATGGAGTTTCAGTTTTAAACTAACTCTATTGTGAATTTTAATTTTGCTTTGGACATTTTAGTTTCTTGGAAATCTTTCATGAACCTCAACTCCATAATTATGTCTATTTGTGTTTGTATTTCCCTGATGGAAACAGTGCTCTGGTGTTCAGTATGAGGCTTCTGGAGCCAGAATCTCTTGGTTCAAATCCCAGTTCTACGAATTCACTTTTGTACAATTAAGGACAAGTTACCTAAATCTTTTGTTTCTCAGTTTCCATATCTGCAAAACTGGGAGAGGAGTAATAACAATTTCATAGAGCTGTAGGGGGAATTGAATTTATAAATTGCCATAAAAATACCTTAGGCTATCTTGCGACCTTAACTGTTATTTTCACTTAAAAAAATAATAAACAAGCTTTATTCCTCTACATGCTTTTCTGTTCTTGTCTATTAGCATGTCTTTTGCATCTTCTCACAGGAGAGCAAGCTGACATTTTATTTTAAGTTTCTTTTTATTTTATGTTAAAGCATTTTTATGTCTGCTTTTCAATATGACTCCTTTATATACTTTAAAAAGTAGATACAAATGCTCACTTCTCTTAGGGACAGGAGAGATTTTATTGGGCCCCAAATTTGCTGTTGAGGTTTTAGAAAATTTGTAGATCACACTTGACTTGTTCACTTAGCTCATGAGCTGGCTGAATCCTTTTTCCTGTTTATGGCTGAACGGAGTTTGAATATGAGCGCTTTTTTTTTTTTGAAACAGACTTTCGCTGTTGTTGCCCAGGCTGGAGTGCAATGGCACGATCTCAACTCACTGCAACCCTGCCTCCTGGGTTGAAGTGATTTTCTTGCCTCAGCCTCCCGAGTGGCTGGGATTACAGGCATGTGCCACCATACCCGCCTAATTTTGTATTTTCAGTAGAGACGGGGTTTCTCCATGTTGGTCAGGCTGGTCTCAAACTCCCGACCTTAGGTGATCCACCCACCTAGGCCTCCCAAAGTGCTGGGATTACAGGCATGAGCCACCGCATCCTGCCATAATATGAGCGCTTCATAAACCAACATACTGCAGAGTTGCAAACCTTTAGTGGATTCTCTCTTAATTCCAGTGATTACTTCTTTGATGGAATCTGCGGAGGAACTATCAAACTCTAATGCTTGAAATCAGATACTCTTTCTTTCATGTGATCAGTAGTAATCACTCTTTTGTTTTTCATGAGTTTTATGAGTTTCTGGTTCAATGCAGTCTCAACCTCCTGGGTTCAGGTCCAGCCTCAGCCTCCTGAGTGGCTGGGACTATAGGCACACACCACCATGCCCACCTGTTTTTTAATTTTTTGTAGTGATGGGGTCTCACTATGATGCCCAGGCTGGTCTCAAACTCCTGGGCTCAAGTGGTTCACCTACCTTGGCCTCCCAAAGTGCTGGGAATACAGGTATGAGCCAGTGCACCACGCCCTGCGACTCTTAAATACAAATGTCTATTGTTTGTATCTTTGGAGAGAAGGGTCCACGCTTCTTTTTACCCATCGATCTGAAACTAGGAAAAGTGGTTGGTTTATATACACGTGACACAAATTCTTTCTCCCTTATTGTGGAGCACCCTGTCTGGAGCACACTGTGTTCCTCACTCCTTCCTACAACACTGAGGCGTCTCTATCTCTCCAAGGTGACAATATACCATTGCCCATGTATTCTGATTGTGACCACAGGGTAAATTTACTTGTGGGGATAAATTATTTGGAAGCTTATTTCTAGCCACAGTTCAAGGTATGTTCTGTAGACTAATTTTATCAGTGATAAAGTTAATGTTTTTAATACTCCTCTGACTTAATTCTCTGCTTGCTTTCCCCCTTTTCTCTTTCTTCTCTCCCTTCTTTTT
The DNA here is from genome assembly GCF_028858775.2 of Pan troglodytes. Taxonomy (NCBI): domain Eukaryota; kingdom Metazoa; phylum Chordata; class Mammalia; order Primates; family Hominidae; genus Pan; species Pan troglodytes. Next base: position 595,661 of record NC_072402.2, on the reverse strand, counting down.
TTCTTCTTATCTTTCTTCCAATTTTTTTCCCTCCTCTTCCTTCTGTTTCTTTTCTTTTGTAAATGTTCTATGTCCCATTAAAGGGGTAGTGCTCTATAAATATGAATGAGAAAGGGTTAGCAAAAAATGTTTAAATATTTCATAGCTTCACTAATGTTTTATTTTGTTGTTCTGTTAGTTACTGACAGAGATGCGTTCAAACTCCAAACTCAGGTTAAGAATTTTTAAATTACTCCTCTTAGGTCCATCAGTTTCTATTTTGAAGCCCATGTTATTAAATATGTACAGATTCAGGATTATTATTTCTTCATGATGAATTGGACCTTAATCATTATGAAATTCACTTTCTCTAATCATATTTTTCCTCTTTAAACCTATTTTGTCTGATATTAATGTAGCCACACCATGTTTAGGTAACGTTTTCACGTTACCTAAAGGAATACGTTAGGTATTCCTTTTCCCATACTTTTTCTTCCAACGTAAGGACTTTCTGTGTCCTTATATCTAAAGTGTAAACAGCATAGATTGGGCCTTTTTCAGAACTCTTTTGAAAATTTACACACCTTTTAATTGAGGTGTGTAATTCATTTACATTTATTCCAATTACAGATGCATTTGAGCTTAGTTCTGCCACCTTTCTTTTTGTTTCCAATTTTACAATCTTTTCTTTGGTCCTGTTGTTACTTTTCCATTCCTTCTTTTGGGTTCATTAAGATAAAGAAAAAAACGACTTACCTCTTTTATCAGCATTTTATCAGTATGTTTTAAAAATTCATTTATTGGTCGCCTAGAGATTACAATATGCATTTTTTCTTTTTATAATTTGCCTTAATGATTTTACAACTTTCCATACAAGAAACTTCAAACAGTAATTTCTTTTACCTGTACCCCTACCTTTGAGCTATTTTCATATATGGTACTTCAATATATCTTATCAACCTCCAAGACATTTATACTGCTGGTCTAAGCACTTAAGATTATTTTATATTTACTCTCATATTTGACCTTTCTGGTTCTCTTTAGTCCTTTCTAAAGTTTTGTCCTTTTTCTCTGGTGTGAGACTACTTATGACAAATGTTCTTGTCTTGACCTCACCTTAATTGTTGGAACTCTTTGTTTTGTGACTTACAGGAAAGTTCCAAAGATAGTACTGATTATTCCTATATGCCCTTCACTCAGTTTTCTCTAATGTTAGCATGTTATGTAATCATGGTATAATTTTCAAAACTAAATAATATGATACTATTGGCTAAACTATAGACTTTGTGTGGATTTCATAAATGTTTACATCAATGTCTCTTTTTTGTTTAAGGATCCAATCTGGGACACCACTCTGCATTTAGTTGTCACGTCTATTTTGTCTCTCCCAATCTTTCTCAGTCTTTATGTGTTTTTTTATAATCTTGATCTTTTTGAAGAGTACTGGTCAGAAATTTTGTAGAATGTCCTTCATTTGGGGCTTGTCTGATGTTTTCTCATAATTAGTTAAGTTTATATATTTTGGGAGAATGCTATAAAGGTGATGTGTCCTTATAATTTCAAGAGTAGCATGATATCAACATGACTTATTGTTGGTGATGCTAACCTTAAAATCACTTTATTGCAGTGATGTCTGCCAGTTTCTCTACTGTGAAGTTACTGTTGTTCCCTTTCTATACTCTCTTTGTTGAAAGTGAGTCATTAAGAAAAGTAATTCCACACTCAAGGAGAGACAAATTAAGTTCCACCCCCCTAAAGAGAGAATTACCAAAAATTTCATGAGTGTATATTAAAATCACAACAAGAATTTAAAAAAAAGGACGATATTTGAATCTAGGCCACTATCCTGTTCTTAAAATTTTGCTACCCACTGTAGCATACAGCATTGAATCTTGCCAGCAGAAATTATTACTGTGGTGTTTTAAAGTTGGTTTTCTATTTCCCACATTTCTTCTACAGTTATTAATTGGAATTATTCCATAAAGAAGAGTTGCCTCTTTCTTTTTAGCTATTTTTTATTATTAAGGGCTTATGGATACTTCAATCCAGTGTGACACTTATAATCCATAATGTGTTATTTCTTTTATTGTTTGATTGGTCCAGCTCTGACTATGGGAAGATTTGGCAACTGTGTCACTTTGATGTGCTCTTATCCTTTTTATTTCTATTTAAAAATTTTAGCACTTCTTTTTTTTTGGTACCACAAGATGTTCCAGGCTCATTGCACAAGTGTACCTTGTACAATCTCTGTTCCAGTCTCCCAGTCAACCATGGAGCGTTGGTTCCTTTTACAATGAAATTGTACATAAAAGTAATTCATTTTAATCTGGGTGTAACTATCGCATTAATTCTGAATTTTATATGCAGATTTGTTATATTTATATTCTGTTCCATTTTTCCGTTTTGTATTCGCCAAAAATTCACTCATGTGTAATTTTTACATGTAACATAATGTTTTCTATCACTGCTACTTTAGAATATGTACTGCTCTCAACTATACTTTTTAGTAGGATAATAACATGATGTGATAGCCTAATTATTTGATTGAATTGAATTGGTCTTCAAAGAGTCTCATTTGAAAAGGGCAGATACATTTTCTTGGAGACAGGCTATTTGGCATTTGGCCAAAAGAATGGATGAATCAATGAACCATGGAGATGTCTCTTTGCTTGAAGTCATATAAAATAACAATTAAATATTAATGAAAAAGTCATGCATATTGCTTTGACACAGATCAATATTCAACTTGGCAAGAATGAGATGAAAGGAATTGATTTGTGTTCAAGCTCAGAAGCAGTTTCTTTCAGCGACTTTTTCGGGCGAGACAGCAATTCCTCTAGTACATAACATGAAGGACAGACAAGTTACACTGAAGCATGGCAAACAGAGAAAAAAAAGACATTGCAGAGGGAAAAATAGCTCTCTAGTCTTAGACACCATGGAAGAAATAGAGATAATAACTGTTCCAACAGATTTCTGACAAAAACGGGAGCATAGAAAAATGCGAAAATAAATAGGAAAGAACAAAAGTCTAGGATTATAAGAATAGCTGTACTGCTTACCAGCATGTGCCTTCATTAAAAACTGGCCATTTAGAATATTTAAATTCAACATTAATTCTTTGAGCACAAGATATATGTCAACTAAGGAGCCAAGCCAAAGGAGATACAATGAGCATTACTGGTAGTGCCTGCCAGTAAGCCCACCTTCCAGTCTTAGACATAGGTGGGAATATGGTCTCAGTGGAACCTATCAGACTTTCTCCTGAAGTTATGAGTGATAGACAGAGATTACAAAGCATATGAATCTGTTGGGTGCTATGCTATCTTGAGAATACTCAAGGTTCATGAGTTCCTGCTATAGAGAGAAGAGCTGGCCTTGATTCTAGATTTTATTTTTTATTTTTAAATTTTATTTTTATAGAGATAGGGTCTTGCTATATTGTCCAGGCTGGTCTCGAACTCCTGGGCTCAAGCAATCCTCCTGCATCGGCCTCCCAAAGAGCTGGGATTAAAGGTGTGAGCTACCATGCCTGGCTGATTCCATATTTTTTTAAAGGCCTGATCATTCCAGTTTTTCTTTGATATTGTAAGCTTCTCAGTATCTTTCAAAATAGATTTCCTTTAATAAATCATTGAGGTATTCAGAATCACCCAATCCACTGAGAACCTGAATAGAAGAAAAAGGCAAAGGAAGGGAGAATTCGCTTTTTCTGTTTGAGCTGCAGTGTCCATATTCTCCTGCCCTTGGACATGGGATAGGAGCTCCTGCTTCTCCACCCTCTGGATCCAGGCTGAATTACACCACAAGCTTTCCTGGTTTTCCAGTTTGCAGATGGTAGATCATGGGACTTCTTGGCTCCATAATCACTTGAGCCAGTTCCTATAATTAATGTCCTATTATATATGCAGATATCCTATTGGTTCTCTTTCTCTGGTGAACCCTAATGCAGCTGCACTGTTCATAATGTAGTGGTTTCTTGAGCTTTTACAGTTCTGCTTGTGTATCATTTTGGGGTTCCTGCATTCCTGGTAAACTAAGAAACATCTCTCTGAGGTCTGAATACCTCATCAGACACTGCCTTGGACTAGTTAGTGCACCAGCCTCTGGTCCAAAGATTGAAGACTCTCTCTTTTCCCTATTTGGTGGAAACTGGTATCTGCTGCAAAGATATTCTCTCTGCTCCCTTCTGCCCAGGTCTCCTATCAGTCTCTTCATTTTGGTTAGGCTTTTGTGAAAGAAAGGCTTATTTGATCTTTTCTTAATCTTATTGCTTCCAAAATCTCTGATTCAAGAAATTTAAGAAGTCTGGCTACCTAATTGAACTGAAAAGAGTAGACAGGTATGAGATAAATTTACAAAGCAAAATAAAATGTAATATCTCAAAAGATCAATGTATCAGAACTAAGTACTGGGCAATGCCTGTGCAAGAATTTGAAAATATATTATGTAGTCACTCAGTAGAGGTGGTTAATAGTTGAAAGATGAGGATGTTTATTGACTCTGGCTGCTGACTTCCATATTTTTCTAAATGCCACATTAGCCTTCACCTGTAAATATAGTACAACCCCTTCATCTAGATCAATTTTGATCCCAGATAAATTGCTCTCTGAAAGAGCCTGGAATCAGAATTGTGTTGAAGCCCCTCTACCTCTGATGCTCTGGTTTCTTGATTCCTGGTGTGCACTCTGGTTATCCACCTCCCTGTGTTGAAACCCCAGATTCCTGATGCTAATAAATTGTCTCTTTGCAACTCTATTACTGTCAATTTTTGGAACTTTTTGCTTGATAGCCATCTGGATTGACATCCCAGATAATCGTTCTATGTGCACATTTTAACCTGTGGTTAATCTTTCATTTCCTGATCAGTTCTCGGACTCATGTTCATGAAATCCATCCCTAGATTGGCATCACCTTAGCCATATCCTTACAAAGCCTTTCATTATTAGACATATTTGGATTGGACTTAGGAGACTATTTCAGTCAATTCTGCTGACTTTGAGTCCTGGAAATGGCAGGATGGTGAAAATAATTAATAGATGTTCCAGATCTCCTGGTACTTACGCAAGCATTCTTCTGCTGGCGTGTTCCTCTCAATGTCCAGCTGTGTGTGTGTGTGTGCCCGCTAGGGTCGCAGGGTGGGGATGCAGGGTGGCTGGCCAGAGTGGTCTTGAAAAATGCAACAGTTGGGTGTGAAAACAGGAGTGCCTCTCCTCACATAGGTCCATGGGCACAGGCCTGAGGGTGGAGCCTTCACCAGGGACCCTGCCTTTCTCTATCCAGCACTTCCCTGCTCACCTCCCGTATCATTACAATACATAAATACATATATAATGCAACTTATATATGTGTGTATAATATCATATACACAATAATGTGCATATAGAATTTAAGTGTATACATTATATATAATATAATCATATACACGTATATATATACACCTATATATAGTATCATTTTTATATATGTACAAATAATATTTTAGAGCAAAAGACCTCATATCAAAAGGAAGAGAAATTTCATTCCCATGTTTACAAAATGGCATATGTGAAACAGCACTCCTGGAAGCAATATTATGATAGAAAAAGTTTGGAAACAACCTTAAAGTTTTTAAGTATCTCACAATCAAATAATCTGATGACAAATAATATTTTTTTTTGTCCCACACTAAAATGGAAACGTTTCCAGTTTTCAGCAGTAAGTATCCTGCTGGCTTTTTATTCTAGGACTAAATTTAGTTTAGGAATAGGAAAATGAAGAAAGCCATTCTACAAACCCAAGGCTATAAATTTTAAATTCATCTGTATATGCACACTAATAGACATTCATGTCATATAGGCATAGTAAACATTGTATGAAGGAAAATGTTAACAGGGTGTACTTCTTGTGAATGCAAATTAGATTTCAGAGAAAATAATATTTCACTTTATCACATTCTGCACTTCTACATTTTACCATGAATATTATTAAGGTTTAAAAATGTTAAGATACTCTTAAAAATAACAAGATTGAAATGGGCATTTTCTGTCATAAGAAGCAGAATTGATACTTCTTTAATCTACACAGTGGCAAAAATCTACACAGCTCTTTAAGAAGGTGTAGAAAAACCATAAATAGTGTAAAACTGAGAAGGAGTAAAAGGATGTGGAAGACAAAACAAAGAACTAACAAAACCAAATAATGATATTTCTACAGTAGGCCAAAAGTTACAAATAGAAGCAATTTTCAAATACTAAACAGAACATTTCATTTCTTCTGATTTGAAGCAAGATCTGTATATATAAATTGATGAATTCTTAACATTCCAGGAAAAATCAATTAATGAGACATCTCTACACACTTGTCCTTTGCATTAATAGAAAGGATTCTAGTCATATGGGAACTTTACCTTTCAGGGAATGTGTAAATTGGATTTCTTTGGATTACCTATGAAAAATTCCAAATAAATTCATTTGTAAAACTAAGGGGCACAAATCAGTAACTTTTATAGTTTTGAGAAAAAGAAACAATGGCCTTAATTTTGGTTTTATTATTTTTTTACCTAGAAATTGGTTAATGTGCTAGGCAATGTAAAAACGTGAACACATGTAAGGCTACTGTTAATATTCCACTGTGGTACCTATAACAAAGGAAATGGAAAAGTCATAGTTATCATGTTACTCGATTATTTAGCATCACAGTCTAAGTACTTGGCATGAGTACTAACTTTTTTGACTTCCAGCAAGATATAATTGAGCAGAGTCAAGAGCTCCGTATTATATTTAATATATGCAGAACTTTTTCCTTACAATTTCCCACCTGCAGTGTGTTCTAGTTTTTGCCCACTCTGCAAGGCCGAATCCCTGCAGCAACAATAGAATCATGATCTATGATGCTGTTTCTGCTGTGTAGAGGTGAAAAATCAATGTGATATAAAATTTATCATTATTAATATCATTTAGGAGTAAAATATATGTCACATATGTATAATACTGTTATTCATGCTGAAATTACTGTTGTGTTGCCCTGCAGACCTATATGATTGATTAATTTTAAATTAAAAGTAAATTAAAAAATATTGACCTTTGGGTACTCAAAAGGCACTTTAAAGGAAAAATGAATAAGAAGAACTAAAGTTTTAGAAATAAAATCATATATTTAATAATTTGGGTTTTAGAATTTGTGAGAGAAGATTTTTCTTGAATATTTTTTTTTTCTCCAGGGAAAATATATTACTAAATTTTATCCAAATCTATCTGGATGTGTACATCTTCATAGGAATACATTGGACTCCATGGGTGCTACAGAAATGAAATGTGCTTTGCTGTGTCTGTGCTGAGAGTTCAAGATGTATTTTTTGATATCATTATCAGTCTAGAGAGTGGTGAGTCCTGAGGTAAAGTTTGGGCTAGTCTTCACTTCCCCACATGATCTCCATGACTTATACCACTGACTTCAAATTCTTTGATGTAAAACAAATAGATTTTCAGTCTTCTGTAAAGGGTCACCAAGATGTAGATTCAAGAAAAGTCTCTATAGGCTGCCCAACACAAAAACCAGGCAATCACTGTAAGCCCCTCTTATTTACTAAACCTATTTCTGCCACTGACTACTGGAAGTGGCTATGTCTTAGTTATTTCTAAGAACAATATGTACAGTTTGTCCTTCAGAAATGCTTTGCGATTAGATAATTACTGCACTCAAAGAGACATCTTACAGCTTTTAATAGGACATTTTGTCTCTTCTGGGAGCAAAGGAGCTGTGAATGGGTATGAAAATAGTATTTGTTCAGTAATATGTTTTTGCTAGAGCACAGTTTTGGTGGCTGCAATCAGTGGAGTGATCCCTTCTAAATCTTGATGTGATATTACTGGAACTTAGTGAAATAGAAGAGATCACTCCTTTGTTCTGATTTTTACAGGAAAATGCATGGCTGGAAGCTTTGTAACCGCTTTTTTCTCTCTGGAGGATTGATAGTTCAGTCCTTTCAGATGTGGATCAGACATATATACTCTATGGGGTGTGAAGTGGGAAGAAGGAAAGACAATAGGAAAAATGATCTTCAATGACATTAGCAATCAGCACAATTTACAAGAGTTAAAGTTACCATAGGAACACAGAGAAGATGAAAGTTTACTGCCAGAATTAAGTAGGTATAACACACACACACACACACACACACAGGCACACAGGTTTCCAAAGGTCAAAAATTTTTTTAATTTTTATTTTTCTGCTTTTTAACTGTATCCCCCGTGCCCCCAACTTTGCTATGAAGACCAAGGCACTGTGGAATTGTGTGTCTGCATTTGGAAAGTCAGCTTGTGCCTAAATGGATTTTGAAGATATCAGGCATTCTAGGATTGAGAATGAGAATTCCTTTTGTTACAACAGGCAAGAGTAAGAGCCAATAAATAAAAGAATGCTACATTTTAATTTTCAAAGATATGATTTTTTTTACATTTAATATCTCACATCAGGATGTATCTTGGAATCAATAGTATGTTCCATGTGAATTGCCAGTGTTTAAAAAAAAATTGTTGATGGTAAATCAGATAACAGTGCATCTTATAACTGATGGCATCTTTAGATAAGATGAAATACGGTATTTTGTTAGTGTGTAATATGTTTTTGGTTTGTAATTTATTAATTCATTTTACTTTTCTGTGGCTGCTGATGTAGTTGCCTGGTGATTTATTTCAATTTGAGCGTTCAGAGTTTGAAGGTGAACTCATTAGCCAAGTAAGTGCATATCTGTCTCAGTCAGTGTATGGTACTCACAGCATCAAACAACTACAGCTTTCTTCCTAGGCTATCTAATGTATTTGTAATAGTCATTTTTTGGAAAATTGTATTTAACATGTTTAGGCTATATTGCCACATTTAAAAATCATCAACTACTTTGTCAACTTCAATATGGTAAAATTAAGTTTAAAGGTCACCTTTATATCTTTATGTGTCCTTTATATCTTATTCTCTTATTTTTACAGTTATTTAAATTCCAAATATACCCTGATTGTAAATGGGGTAAAGAAGCATGACTCATTTGAAGAATCAGATAACAAAGGGGTCCCGAAAATCTGAAAAATAAAGAGAGTTAACATGATGCTAATCATGTAGACACTTTAGGAAGTTGTGCATTTGATAAAAATTTTCTAAGAGATCACATTACTTTAGATGTAAATTTTAATAGTTCCTTTTTTGGTTGTAAATATCATGTTACATAGAAAATATATACATTTATAATATAATTTAATTTAACAACATATAATTGGCAGCCAGCTGATCATTTCTATTTTTCTGTTTTTAGAAGGAGAGTTGCTCTTTCTGCTATTTTGGAAATCACATTTTATTTTTCTCTAGGGTGACAGAAAATTATCAGAACTAAGAGGGCAATTTTATTCCTTCTAAAGTAGTTAAAATTAATTCAAACAGTTAATTTGTGTCTCCCTTGTATATCATTTGCATCCTACTTTGAGTTTTTCCTCTTTTGTTACAATGCCTTCAGTATGTTTCTCCCTTGATAGAGGCCTCAGACATTTTTTTCTTGATCTAAACTCGAATTCTTGCTCTGTCTTATTGTAACCACTACTTTTTTGTTGGAGAGTAGCTTATATTTACTTAATCCCATTTAACCATGTGGAATATGGATTCCCATGAAGAATAATCAAGCAAATTTCAGGTATTATCATATTTTCTGTGGATCGATTCTCCATCTGTAATCTAAAGAAGTGGTCATGGGTAGAGGCCCTCTGAATAGCTTCTTTGTGGTTTCTCCCATATTCCACAGGATTTCTATTTTTCCTCTGGATTCTCTCCTAGTTAAAGGATAAAATAATATGTGGAAAGGAATGGAAGGAAGAAAAATTATGGAATGTTTGCACTGTCAGAGGTAGTTCAGAGAAAAGAAAGCTTGTAATGTCTATTGAACTCTTGCAACGCTATAACAAGAAGAGAATTATCTTCTTAATACTCTCCATAGTTAGTACTTTACTTCTTACTTAATCTTCAAAACACTTTTTTATGTTAGGTGTTAATACCATGCTCGCTTTAGAGATTAGACAATTGAAGCTTAGAACTTAAGTAGCTTGTCCAAACTCATGCAGCTGTTGTTAGAGTGAGGATTCGAAATGAGGTTTATTTTGCTATAAAGTTCATATCCACTTTATTTTTTCTACATAATGTTATCTGTATGCAGTGAAGTTTTTAAATAATTTAAAACATCTAAGTGACATTATTGGATTTTTGTGTTAGAATATCACCCTGGGAGCAGTGTGGAGACAGGTTTGATGCAAGGGAGTAATAATAGAGCCCAGAAGCCTTGAAAGCCAGTTAGAGACTTAGTTCAGTAGATGATTAATGCATGAATTACAGTGGTAGTAATAATAACATAAATAATATTTATAAGTAACATAAATAATGTTTATAAGTAACATAAATATTCTTTGTAATATTAGTATTATTGTAATTGTAATATTTGTATTATTTCTAATATTTGTAAATAACAAAACACTGGATAAAAGACAGTCCTCTGCTGAGGACAACTTGAAAAACTGGATTAAACAATACAAACAAAAGCCTTCTATTTAAAAAGGCATCAGAGTGTTAATGAAGAAATACCAGCCCAGGATTCAAGAACAGAACAAAACCAAGATTGGCAAATTCTAGCACTTGGCTATTTTCCCCCTAGATTATTGATAATCCTGGGGCAGTTGACAGGCAGCTGAATTTTGCTATTGATAGTCTCACAGAACTAGGGTAATAGGGTTTAGAGTCTAGGTCCCATCAAAAGCAGTGGTTCTGCTAAGCATCCTTTACCTTTAGTGAGGGGCCGAAAATTACACCTTTGGAAAAAGAAAAAAAAGAACTAGGAATACATAGACCTTTTCAAGGACTACAGCTCAGCTATGAATCATTTTAATCTTTGGAATTGAATTGAAGTGATCCCAGATTGTTAGTGCATCCAAGTACCTGACAAAAGCAGCCTAATTCCTCTCTAAAGGAAGGTGATGTGGTAGCTCTCAAATAATTTTCTACAACAATTTTGCAAATATAATGTCGGGTACAAAGAAAGGAATCAGGTACAAAGAATACAAGACATCCTGGATGACAGTGAAAAGCAGACAAAAGAAACAGATTCAGAAGTGCCTTAGATAATAAAGACAGAGTTAAAATAACAGCTTATCTCCTAAAAGAGAAAATAAGCGATTGAGAATTTTTTGAGAAAAACTTAAAAGAATTGTAACTGAAAACTACAATATTGTTACTGAAAATATCAAAGAATTTTTTTTCTTTTCTTTTTTTTTTTTTGAGATGGGACCTCACTCTGTCACCCAGGCTGTAGTGCAGTGGTGTGATCATAGCTCACTGCAGCCTCGACCTTCTGGGCTCAAGCAATCCTCCCACCTCAGCCTTCGTGGTAACTGGGACCACAGGTGCATACCATGATGCCTGGCTAATTTTTTAAATTTTTTGTAGGATGGGCTCTTTCCGTGTTGCCCACCCAGGCTGATTTCAAACTCCTGGGCTCAAGTGATCCTCCCACCTTGGCCTCTCAAAGTGTTAGGATTAGAGGCATGAGCCACTGCACCGAGCTCAAGGATAGTTTTTATGAGAAGAAGAAATGCAAATGAAGAAAAATTCATGAAGAAAAAATATATAAAAGGTATCACATGTGAATGAAAAGATAAGAAACCCTAAGTTTTGTAGTTAGAGTTGAGAAAAACCAGATGAATTCAAGATTTGAAGAAATGTTTTGCTTTGCTGATACTTATTAAAATTAATGGAAGATATCATGCAACAGATGCAAGAGGTCTTACGAATGAGAAAAACTCAAATCCTAGTATACATGTTTTAGCTATACATTTTATGAATAGCTTAGAGGGTGAATTAGAAAGTTATCTCAAAGATCACATTTCTGTAGTTGTCTTACTGACATTTCACTTTGGCCATGTTGGGTGTTTACTTCATAAACATCTCATGCTTTCAACCTATAGCCAAATGTAAAAGAAACTTTTGGACCTTGAATGTTTATTCATTTGTATATTCTAGCAGATCCAAGACCATTTGCTGAGAAAAATCTCATCACTGTCATCAGGTTTTACCTTGGTTTGACTTGGAATGACTTTTGATGGCCCCTTGCAATCTCCCTCCCAAAGATTCACAGTAGAAACTGCTTGGGTGACTTGAAGACATCCTAAAGTAAAAAACAAAATTGTTTTAATTGTTTAATTTAGCTAAAACTGAAGTCGAAGCTCCACATCAGAACCCTTTTTGTGTATAACAGTTGTGACCCAGGGACATCCCTTGGGGAACATTATTCAACTCAATTTTGTTCTTACTAAGGTAAGAGCATGTGACTCAGAGTTAAAGTGAATCTCTTAACATCTCATAGTGAAGAGTAGAGCAAGGAAAGAAAGTTTGCTTATTATTTGGTTTGGTTTTTGTTTTTCTTTTAATTTGGCCTAGTTGTTTTTTTGTTAAAAAATACAGCTCTATTAAGGTGAAAATCCTAAAGTGCTCAGTCCCACTTGACAACTGAGATCACTTTGTAACCTTGCTAGCTGTATCTTCTGGTGGCAATCTCTAGTATATATGTGTATATAGTTTCATATGTATATAGTGTTATATGTATTATGATACAAATTATAATTATCTATAATGTATTATGATTTATCGATTTTAGACTATATCTTATAAGTAGTATTTGTGTTAGGTTAAGACTTAACTTACTTGAAGGACCTCACCTCATCCTCTATCTTCTCAAGTAAATTATAACACATTAGTTATATTATGAACTGTTTAGATAGTTCACATTGAACTATCATATTGTTCAGCTTATAAATATGTAAGAATTATCCAAATATCTTTCTATAATAAAGACTGATTCCTATTTTGATGTTTGATCACTGACAGCTTTAAAGCTCCACCCCTCCTTCTTTACCTTTTGCCTCACATCTGGAAAACTGATTTACAAAAAAGCTCAGGAGCTCCCTCCCTTGGCATTGGCGGAGAAGTTCAAACCATGTAGATCCCTACCTGGTTTCACCTCTTAATCCAAAATAAGCTGGGGTCATCTATTCTTCTCATGGTTGTTTTACTACAGAAGGAATCTGATCCCTTTTCTTGGAGAATACTTTTGCCGTTTACTATCTGAGTAATAAACTTTATTTCATATTTATTAGTGTCTGTATGTCCTTCTTCCTGATATCCCCAAATTTCTCGGCAGAATATAGTGGAATATACTAGTTTCCCAAGTAAAACACATTCAGCTATTGATCAGATTCCACTGTGGCAAGAGAGGATATGATTTCAATCCTTTTGTTATGGAATGAGATTTGTTTTATGGCCTAGCATATTTTTCATTTGGGTTGAATGTTTCATGAATACTTGAAAGTAAAGTATTTGCTGTTGTTCTTGGGTAGAGGATTCTGTATATCTCAACTAGGTCAATATGGCTGATAGTATTATTGAAAGTTTCTATACTGTTACTGATCTTATATCCATGTAGTCTGTCAATTACTGAGAGATGATAGTTTAAGTCTCCAACTAGAATTGTAGATTTCTCTCTTTATCCTTTCATTTCAGTTCCATCAGTTTTTGTTTTACGTACATTGGAGTGTGTAATGTACATATACTTACCATTAATTTTTTTGATAAATTGATTTCTTTATCATTAGACAATGTTCTTCTTTATCCCTGATAACATTTTCTTTTCAAAAGATATCCCCAGTATATCTTTTCTCTTCAAAAGATTACTTAGTATGATGTTCATGGCACTACTCCAGTCTTCATTTGATTAGTGTTGGGTATGTGTGTATATGTATATTTGTGTGTATATATAGATATATATGTATATGTGTATATATATGTGTGTGTATTTGTGTGTTTGCGTATATTATTTCTGTGTACATATTTGTGTATATGTACATATATATGAATATGCATATATATTTGTGGGTATATGTATATTTGTGTGTGTGTATATATGTGTGTATACACACAAATATACATATACACACATGTATATATATACACATATATATGCATACACACATTTTTTCCTCTCCAATACTTTTATTTATGTCTTCATAAAGTTTTTACCCTTACAACATGTAGTTGGATCTGCTGTTTTATACAATCCAGCAATCTCTGCCTTTCATTCAGCCTGTTTAGACCATTTACTCTTAATGTAATAATTGACATAGCTGGATTTCAGTCTGCCATTTTAATAATTGTGTCTTTTCACCTCATCTAGGACTTTGGTCTTTTTTTCCCTTTCAGACCTTTTAAAAAATAGTGAGTAGTATGTATAATCCCTTTTTATTTCTACCATTGGCTTATTAATTACATAGCTTTATTACCATTCTATATATATGAATATTGACAATATAAAGGTTGCTAAAGGTTGATAATATACAGGCATACCTTGGAGCTATTGCATTATTTGTTCTGGTTCATCAAAATCATAAAAATTTTACAATAAAGAGTGCCACACAAATGTTTTTGTTTCCCAGTGCATATTAAAGTTATGTTTATACTATAATGTGCAATGGCATTATGTCTAAAAGATGTGTACACCTAAATTTAAAAATACTTAATTATAAATGCTTTCATTAAAAAATACTGAGAAAGAGACAGTACATGCTGTTGGAAAAATGGCTTCACTGATGGACTTTCTTGATGCCGTTTTGCCACAAACCTTCAATATGTAAAGAACACAGTGTCTGCAAAGCATGATAAAACAAAGCTATAAAACAAGGTATGCCTGTACGTCTTTAATTTACCACAGTTTACTTTCAAATAATATTGTGCCACCTCACATATAATATATGAATATTGTAACCGTATACCTCAGTTTCCTTATTTTATCCTCTGGGCTACTGTTGCCATATAGTTAATTAATACATATATTATAAACCTCACAATATATAGTTACTCTTCAGAAAGTCAAATTCTTTTAAACTAACATTTTTTTGGGAAAAAAGGACATTTACATCTACCTTTATTTTAACGATTACTGACAGTCTTAATTCCTTTGTGTAGATCCACATTCCTTCTGCATGAAAAAGATAATATTTAATCTAACATTTCTTGTAGTGCAGTTTAAATGGTAATGAGGTCTTTGAACTATTGTCTGAAAAGTCCTTTATCTCACTACCATTTTTTAATGATATTTTTGCCAGGTATAGAATTTTGAGTTGACAGGTTTTATTTTAGTGCTTTAAAGCCTTCTTTTATGTTTGGGCTTGCATATTTTTGAAAAAGGAGTCTGATATCATTTCTATCTTTTTCATTTCCACATAACATTTCTTTTTTTTTTTCCTAGCTGCCTTCAAAAGCTTCCTTTTTTCTTTCTTTCTTTTTCTTTTTTCTTTTTTTTTTTTAGCAATGTAATCATGATTCATCTAGGTTTTTAAAAAGTTCATCTGATTTTTCAAGTTCTGTAAGCTTCTTGGATCTATGATTTAACATTGTTCACTAATTTTCTGAAGAAAATTCTTGGCTATTATCCCTTCAAGTATTTATTTGCCTCGCTCTCTCTCTTTTCTCCTTTTGAGTCACCTGTTGCACATGTGATAGACTGTGTGGTATTGTTTCACATATCTTGGATTCTCCTTTTGTTTTCTTTCTTTGTTTTCCCTCTTTGTGTTTCAGCTCAGATAATTTCTATTGCCTGCCCTCTAGGTCTATGATTGTTTCTTTAGGTGTGTGTAATGCCCTGATAATTCCATCTAAGGAATTATTAATCTCTGACATTGTGATATTAGGTATATTTCCATTTGGCTGTTCTTAAAATAATTTCTTACTTTTGGTTGAAATACCCCATCTATTCATCCATTTCTTTTTACCTTTACCACTAGACCTTTAATATATTAAATACAGTTACTTTAACGTCCCTGTCTGATAGTTTCAACTGTGCAATGTAGTTTACTCCAGGAATTCCTCTTTAAAGGATTGTGAAGGTTCCTAGTTAGAGAATAGGTGTATGGTTCCTAGTTTAGGATGTTCCTTCTTTCCTCACTCAAAAAATTGGGTTTGTCCTCACAATTCTTATGGTTTTGAGTAATTGGTTTAGTTAAATGAGCTCCTGAAAAAAAGAGACGGGAATAATAGAAGAAAAGAAAAGGCAAGAATATGTTTCCTGGGATACCTCGACTCTGGAATTAATTAAATCAGATATTAAATTTTCACCAAGATGACTGCTACAAAGCACTCAAGGATGAAGATTTTGATTTTGGTTTTTAACTTTTATTTTAAGTTCAGGGGTACATGCGTAGGTTCGTTATATATGTAAACTTGTGTCATGGGCATTTGTTGTACAGAATATTTCATCGTCGGAGTATTAAGCCTAGTACCCGTTGGTTGTTATTACTGATCCTCTCCCTCCTCCCACCCTCCATCCTCCAATAGGCCCCAGTGTCTGTGGTTTCCCTCTCTGTGTCCAAGAGTTCTCATCATTAAGCTCTTACTTATAAGTGAGGACATGTGGTATTTAGTTTTTTGTTCCTGTGTTAGTTTGCTAAGGATAACGGCCTCCAGCTCCATCCATGTTCCTGCAAAGGACATGATCTCATTCTTTTTCATGGCTGCAGATTATTCCATGATGTATATGTGCCAAATTTACTTTATCCAGTTTATCATCAATGGGCATTTAGGTTGATTCCATGTCTTTGCTATTGTGAATAGTGCTACAATGAATATACACGTGCATATATCTTTATAGTAGAACAATTTACATTCCTTTGGGTATATACCCAGTAATGGAATTGCTAGGTGAAATGGTAGTTCTGTTTTTAGGTCTTTGAGGAATTGCTGCACTGTACTACACCATGATTGAACTAATTTACACTCCCACCAGTAGTAGAAAGTGTTCCCTTTCCTCTGTAACCTCACCGGTACCTTCTATTTTTTGACATTTTGATATATAGCCATTCTGACTGAGGTGGTGAGATAGTATCTCATTGTGGTTTTGATTTGCGTTTCTCTAATGGTCAGTAATGTTGACCTTTTCTTCATATGCTTGTTGGCTTCATGTATGTTTTCTCTTAAAAGTGTCTGTTCATAAACTTTGTCCACTTTTTAATGAGGTTGTATTTTTTCTTGTAAATTTGTTTAAGTTCCTTATAGAGGCTGGATATTAGATCTTTGTCAGATTCATAGTTTGTAAACATTTTCTACCATTCAGTAGGTTGTCTTTTGATAGTTTCTTCTGCTGTGCAGAAGCTCTTTAGTTTAATCAGAAAGAAAGGTGGATATTTTTATTATGATGGGGATAAGAAGGAAATATTTTATGGTACCACAGGACTTTGAATATGGCACTCAGTGGTAGAGGCATAAGAATAAGTGTTCAGAGGATGAAAAAATGCACTAAACATTCACATTGCTTATTTCCCAGTAAATATATTGAGATTAGTGTTAAATGCTATAATATTTACCTTTTCTAACTCCAGCCTAATTTTTTCATTGAAAAGAATGTCCCCATCGATCTCACCATTATTTTATATAATTCTTTTATTGAAAGAAAAAGATAAAAAGTAGTTGGAGGGAGAGAAAGAGCACAATATAAGTAAAATATCTCCCCCATTACCATAATGGTATACTTTACTGTACACAAAATCTATTTTTACCACATTCAGAACATAACCATAGTTAGCATTTGTATAGTATGGTAGAGATTGCAAAGTGTTTTTAGATGCCCTGTGTCATTGAACCTCAGGCAAAAACTTGAGCTTGCTATAAGCAGCAGGTGAAATAGATCGTAAAAGATGATATGACTAACCCAGAGTAATATCACTAGAAAATGGCAGAGCGAGGCCTCAACAACAGCTTTTCTTTCAACATCCCTTCATCATAAAAACTCTCAACAAACTGGGTACAGAAGAAACATACCTCAGCATGATAAAGACCTTATACAGCAGATGCACAGCTAGTATCATACTGCTGAGTATATATTCAAAAGAAAGGAAATCAGTATATCAAAGACATATCTGCACTCCCATGTTTATTGCAACTCTATTCACAATAGCCAAGATATGGAATCAACCTAAATGTCCGTCAATGAATGGATAAAGCAAATGTGGTACATATACATAATGGAATATTTTTCAGCCACAAAGAAGAATGAAATCCTGTTATTTGCAGCAACATGGATGCTGTTGAACATTATGTTAAAAGAAATAAGCCAAGAACAGAGAGACACATGTTGTATTTTTTCAGTCATATGTGGGAGCTAAAATTTTGATTTTCTGGAGGTAGAGAGTAGAATGATGGTTACCAGAAAAGGCTGAGAAGGGTAGTGGGGTGGGGATAAAGAGGGTTGGTTAATGGGTGCAAAAACAGAGTTCGATGGAAGAAATAAGATCTAATGTTTGGTAGCACAATAGGGCAATAACAGATAATAATTTATTATATATTTCAAAATAACTACAGGAGTAGATTTGCAATGTTCCTAAGGCCAAGAAATACATGTTTGATGTGATGGATATTCCAGTAGCCCAGATTTTATCATGACACATTGTATGCTTGCATCGAAATACCACATGTATTTCATAAATATGTAAAACTTTTATGTATGCATAAAAATAAAAAGAAGATATCCTCTGATTTAACATCTCATGGACATGACCATCCCAATTTCTTCTCAGGTCTTTGGAATATGCTGAATTTATTTAAGAATATATGTGATATTATTAAACTGCTTGAATACCCTAAGGACTCCATAATAATTATGTTTTATACTACATCTTAATAGTGTTAGGGTAGAAGGAATCTTAGTGGTTTGGGATTTTAATTCTAGATCACATAAACATGCTATTAAAACTTCTAATATCAAAATAGTTTCTATTAGTCCACCTAAATTTTTGAGCAATAGAATGATAACTCCTCGGCGCACTTCTGGAAATAGTCTAAAAACACCTAATTTTAAATTTCTAAACAATAAGCATTTGTTTCTGGTCTTAGGTTAGTTCATAGTAAATTAGAAGCTTACTAAAGCATCAGAAAACTTTTCATGCCAGTAAGACTACACTTGGTATTTGTACTGTCATT
Organism: Pan troglodytes; assembly: GCF_028858775.2. NCBI lineage: Eukaryota > Metazoa > Chordata > Mammalia > Primates > Hominidae > Pan > Pan troglodytes. The sequence continues at coordinate 576,656 of NC_072402.2, read as the reverse complement.
GACAAAGGGGACTGTATTTGTAAAACTCCTGAGAAGGAGTAGTTTATAGATAGGAATGTCAGTATTCATTGGTATAATGAATACGGGAGTTTTTGAAGAGACTCTGCTGGAAACATTACAGATTACAGGAAAGAGCCACATCATTCTGTAGCAAATTTTAGTGCCTCAACAACCATGCCAAAATGTATTTCAAAGCACCAAGAATTGGAGATGAAACAGTTTATGCCTGGCCTGTAAGCACATGAAGATGTTAAAAAGCTGTCTGACCCTGGAATGCTAGCACCATTGTATCAGTCAGGGACATTGATTGTGGGAAATCAATACAAATCAAATTTTGAGATTTTACATGGAAATGAAATGTATTTAAAGCATATTTGGTACTCATATAATACACAAAAAGATTAGCTCATCATGCTTAAGAACCAAGGGAAGCTTCAGGATGCAGCCAGTAGAACTCCCACCACTGGCTGTTCCTCTGAGAGGGCTCAATATTGATGCAGGGTTTTACATTCTATCATGACTAGTGTAAATAGTTCCAATTGGCTTTGTAACTGCATTGTTCCTGAAAAATTCAAACTGTTGGATATGCAGTTGGCTGAGCCTAGGTCATTTGTCTGTGAATCTATGATATGAGAGTGGTTTCTGGTGCCAGGGTTGGATAGCTTTTAAATGAACAACTTCCCTTCATATGTCAGCCAAGGTTTGCAAGTTTTGTCTACCCCAAGATCCCTGACTGACCACAGTGATGTTAGTTTTATAGCTGTTAAAATATTTTCACTTACTTATTTACTTGGGAAAGAGGCTTACTCTTTGCATATAATTTTGGCAATATTCAAGAATGATATGGTTTTTCCATGGAATCTATGGTAATTACAGTTGACAACTTTGAAAAAAAAATTGCTGGATAACAATAGCAATAAGTTCTACAATTACATTTTAATTTTCCATTTCCTAGCCTCTTGATAAAGATTGTTCAATATTTCTTTAACTTTTTTTTTTTTTTTTTTTGGTGGGGACAATAGGGTTTGCTATAATTTTTAGAATTTTATTTTTTTCTATTTTTTAACTCTATTTTAGGTTTATGGGTACATATGCAGATTTGTTATATAGGTAAACTCATGACTCAGGGGATTGGTGCACAGATTATTATGTCACCCGGGTACTAAGCTTAGTTATTTTTACTGATCATCCTCTTCCTTCCCCAAGTATCCACCCTCTAATAGGCCCCAGTGTCTGTTGTTCCCCTTTTTGTGTCCATGTGTTCCAATCTTTTATCTCCCATTTATCAGGAAGAAAATGTAGTATTTGGTTTTCCATTCCCATATTAGCTCCCCAAGAATAATGGCTTCCAGCTCCATCCTTATTGCTGCAAAGGACATGATCTCATTCTTTTCATGGCTGCATAGTATTCCAGTGTGTATATGTACCACATTTTCTTTATCCAGTCTGATATTCATGAGTATTTAGGTTGATTCCATACGTTTGCTATTGTGAATAGTGTTGCTATGAACATATGCATGCTTTTGTCTTTATGCAGAACGATTTATACTGCTTTGGTTATATACCCAGGAATGAGATTGCTGGGTTGAATGGTAGTTCTGTTTTTAGCCACACCACTTTCCAACATGGTTGAACTAATTAACACTCCCACCAACAGTGTATAAGTAATTTTTTTTCTCTGTAACCTTGCCAGCATCTGTTGTTTTTTGATGTTTTGATAACAGCCATTCTGACTATGAGATGTTGTCTCATTTTGGCTTCAATTTGCATTTATCTAATGATTAGTAATATTGATCTTTTTTTCCATATACTTGCTGGCCGTATGCATGCCTTCTTTTGAAAAATATCTATTCATGTCCTTTGCCCCCTTTTTAATGGGTTTGCCACAAAACAAATGAAATACTTAGGAATACGGCTAACCAGGGACGTGAAAGATCTCTGCAATGAGAATTACAAAATACTGCTCAAAGAAATCAGAGTTGACACTAGCAAATGGAAAAACATTTCATGTTCATGGATGGGAAGAATCAGTATCATTAAATTGTCCATACTGCCCAAAGCAATTTATACATTCAATGTTATTCCTATGAAATTACCAATGACATTCTTCTCAGAACTAGGAAAAACATCTCACAGTTCTGGATACTGAAAAAAAAAAGAACTAGAAAAAATTATTTTAAAATTCATGTGGAACCAAAAAAGAGACCGAACAGCCAAGGCAATCCTAAGCAAAAAGAACAAAGCTGGATGCATCACATTACCCGACTTCAAACTGTACTGCAGGACTACCAAAACATCATGGTACTGGTACAAAAACAGACACATAGACCGGTGGAACAGAATAGAAAGCCTAGAAATAATGCTGCACACCTCCATCTGATCTTTGACAATGCTGACAAAAACAAACAATAGGGAAAGGACTCCCTATTCAATAAGAGGTGCTGGGATAATTGGCTAGTCATATGCAGAAGATGGAAAATTAACCTTTTCCTTGCACCATATACAAAATTCAACTCAAGATGGATTAAAGACATAAACATAAACCCCCAAACTATAAAAACTCTGGAAGGTAACCTAGTAAATACCATTCTGGACATAGGAACTAGCAAAGATTTCATGTCAAAGATGTCAAAAGCAATTGCAACAGAAACGAAAATTGACAAATGGAATCTAATTAAACTAAAGAGCTTCTGCACAGCAAAATAAACTATTGATAGGGTAAACAGACAACCTACAAAATGGGAGTAAATATTTGTAAACCGTGCATCTGACAAAAGTCTAATATCCAGCATCTATAAGGAACTTAAACAAATTGGTAGAATTTTGTTAAGACTTGGTTGCATGTTGGGAAAGAGAACCTAGTAACTGAAAACTAACAAATAGAACAAAATTCTCAAAGAACAATGCCTTACGTTGTCATGGGACCTTCCACCGAGCAGGAGATGATTAGGATGGGGATGAAAATGACATGTGAAGTAATGAAGCCTTATGCCTTTAAGAGTCAAGATTCTCTAATAAACTGATTATGCTTTTAATATGGAGAACTTGGGAGAAATTTAAGGGAGTTCTACAAATACAAATTATTAATATTTAGTATTTCTCCTTATTTTCTTTTTGTTAAGATGGAGGTTCACTCCTGTTGCCCGGGCTAGAGTGCAATGGTGTGATCTCAGCTCACAGCAACCTCTGCCTCCAGGTTCAAGAGATTCTCCTGCCTCAGCCTCCCAAGTAGCTGGGATTACAGGCACCCACCACCACACCTGGCTAATTTTTGTATTTTTAGTAGAGACGGGGTTTCACCACATTGGCCAGGCTGGTCTTGAACTCCTGACCTCAGGAGATCCGCCCACCTTGGCCTTCCAAAGTGCGGGGATTACAGGTGTGAGCCACCATGCCTGGCCATTTCTCCTTATTTTCTTAAGCATAAAGCATCAACAAACATTCATGTATCTTGAATTCCCTGAAAATGATACTTGATTTCTCCATCTCACATTTACTGTGACTGGAAGAACAGCATTTTTCAAAATGAAAAAATTCAAGAGGCATACTTAATGAAGGGAACAATAGCTCAATTAAGTGCAATACAGGGAAATGACTACTTAATATAAATAAATGAAACCAGATTTCATTTGCACTTCAGACATCAGCATGAAGCATTACTTTCTGAACTGGTTTTATTGAAAACTGCCAGGAGCAATTTTTCAATGAAGTATATTATTCTGACAGCCTCTGTTTCCTGTGGCACCTTCCCACATCTTAATAGTATGAGACACATCCCCTGACCTATGATTATGCTTCCTTTCAGGTATTTGAATATCAATATCTCTTTAAGTCAACTGTATTTAACAATCTGTAGTTACCTAAAAGTAAAATGAGTTTAAAGTATGGTTAAACTTTATAAATAATCTGTACTCACTTGTCTGGGAAAAAATGAAAAGCTATTGCTTTCATAGGTTTTAAGAACATTGAGTGAAATTACAAAAGTCAATAAATAATGTACTCAATAGATAAAGTCTTATCCTTGAAAACAAATTGAGTGTTCTTTGAATACTGAAAAGGCAGTTTTTTAATGAATAATATTTAAAAATAGATGTACCCTCTTTTATTATTGAAGGTGGCCATCTTAGAATTTCTCCTGGTAGACATGGTGTTTGTAGCATTTTGCACAAAAGACACAAGAACATCTTGGAAAATAAAGTAAAAAGTACGATTAAATTGAGAGACAAAGACTCATTAAATAACTCATTTGAAGAAATGGCATCTCCACTCTGTTACACAAAAATTGCTTCCAGGAACTGAATAAGCTCTCTCTTCGTGAAAAAGCAAATCAGTCATGTTGATTTTGTGAACATTTATCTTTAGTTCTTAGTGCAATTAAAGAAACTAGAAAGGCTGCCCTACTTAAGATGAAAGACATGAAAACTCTTTACTTTCTTCACTTTTCATAAATCAGAAGGTATTTAAGTGAAATAGGACAAACAGAATGTCTCACCATTTTCAGTATTAGTTATCATCAGCTTTCTTTCTCAAAGAAAAAGTTTGAGTGATATAAAATTTTAGTGCTACACGCGCATTTTGGGTAAGTTAAACCTGTCAGTCTTTGTATCAATACCACTTTAAAACTTACCTTTAAGATCTTATCTACTTATCAAATCAATTCTATCTTAGAGACATGAAATAAGAAAAATAATTACTGAGAAACTTACTTTGAGCTGAGCATGTAAATGAAAGAAATTTTATATTGGCAAGTGACTGTTTAATTATGGAGCTAAGTTTTTAAAGATGAACTTTTAGCAGTAATCATATTCCTTATAAATTTGTTCATGTTGTATAATCCTTTATTCGATGTTGTGAAAAATGTTTTGCTAGTATTTGTCAAGGATTTTTGCTTTTATATTAATGAGATATATTGGTCTGTAGTTTTCTAGGGATCTTTTTTTTTTGGTATCAGGGTAATGCAGGCCTCAGAATGTGTGAGGACTAATTCTATTTTTTGAAAGGTTGGGGTTTGGGTTAATTCCTCCTTAAAAATTTAGTAGTATTCACCATTTGGTTCTGGGATGCTCTTTCTGGGATGGTTTTTTTTTTTTTTTTTTGATTAGTAACTAATTTTTTTCTTGTTATGTCTATTCATAACTTCCATTTATTCTTGGGTCATTTTCAGTAGTTTGTTTTTAGGAATATATTAATTTCATCTACATTTACTATTTACTTGGAAAATAATTGTTTAATAGTATTCACTTATAATCCCTTTTATTTATGTAAGGTCAGAAGTAATACTGCTTATTCATTCCTGATTTCAATATTTTGAGTTCCCTCTTTTTCTTTCATAGGTTTAGCTAAATTTGCTGATTTTGTTGATCTATACAAATAAATTAATTTTTGTTTTATTGATTTTTGTCTATTTTTTAAATATTCTACTTAATTTATCTACACTCTAATCTTTATCATCTCCTTTTTATGCCTGCTTTGGGCTTAAGCTATTCTTCATGCTTCTAGTTTCTGAAGGTGAAAAGTTAAGTTATTGATTTCAGATCTTTCACCTTTTTTTTTTTTAGTACAGGTATTGACATATAAATTTTCTTCTATGCACAATTTTAGATGCATTCTGTAAGTTTGATATCTTGCATTTATTAATTTCAAAATATTTTCTAAATTATCTTTTAATTTATTCTTTGGCTTATTGATTATTTAGCAGTGTTGCTTAATTTCCCTATATTTGTGAATGTCCCAAATTTCCATGTTTTATGAATTTAAAATTTCATTCAGTTATGGTTAGAGAATGTACATTATATAATTTTAATCCTTTTTAATTTATTGAGAATAACATATTTTATGGCCTAACATATAGTCTATTCTGTTCTACGTGCAATTACAAATAATGTATATTCTGGTATTGGAGGAAGTATTATGTAGATCCTATTAGGTCTAGTGGGTCTAGTTATGGTGTTGCTCAAGTTTTCTATTTCCTTGTTGTTTTCCTCTCTAGTTGTTCTATCCGTTATTCAAGGTAGGGTATTGAAATTTCCAACTATTATTTTTGAGTCGTCTATTTCTTCCTTCAATTTTTTAGTATTTGATTCATGTATTTTGAAGCTCTGTTTTTAGTGGATGTACATGTTAAAATTGTTGTATTTTCTTGAAGAATTGACGCTTTTATCAATGTATACTGTCCTTTGTTTTTGTAAATCAATGACTTTTTGATTTAAAGTGCATTGTTTTGCTATTAGTACATCAACTTCAGGCCTTTTATGCTTACTTTTTGCATATTTTATTTTTTTTCCTCATTCTTTTACTTTCAAGTTATTTGTGACTTTGAATCCAGTTTATCTGTATATACAGTATATGAGACCATTGTGTTTATTTTATCCGTTTTGCTAATCTCAGCCTTTTGATTTGAGTGTTTAATCCATTTACATTTAATGTAATTACTGATAGGACTTACGCCACTCATTTTGCTACTTCTTCTTTGTATTTCTTATGTTGTTTTGGTTTCTGTATTCTTTCTAAATTCTTTCTTTTGTGTTAAATTCATATTTTCTAGTTTGCCATTTTAATTCTCTTGTTATATTTTATAATATTTTTGAGTTATTTTCTTAGTGGTGCCCTGGGAATTACAATTCAAATTTTTACTTATAATAATCTAGTTTAGATTAATACCAACTTAATTTCAGTAACATATACAAATTTTGCTCCTGTATGCTTGTATTTCCTCCTCTTCCTCTGTACTTTATTGTTATGCAAATTATGTATTTATGCATTGTATTAAAATCAATTCAAATTTATGACGATTGTTTTGTTCAACTCTCTTTTAAGTCAGATAGGAGAAAAAATTGTTGCAAACAAAATATACAGTTATAATATCTTTTGTATTTACCTGTGTTCTGTATTTACCTTTACCAATGCTGTTTATTGCTTTATGTGAATTTGAGTTATTGTCTAGTGTACTTCCATTGCACTTCAAAGGACTCTCTTGAAGATTTCTTATAGGGAAATCTGCTCTTAACAAATTTTCTCCGTATATGTAAATCTTGAAATGCACATACTTTTGCTAAATATAGAATAATTGGTTAACCTTTGAATATAGCATATCACTTCCTTCTGTCCCAGTGGTTTATGATAAAAAATTAATTGTTAATCTTACTGAGGATCTTGGAATATAATGAGTCACTTTTCTTTTATTGTTTTCAAAATTCTCCCATTGTCTTTGGCTTCCAACAGTTTGATTATAATGTATCTCAGTGTGGATTTCTTGAGTTTATTCTCCCACTTTAATGTTTTTTGAGCTTCTTGGATATAGAGATTCATGTGTTTCAGAAATATGAGAATTTTTCTACAATTATTTCTTCAAATATTCTTTCTGCCTCTTTCTATCTCTCTTCTGCTTCTGGGACTCTCATTAGGCTTATTAGGTGAGCTTGATGGTATCTCACAGGTCTGTAAGGCTCTGTTCACTTTTCTCCAATCTTTTTCCTTTTTTCCTTAGACTGACTACTTTGTAAGTTTGTTGGTTCTTTTACCTCTTAAAATATGCTGTTGAGCCAATTTGGTAACTTTTTCACTCCAAAATTATTCATTTTAATCATTTATATCTTCTTATTGATGTTCTTTATTTGTTGAGACCTTATTTCTATGGGTTGTTTTAGTGTTTTATACATGGTTTATTTTAGTTCTTTGAACATGTTTTAAATAGTTGATTTAAAGTATTTGTTTAGTATGTTTAATGATGGGATTTCTTCAGGGACAGTTTCTATCGACTGATTTTTTATTACTTCCATATGGGCCATACTCAATTGTTTCTTGGAATGTCTAATAATTTATTTTTTGAAAACTGTACATCTTTATAATGCAATTTGAAAACTCTGGAAATCAGATTTTTCTCCCTTCCCTAGGGTTTGTCTTAGGTGTTTGTTGTTACTATTCCCACTTTTTTGTTAATGACTATCTTGAACTAATTCTTTAATGTCTATATTCCTTGTCATGTATCACCTCTTAAGTCTCTGCTCAATTAGCTTACTTGTGAGCTAGTGACAAGACAGATTTCCTTAAATCTCTAGAAACGTTTTCTCCTAATCTTGGCGAAGGGCTTTCTGTGAGTGTTACAGAATGCTGTTAACATTCAGCCAGGCAATTTATAATTTTGTCTTTCCCATCACTTCCTCCTTGTGCAGAACTTCAAGTTCAGAGACAAGAACTGAGGGTCTTCTCAGGTCTTTTCTGAGTGTTTACACAGCCATACATAGTGTGTGGCCTTCTGGATTTTCAAGAATATTTAAGAACTTTTCAAATCCTCCAATGAACATTTAATTTTCCAGATCTTCCTTTTTATAATTTTGTTTTTTTGGTTTATTTGTTTTTTGTCCCAACTGTTTTCACTGTGTAAGGCAATGTTAAACAATTGCCACTGACCATTTTCAGCAAATGCTCTTGGGGAACAGACTGTTTCCAGCTGGTGAACTCTGAGTGAGGTAAAATAAAGACAAGACTTGTGAGTAGGTTTTTATGTACCTGCCAGACAGGTAAAATAATTGAAATTGTTTGAGAATAGGGATTTGAAAGAGCATCAGCCCTGTTCTGACCCGTAGCGGCTACTACGGTACTGGTTTTCACAAAAATTGATGGCTGTGGATTTTCCAGGCTACCACAGACTGGGAAGAGGGAATGGGAAGAGCATATTTTAAAATATCACAAAATTATCTGTTCTTTCCAAGATTTAGTCTCTTTTCTTGAAGAAATGCCCCAAATATGGGTATAAGCTTTTGGTTAATTTCTAGAGTTTTGAAAAAGTTGATTTGGAGAATTTTTCTGAGTCTTCTCCTTGTATTTTTGGAGGAAAGAATCTTTGGGGGTCATTACTTCATTATTCCTGATTATATCTTGACAAGTTTAAGTAAACTAATATTTCAGTTCTAACATACTGTTATTAGTGTATACTGCAGAATATTTTATAGTTCCCATGTTCTTATGGTTTTTATTGGTTACTTTTCCTTGAAAGAGGGTGATTTTATTCTTGCCTGCTAACAATAGTGTAGATATATTAAAAAGTAGGTCATATTACTTTTTTTCTTGGTGCCATTAGCATTTTAAAGTAAGATCTTAGCTGGCTGAATGGAAGAATTAGTTTTAAATAATTATTTCAATCATTTTCCCTACTCAGTGGTTGTGACTCATAGACTGTGGGACTGAGCCATATTGAGCAATAGATAGGAGGTAGGGAATTTTACAAACTCAGGAAGGAAGTGCTGTTTTGCTGTTTTTCTTCATGCCTATTGAAACTGCTGTGGAAGAAAGAAGGTGCAGATGTGTTTGGCATTATTCATAGATCTTCCATCCACCAACTTGAAGTTGTATCTTTCCCTCTTAAGAAGAAAAAATCTTCCAGTGACAGCAATTACTCCTATACATAAAGAACAAACATGCCAGTTAGTGAGGAATTAATCAGAGGGAAGCTCTATCCTTTATATTTTTTGACTTACATAGTCTTATGTATTTCCATTCCGAACTTTAAAACTGTTTAAATTTTAACACAAAGACCAAGATATCCATCCCTCCTAGAAATATAAACTGGGAAGGTAAAATCAACTTTAAACAGAATAAAATGCTTTGAAATTCCAATAGCACCTAATTTATGTCAGGCTGTGGTTAAAATGATTAAGAGAAAACAAAAAACCTTTAATCCAATATTATATAGTTATTTACCATTGACAGAAAGTGTTCAAAGACATATTAGACAATAAAACTCATTCATACATTAAGAAAATAATGAAAATAGTCAATAGGAAGTTTTTCAGAAATGCAAAATTGGACCAATAAAAGAAAGTGATTTTCTTCGTTTGTATCACTGTCACTAAAGTAAAAGTGTATATCTGAGCTAAGTAGGAGTACTTTGCTTTCATGAGTACAAACTTCCAATGGATATTTGAAACTGCATATCAATTGAAGCATATTTCCCTGTAAGGTTAAGCACTCCTCTCAAAGTTACAAAGAGGTGAGTCAGAGCTAGAATACATACCTGCTTCTACCTAACTTGAAGGTTTAAAGTTTTTCTTTTTTTTTTTGTACTATATACCGTGCTACAGTATAGAAATGTATTATTTTCAATCCGTTATTATTGGCCCCAGTAAGCATGAGTAAGCACTGTTTTTGTAGTGAGAAAGTCAAGACTTGACTTGGAAACTTTTCTGCAACCTAGGAAGGTTCATCGTGCCCCAAGTTTTGCTGTTTCTTGTGACAGACACAAGCCCCTTTGGGAGGGAGCATTCTATAGTTGCCACTCTCATATTTAAATATAGATTTCCAGACTTTCTCGGTTAAAAGAAACCTATTTAGCATCCTCATCCTTCAAATTAAATAAATACAGACACCATATTTTTGCATTGTTTAAATTACTATTGATAGAGCACAAATTATGTTCCAGGTAGGAAGCAGTGAAAAAATAAAGCAGATTGCTCTGATGGTGCTTACATTCTAGTGGGAAAGACAGACAATAGATAAATAACAATATAATAAAATTTCTGGATGGGATTAGTACATGACCTCAAATAATACTAGGTAAGGAGTAGAGAGTCATGGAGTGGGAGGTTCTGTTTTAAAAGTGGTAGTTAGTAAAAGCCTTTTGGATGAGGAGGTATTTAAGCAGAGCTTTGCATGAGAGAAGTCATGAGCCGGGCAGATATAGGACTATCTGCAAGTAGGAGACTCTATGAAGACAGAACAGCAAGTGCAAAGGTCTTGCAGTGGAAATCTATTTGGAATACTTGGATCACCAAGTCTTGACAACCGGGGAAGAAAGGCATTAGGAGGTGAGATTGTAAGGGATAGGAATTTTGTTTTAAAAATTTAATGTTTTAAAAATTTAAAACATTATTTTGTTTTAAATCTCAGGAATCTTTACATTCTTAAAAAAAAGAATGAGGATCCCAAAGAACTCTCAGTCATGTGGGTAATATCTATCAGTAAACACTCAGAAACATAACCTAAGTACTTTAAAAAATAAATAATCAGAAATTTAAACTGAGCACTTTATTAATTCAAGTAAAATTAATGAAAAATATATTAAATGTTACTGTAAATAACATGCTTTCAATGAAAATAACTGTATTTCCAAAACAAAAAATAGTGAGAACAGTGACATTGCTTTGCATGTGTGAAAAATCTCTTTAATATAAAGCTTGATAGAAGTTAGTGGAATTCTCATATCTGTTTCTGTATTCAGTCTGTTGAAATATGTTGTTTTGGTTGAAATATATGAAGAAAATTTGCCTTCACAGAGATATGAAACTAAAGGAAAAATATTTCTATAGACTTTTAAATTAACTCTGGATATTGTTATTTGATACTACTTCACAATTCTGCACATGGTAGTTTCTTGAAGATTTGTTGTAATGTGAAATAAGAAAGCACATCAATGATATTGTTGTATTTTCTTACGTTAAAATCTATCGGTTCATCTTGCACTTTGAATGGCTCTTTTTACCCCTGGATGATTTTGTAACATCATGCATGAAACATTTGGAAAGTATTGGTCCATGGAGCTATGCATCTTCTAAATGTTGACACATTTTATTATATAATATATCATTTTTAAGCCACATCTTTTAAATCACTATCCATCTCATCAGAAGGGTCTTTTAAGTATTGGGAAGCTGTCAAACTCAGGTGACTGATATGAGTGACAGGCTTACTTTGTTTTCAAGAAAATGTCTGCTAGATATGCAATTTGAATAACCACAGTTTGTATTGGTGAGTGTTTTTTTGCAAGTAAAAATATTTTTCTATGAAAAAGTGGCAGTTTCAGTTTGCAACTTAATGTTATCTGAGTGTTTTCCTGGAGACAATCATCGTACTTGAACATCAGATGCAGCAGAAATGCTTTATACCTGCTTCCCATTTTATCCCACTGAATGTTAAAAAGATGTGTGCTTAAGTGTTGAGACTTAATAAAACACTAATATCTTACTGATGAATATCACCATCGATATTCTTGAGTGAAATTGACTTTTTTCTTTTTTTCTGTGTGTGGACGTGAAGAATAAATGATTACTACAACAGCTTAATGCCCTGCTTCAACCTGGATGTTGCTGAAGCTCCAACAGTTTTACTTACTATTATTTTGCATCATCAGTGCAAATGGAAACATGTTTAAGAAGGCAATTCATTTTTTGATATCATTATAAAAACAGTCTTGATATCAGAGATCCCATGAAAGGGTCCGAGAGAAGGGAAGATATGTGGGGATTACCTAAATGAAAAAAAACAGTAGGGGAGTTTACTTTCTTTAATATTTTTGACAAAGAATTCATGGATATAAGTCTCTTCAGATTATACTAGTCTTTTTTGTTCAACTTGTTTTATTCCAACTGTTATAATTACAATGCAATCAGATTAAACAAGCATGATGGAAAGACAGTCATTGAAATGGCTGTACATGAAAATATAAATAGTTGTATTAGAAGAAAGCCAAATAAATCCGCCGAAACAAGCAGTGGTATTTCTAATCCCGGAATACCAGAGAGAAGATATTGAAATTAGGTTATTGATCCAGTAGCAAGGAAGCTGTGCCTGTATGTAAAGCTAAGTGATTCCTTCAGGCCAAATAATGATGCAGGAGTTGGGATTGCTTCTGGTCAGGGTCATTTCACAAGGGATCGAAAGGGGTAAAGTTCAAATCCAAAGGTAAAGAGACAAGTCAGAACTAGAAGCTGTATGTGAAAACCACAAAGCAGAAACTAGAAACAAAGCAGCACTGAACAGATGGTGTTACATTAACGAGGTTGCTTTTATTGGTAAATTAATAACTTGGGACTTTGAGTGGACTCAGGCCTTATGCCACCCTGGTAAGGCCACAACTCTGTCTTTATTCTGCCAATAATTCTCTAATGGCTTCAGTGTCTTGACCACAAGCACACCTATTTTTAAGGATTTGTCATTTCACAAAGCTGTGATAAATTCACGTTTGGTTTTAAGGGCATTAGAGATCATCTTGTTCAACCCCACTATTTTGTAAATGAAGAAAATGAGTTCCTTATCGGTATAGGTTACACAGTTTAAAATATTACAAATCAGTACTAGAACTCAGATATTCTTGTTGTTTCATATAGCAGTGTTAGTTGAATATCATCTGAGATTCATCAGAGTGTTTCTAGTCTACTTAAACATGTTTTTTAAAGGTTAAAAATTCTACAGTGTGTAATTTTTTCCTACATCTGAATCACCTTAATAATGGACTTAACTATGTTCAAAGCTGCTGGACTATGAGAATGTAGGTTACTCAGGCAAGGGAACGAGTTGAATTCCTTTTTACATATTATATGGTAGGAACATAAATAAGCTTTTGTTCTATATTATCATTTCTGGAGCTGAAATAATAAGTATTTATTTTTGCTTTTTTGTACAGTTTTTTTTTTTTAATTTAACCCATCAAAAACAAATATGCTTCCATTTCTAGAGCTTGAATTCTAGAGGCATTCTAACAGGCTTTGAAGACTGATTTTACCACATGTCATATATGTGGCCTTGGGTAAGACAATTAATCAATTTGTACTTCAGTTACCATATCTGTAAAATGGAAGTAATAATAGAATGTAAAGGTCAAATGAATTAATACATGGAAAGGGCTTAGTACACAGTCTGGTAAATGTCATCACTACAAAAGTGAGAGTCATTATTGCAATTGCAACCATTAGTTTTAGTATTACGATTTATAATTTTTTTGAGAGAAAAATAGTAAACTTTTGAGATGCTGCTTAAGTTCCATAATATTTAATGCATCCTAGGATGACACAAATTCTTACTAGTTAGAATCCCATGTTTTTTTATGCTAGAGTGTGCTATAATAATTTTGTTGTGAATCTCTTTCAGAAATGAAAACATGATATGTAACTCCCGTGCCCAGGAAAAATATAAGAATACAGGCCACACATAACTTGGAGTGATGATTTATTTTATTCCCATTGCTGTAGAATGTTGATATCCATGGAGTAAGTTTGCTCAATATTCTGCTTAAGGGTTAATCTTTCTGAAACTAAGTAGGTATGAGCTCTGTAAACTGATATTCCTGTTAATGTACAAGTGTTGACAAGACTAGAAGCTTTTCAGTTATTTATATGTAAGCTGTATTTTGAACCATATCTACACAGATACCAACCATTAATCTACAGCAAAAATTCACAATTACTAACTGGTTACTTTCTTTTATGTATACATACGCACTATATGAATTTTGTTTTTTGGTAATATAGTTATTTAAGTACAGACATTTAATTCTCCCCAGTCAAAATGCCTCACTGAATTATCCAGGAAATTATAAAACTGGAAAAAATATCTCTTAGTTAAATAAACCAAGAAAGTATAAAGGGTATATTAGAAACTTTGAGAGTCTGTGCTTTCTCTCTGATACAGTTTAGATGTATGATCCTGAAGAAAGGCATCAGAGATTTTACTTGGGTACAATTAATATCCCAATATCCACAAATCTGAACAAAATAATTACACATAATATTTTAAAAATATATTTAATAACATAAATAGCCCTGTAATGCAAATAAGAATTGGAAATACTTCTAGATATTGTTACAAACAATGAAGATATTTGAATACAATGAAAAAAAAAAGATTTACAAATGTTTCAGATTTTACTCCTGTTTCTGATGGTACCTTAACTTCAACAATAAACCAATCAACTTATCTTCAAGTATTCCTACTTTGAAGATTATTGAGTTTTTAAATTACTAACTAATTTGGAACATTTTAGGCTTGCCAACATTAGAATCAGGATTGAAAATGTGGACTCATTTATCTAATGTTTAGCTTTGATAAAAGGTGGCATAATGCAGAACAAATTCAAGTTGAGTACAAACAGGCTACTGCATAGCTAATGAAACTATTACCATGGTGACTGTACAATCAAGGTGACATGAGTGTCATAGCACACTCGAAGCTGGATGCAGCCTTCCTATTGAATTCTCTAGAAACCAATCAAGTGTTCCATCTGATGAACCCCAAATCTTTCCAGTTCTAATACACAGCAGTGATGAGAGAACATTTTTATTCTACTCTTCTTATTAGACTAATAAGAATAAAGATACTTTTCTAATTGTAAGTATTCATTTTGTTGTATTTTTGTATATCAGAGGAAATTCATTTTAGGCAAAAAGCTGTACAAAGAACAATTTTAAATTATTTCTCCTTAAAAATAAAAGATTATGAAGAAAATCATCAGAAGGGATCTTCTTTCAAATCATGGCCATTTGGGAACATCCTAAAATAATAAATGAATAAAGAAATTCACTGTGTAGTCGGTTTTCTGTTGGTAGTCTAAGAGTCATAGTTTAGCATAAAATTAAGCTGATGACTATAGAAAAAGAAAGGCTGATTAGCTAGACTGCTAGTCACTTTATTTATTTTTTACAACTTTCCATTAATAAAGGGACCTCACCTGCATTTTCCTCTTTTTACTCAAGAAATTTCCCTAATGCCTCAAGTACAAGTTGCTGCTCTAAAATAATTTTCTTCTTCACAATGTTATGTAAAGATGTTAATGGCCACATCTTGGTCATTGAATAGGGTCCGAGTAGTAGTTAACAAGGTGACAGAGGGCCTGGATTATATACCACCTATTTCTTTAACCTTTTTTGGTGACATTGGAGATATTGTTTCAACTCCCTGGGCCTTAATTTTTGTCATTTATAAAATTAGCAAGAAACAAATAAGAAAATTCCCTTCCAGCTCTAAAATTGAAAACCTTTATTTTTATTTATTTATTTATTTAAATTAAATTGTCCTTATCTAAATGGTAGAAAGAACTCTTACTGAAGGAACTAACCACTAGATCTTTACATTTTGTCTCAGGTTTTCTGTTGTTGTTTTACCAGCTTAAAAATTTCCAACATGCAAAGTAGAGGTCTCAGGCAAAGTTCTGATTTCTGTGGAATGATATCCGAGATTTGAGTTCATGGAGATTAGAAGCGTTAATGGAAAGAGGTTAATAACAAACTGAAGTCACATTCGCAGTTTCAGAAACTTATAGAAAAGGGTGAAAGGGGCCCTGTGTGGTGGC
Source organism: Pan troglodytes (assembly GCF_028858775.2). NCBI lineage: Eukaryota > Metazoa > Chordata > Mammalia > Primates > Hominidae > Pan > Pan troglodytes. Next base: position 560,599 of record NC_072402.2, on the reverse strand, counting down.
TCATGCCTGTAATCCCAGCACTTTGGGAGGCTGAGGCGGGTGGATCCCCTGAGGTCAGGAGTTCGAAATCAGCCTGGCCGATATGGTGAAACCCTGTCTCTACTAAAAATAAAAAATTAGCTGGGCTTGGTGGCAGGCATCTGTAATCCCAGCTACTTGGGAGGCTGAGGCAGGAGAATCGATTGAACCCAGGGAGCAGAGGTTGCAGTGAGCTGAGATTGTACCACTGCACTCCAGCCTGAGAGGGAAAAAGAAAAAGAGAGAGAAAGAGAGAAGGAGAGAGAGAGAAAGAAAAGAAAGAAAGAAAAAAAAAGAAAAAAAAGAAAGTAAGAGAAAGAAAGAAAGAGGGTTAAAGGGCTTTAAAGTCTCAGTTTAAGGGACTTTTCTTAAGTAGTGTCCTTAGTACAAACCACCTTATTTCGGTGGTTGTAGAATGTCAATAAAAAGATTGTGGATGGAAGGCATATTTTGAGTCCCAATTCATTGGTCCAGTTAGAAATACGTGACATTGTAGAGATAGACTGTAAAATTAATAGAGATAGACTGTAAAATTAATACTCCACACTGTTTTCTATAAAACCATTCTTTGAAGAGGAAAACTTGAAAGCTATATATCAAAGAGCTATGGAAAACAAAGGAAGAATATTTGAAATCCATTCTCTGTATATGTAAAGCCACAATATTTCAGAGCCAAATGTCTATGGAAATGGGATATGGGCCTGTAGTTTCTAAATATGTCATTTCCGCCTGCACAATTGATATAGTATGTGTTTTTTTGAGGACATACTCAGAATGGTCCTTTCAGTTAGAACGTAAGTTTATCTGAATATAAAATTTGGATAATAAGAATGCAACTTTTTGAAACTAATTTGAATTACATCTTCCCTTGTTGAGTGACTAGCTGAAGTTTCATAATCCAAGGATTTGGGAAAAAGAAGCCAAGTTGAATTCTTTTAAAATATGGGTCTATGTAGTTTTTCCTGAAAGAATTTTGATGTTTCTTTTGGTACTTTTCTCTCACCCTATGAAGATTGTACAGAACTGTTGCAGCATATTCAGGCGCTGAATACCTTACCTCATTACCCATGAGTTAAATTGGAGCTAGGAAGGATTTCAGATGATTTATATGCTAATTAGAATTCTCTTGAAAAACAAATAGAAAACATGGGTTATGGTGGTGTAATGAAATCTTCAAAACAAAGATCCAGAGCTTTCTTGTGGTATGCACTAAATAAGAGAGCTAGTAAATTGGGGGATGGAATGTTTTAGTCAATAAAATTGATGTCATTTTGTACTTGTATAAGTCTCATCTCTTTTTACAAATAAGAATCTGCAGTTAATTTGAGCTTGTCAATGCAACAGTATCTGTTGTAGTTCATTGATTCCTCTGATGATAGTAAAGGATGGTTTTCATGGGCAGAGATTTTATGTTTTGAAGTTATAGAAAAACTTCCAAAAAACCCACACTTGTTTAGTTTAGAAAGGGGAAAGCATGTACAGCTTTTTAAATAGTCATATTTCTATAAACTCAAAAATTTAAATGTGAAACTGTTATTTAAAGTTATTTGCAAGCGTATAATTGGTTGAAAACATTTCTCCAGGTCTTACAAAATTTCGATAACCTTGAAATCATTACAAAATACAATACAACTTAGGAATCTAATGATTTTCTGAGTGTATTGCTGTGAGGGTTAGAAAATGCATTCATTCTAAATACTGTCTTGTCTGCCTCAATGAGAAGTTGCAATATTGTTTGTTTGTCAAGCAGCTTGAAAAGCTAGACAATGCTGTTAGGAACGATATGGAAATGATAGGTAGAGAGATTATTTTTACCTGCTGCTTTGTTATTTGGTAAACTCATGATGGTAATGGTTTTCTTATCCTTTCATTCGTAATGAATTGGCATAATAAGAACTGCAGCCTGCTTAAAAAAAAAAATCACTGTGTAATCACAGCAGTGGTAGCAAATTCATCTGAGAAACAACATCCAGTCACTTCTGTGACAGACATTTATAAACTTATTTGAGAAACCATGAACTCTTTTTATATTAGACAAATGAGCTTTATATACTCTTCATTTAAAAATTCTTTCACTGCCTTCTGCTACCTGTATGGATGTAGTGTTCTATGAATGATTTTGATGTACTATTCAATTGAGCATTTTATTTCTCACTATTTCTACTTCTTTGCACATTTTTTGTTTTTTTCTCATATAAAGTAAGAATATTAAGATTGGAATTTTAATAGTTTCATATAGAACAATTAATGTGACAGCCTCTTAGTTATTTGGTTTATGGCTTAGTAGGACAAAGTATAAAATTTCATGAATGTGATTATGAGAGGAGGTAATTCTGCTTTCCTTTCCAATTATTTATTGACACCATCTCCATGCCTTATAACTGTACTTGTTAGCCAGTTAAGAAGTAATCATAGGGTTGGATTTGTGCAGAACAGAACTATTTAGGAATTCTTTTGGCTAAGGTCAAGGAGAGGGAGGGAGAAAGCAAAGGTAGTTTTTTACTTTCAGTATTACAATTGTATTATATCAGAAAAATCCCACCAGAGCATATGACAGAGAGGTTTGGGTGCTAGAGGGAATAGCAGGTTGACTGCTGTGTCATTTAGAGCAGTAACACAGATACGAGGCTCAATAATGCAGGACAAAGAGAATTTGAATACATATTTGTTATGCTAATATTAAATTTCTTATGTTACATTAATCTTTCTTTAGGCCTGAAGTATATCTTTTTCCATGGTGAAATCATCCCAAAATGATATTAACATGATTAATAGCTTCTCCAGACCTGGCTAACTCCCTGGGCTTGCACCAAGGTAGGTGTGGAGGTGGGGCTGAGGTATGAAAATATCTCCCCCTCCACCCCCACATCACAGAGCAATACTTTCTTATTTCTAAGAGGAAAAAATCAGTAATATATTAGCAACAAAAAAATATGAAACATGAGAGTTTATGGAAACACATTAAAAAACAAGTAAGAATCAAGTGAAACTTCATTTTGTTTGAGGACAGTGTGAATAATGTCTTCACTTTCTCTAATGAGCGAATTTGTTTTCCAAAACCATAGAAATATAAATAACTTCTGATTCATTTCCTGGCAAGAGCTAACTGTATTACTGTAGATTATTATTATTTTTTCTCACTGCTTCTGTTGACACTGATTACTATAGATTATACCTCTCCAATTGTATTACTTCTTTTAGTGGCTCTGGTTGTAATTTGTAGGACAGGAGAAAGGATATTTAGGAAGTGAAAATTAAGGTCCACGTACTCTTACAGCAGTATTCTAAAGAACACCCACTCACGTCACCTATAAAGGGCAGGAATATCCTGCTCACACTTCCTAAGCAGAAAGCTTGCATTTTATTTTAAATTACAGTAGTCCCCCTTTATCCACGGTTTTGCTTTCTGCAGTTTCAGTTATCCATGGACCATCATGATCCAAAAATATTAAGTGAAAAATTTTATAAATAAACGATTCATAAGTTTTAAATTGTGTACTGATCGGAGTAGCTTGATGAAATCTCATTTGGGTGCTTCAACACGCTTTGTGCAGTGCATCCGCACTGTCTATGCTACCCATCCGTTAGCCACTAAGAGTCATCTCAGTTATCACATGGACTGTTATAGTGTTCAAGTAGCCCTTATTTTACTTAATGATAGCCCCAAAGTGCAAGAGTACTATGTCTAATGTATAAATTAAACTTTATTATAGGTATATAGTATAGAAAAAAACACTGTACACAGGATTCAATACTATCTGCAGTTTCAGGCATCCCACTGGGGATCTTAGAACACATCTTCTGCAGATAAGCCGGGCTCTTGTACTCCTTCACCTTCTTCCTGTTAATTTATAGAAAATGGAATAGTAGTATTGAACTGTATCAAAGGCCAGTGAGCCCAATCTGACATGTCCGGAAGGTATTGCTGGATCAGGCTGAAGACTGACCAAAGGAAGTCACACAAAGAGAAAGGCAGTATCAGAGAGCCTTCTCATCTTCCCAAATCACCTTTTCCTTAAAGTGAGGGAACAGTTGATTTGACTCAAGAAATTCCTGAGAGTCTAGTGTCACTGGGCTTGTGTGGAATGTGGCTCCTTCCTTTTTCTGTGTTTCTCAAGGATTGACTATGCACAGCTGCGCTGGGCTCACCTTTCAGACGAAGTCCTCATGAGGTAAGGAAATGAGGTCAGGCCAAGTCACTTCACTGTGCTCTTTGTTCAGCTCCCTTTCCTCTCATGACATATGTTAATTCAGCTTCCACAGTCACTGTGGTCTCAGGATTGGCACAGGAAGCATTTTTATTAGGGTCCATGCTGTATTTTCCATCTGCTTCATCAAGGATCCCTGTGATGATGCTGATGAGTCTCTCTGAAATTCTTTCTGTTCTTTTTCTACTTCATTGCACAGAACCCTTGAGGTAAGTAGGAATGCACCTTGAAAATGACCATAACTACATATGTTAGCATAGAAGTGGTATTGTAATTGGAGATAATTCCTTTACCAGAGATCAGTTTGCATTGTTTTACATACTTGGCTATGGGTGACTTTTCTGCTGATGTAAGTGAACTTATGCTAAAATGAATGAAATATAGGTTTTTGAAAATCAGTTCCTTAATCACACAGAAACACTTTCAGCCTTAGAGCTGTTTAGTGAATAATGAAATTAAGTAGGTAATAGTGTAATTAATTCTAATATAGTTATTTGTTTACTTCCAAGTGCCAATATACAACTGACTATAATAAATTGTGGTACCTCTGGGATGTCAACAAATATTAAAGTAGACAATTCCAAGAATGTGAAATATGTGTTCGAATATGCATATCTACTTACAACTTGTATTAAATTGATATAAAGATAAATGTTATATAATTCTGGATTTTTAAGTGGTTTTAATATTGTAGATTTATAGTGAAAAAGGCTAGGAATCTCAAGCTGTAAATACCTCCCAAGTCCGTTCAATTTGTGCAAGCATATAATGATTTTAAGATATAATTTGAAAAATAAGTCATTCCTAATAAATGTTCAAAAGATTGACTATATTTTGACCAAACATTCTCTATCTGTTAGCAATCTAAAAAGCTTGAGTTGTTTTATAATTATTTGTTTGTATGCCTAGTGGTGTTTATTTTTTTCTTTTTCATAGTTATTAAATACTAGGTTTCAATTAAATTTATTTAGCTCGGACTGAATAAATATTACAAATTAATTAATGGACTTATGTGAAAGAACTTTGTCTTAATTCCCTACCTTGTTTGAGTGATTTTCTAACTTCTAATTCTTCTTTAATTTTATACACACTTTGCATTAATTTTATTAGTACAGTATTCTAAGTACATTAATCTTCTCTGTCCTAATTAGATTGTCAAAAATGCATTAGTATTAGTTCATTTATAACACCCATTTAACATTTACATATCACAAAAACAAAATCAAAAAATTATGGGTACATGACAAAGCCTAAGGGATGGGAGAAGTTAGTTATACAAGACAACTAAGCCAAAAAAAAAAAAAACATTAATAGAATTGAAAGCAAAACTTGTCCTGGAGGCTTTTGACTTCCAGTGCAACAAGGGATACATGACTTGCATTTGACTTGCTCTTATTAGGTAATAAAATGGAAAATACTGGTTCAAAAGGTAAGAAAGTGTTACTTTGATATAGATTTCTGAAAGGGATTTATTGCATGAGTTTGTTTTTTCTTCTATAATTGTATCCCTCATATATATTGACCATTTGCAACAGCATAGTGAAATGTTGAAGCACATTTATAAAAAGGATTTCTGAGATTAGTTAAGGAAACTTGGGAATTATGCCTGATTCCTTCCTGTGCTTCCATGCTCCACATCACTTAACCAAATAGTCTTCCAAAAATGTCCCAAATCACCATTTTACATCATCATCTTTCACATTTCACATCTGTGACACCATCTTTCACATTTCACAGTGTTGCATCATCTTTCAAATTGTCATTGTCTATGTCACATATAACAGGCTCCTAAGTGTTTTCTCTCTTCCGTTTGTTCCTCTCCAAGTTATTCTTCACATTGCAATCAGAGTGAGTTATCTTAAAATCCAAATCTGAAAATTGCTTCCCTTATACCTCGTTCATTACTTACTGCGCTTAGCACAAATTTAAACTTATTAAGCTAACATACAAAAGACTTTCTGCCTTTCAAAAAATAAATTGTCAAATAATGATCATATACATTTACAGGGTAGAATGTGAAGTTCTGATATATGTGTGCCTCGTGGAATTATCATATCAAGGTAATTAATATATCCATCACCTCACAAATTTTTTTGTAGTGAGAACACTTAAAATCACTGTTTTAGCAATTGTGAACTATATGATACATTATTACCAATTGTGGTCACTCTATTGTGTAATAGATTTCAAAAAATTATTCCTCTTGTCCACCTGAAATTTTATACCTTTTAACCAGCATCTCCTCATTTCCCATCCTCACCACCCTCCCACCCCTAGACTCTAGTAACCACGATTATACTCTTTACTTCTGTAACTTTGACTTGGTTACATTTCACTTATAAATGAGATCACATAGTTTGTCTTTCTGTGCTGGGCTGATTTTGCTTATCATAATGTCCTCCAGTTTCATGCATATTGCTGCAAATGACAAAAATTTCCTTTTTAAGGCTGAATAGTATTCCATTGTATATATGTACCACATTTTCTTTATCTATTCTATGGAAAAGTATTCTATGGACATTTGGGTTGATTCTGTATTTTGCAACTCTGAATAATGTTGCAATGAGCATAGGAGTACAAATATTTCTTTCACACTGATTTAAATTTCTTTACACATATTCCAAGAATTGAGATTGCTGGATCATATAGTAATCCATTTCTGGCTTTTGAAAAACTTCTGTTTCTTTTTTTTTATGACATGTCACCTGTTCATTAGTTCTTTTTTTTATTATACTTTAAGTTTTAGGATACATGTGCACAACGTGCAGGTTTGTTACATATGAATACATGTGCCATGTTGGTGTGCTGCACCCATTAACTCGTCATTTAGCATTAGGTATATCTCCTAATGCTATCCCTCTCCCTCCCCCCACCCCACAACAGTCCCCGGTGTGTGATGTTCCCCTTCCTGTGTCCATGTGTTCTCATTGTTCAATTCCCACCTATGAGTGAGAACATGCTTCTTAAAAGTGTTTTCCATAATGTCTGTAGTAACTTACACTCCCATCAACAGCTTCTCTCCATATCCTTGCTAATGCTTATCTTTCGTCTTTTTGATGACAGCCATTCTAACAGGTGTGAGGTGACATTTCATTGTGGATTTAATTTGGACTTCCCTGATGATTAGTGATGTTGAGCATTTTTTCATAAACCTGTTGGCAAAGTACCCTCAGTCTTTTGTCTCTAAATCTGATGGCTTCATTTCTCCCAATTTTGAGTATAGAATGCAATCTAATTTACTATACTTCTTAGAAGTTCTTCATGACTTCTCATGGCTCTAATCTTCTCCCTTGCATCCGGATATTTGCCATTGTATTTCCTCTGCCTGTGATACCTCCGCAGCCTCTTAAAGCGGCCTTTATCAAGATAAAGGATCAGAAACACTTTCAGCCTTAGAGCCATTTAGTGAATAATGAAATTAAGTAGGTAATAGTGTAATTAATTCTAATATAGTTATTTGTTTACTTGCAAGTGCCAAGGATACTTTATCCTTTAATATTAATATTAATAGTCATCAAGTATATTAGTCTAGATACCAATTTGTAGAGAAACCTAACTTCATGTTAGAAGGTAAGTTAGGAGGTCCCACCCATGTGCTCTTCTAGTGCGAAGTACTTACCTCCACAGATGAATTAACTGGACTTAATTGCAACTAACACATTGATGCCAGTCTTCTCCTAGTGTCTAGTGGAATAAGGAAGGTCTTGGACTCTGAGCCAGACTGCCCAGATTAATATCCTGACTTAACTCTTAAGTGCTGTATGATTTTGAGCAAGTTACTTACTCTTTCTATGACTCATTATTACCATCCGTGGAATGGAGATAATAATAGTGTTTACTTCTTAGGGGGCTTGGAAAGTTTAAATATGTCAATATATATTGCTTATTACAGTGTTTAGGACATAGAAAGTGCTTTATAGATACTGGATGTTTTATTACAATCCCAGTACCTAGTACAGAGTACATAGTATATATGCAATAAATGACTGTGGAATGAGCAATTATTCCCATTGTGAAGTAACCCAATTCAGAATTGATATAGTTTTGAAGTCTTGGGGAGGCCAAATTAATGAATTAATATGTCACTTAGACTATCCCTCTAAAATAGGCAATCCCATTCCATGTTTTTAAAGGGCTATAAGGCAGAAAATTAAAATTTTATATGTGTGAAAATCTATCAAATAAAAATATATTTAAAGTAAGTCGTTTTCAATAAAATTAATAACATATACATTAAAATACTTTTGATAGATTTTTTGTTAATAAATTGACAATTATACACTAAGATATATTCAATTAAAAAGTGAATTAAGATTAAATAGGATTGATTTAACAGTGAATGAAAATGTTTTACTGCTGTATATTCTTTTTTTTTTCATTGCACTAAAAATGGCAAGTAGGCATACTAAAGCTGAGGAATGTCTACTTTGTGTTTTAGAAGATTTTAGAAATGCAGTAGGACAAATATCAATGAAGTGAATACTTGCAATTATCATTTTAACTTACAAGCATTTTCATCAAATTTGGGAAGTTTTCAGTCATTATTTCTTAAAATATTATTTCTGCCTCTTTCTCTTTCCCTTCTTTTCTGGGGCTCCTGTTATGCATATGTTGATATACCTGGTGTTATCTCACAGATCTCTGAAATTGTGTTCATTTTCCTTCATTCTTTTCTCTTTCTCTTCTTCAGACTGGGCAATTTCAACGAACTACCTTTAACTTCGCAAATCATTTCTTTTGCCAATGCAAATCTGATGTGACTTCTTCCAATGAATTTTTCATTTTAGTTATTTTAATTTTCAACTCCAGTATTTCTGTGTAGCTATTTTTAAAATATAATTTCTGTCTCTTTAATGATAGTCTCTATTCGCTAAGACACAATTCATACTTTAGTTATTTAGACAAGGATTCTTTTAGTTCTTTCAACATTTTTACAATAACTGAGTTAAAGTGTTTGTTTAGTAAATACAATATCTAGGCTTCCTTAGCGACAGTTTTTACTGACTACATTTTTTCCCTTTGTGTCTTATAACCTTGTTGAAAACTGGACATTCTATAATATAATAATTGTGGAAATCAGATTCTCTACCTTCCCCAGGGATGTTGTTTTTGTCATCTGATATTTTTGTTCCTCTTCATGTAGCAGCTTTGCTGTATGAATTCTGCAAAGTCTCTATTTTCTGTCATGAACAGCACTGAAGTCATGGCTTGGTTAGTTTACTGGTCAGCTAATGATAGGACAGAGATTTTCTTAAATTGATTTTTCCTTCAAACAATGTATCCTACGCTTTGCAGAGGAGCTCTGTATGTATTAGGGCATGGCTTTAGCATTCAAGCAGTTTAAAGCTGTGCCACAGCGTTTACTTTCTGCTTAGAGATTAGGACATTTCTGGGTTTTCCTGGGCACATGCACAGCTTTGCACATGCATGGGGCCTTCTAGATCCCCAGTAATACATTGAAGCTTTTCCAAGCCCACTAGGAACATCTCATTCTCATCTTCCTTTTTGCCCAACCTCTTGTTTGCCTCAATTGTTATCTTGGCCTCAGGCAGTTGCCATGTTAACCAATTAGTTTCAACAAATGTTCTGGAGACAAGACTTTTCCTGTTGAACACTGGTTTAGGTGAAATAAAGAAAAGCCTTGCTAATGGAGATTTCCCAAGGAGCTGCCAGACAGATTACATATGTGGGGACAAGCATTCTGAGGAGATCCAAATCCAGTTAACTGTTTCTAGTAGCTACTGGGCTGCTTGGTTTCACTACCATGGCGGTGAAGCTGCTGGTGTTCAAGGTTATTGTGGAACCGACGAAAATGAGATGAGAATAGGGCAGGTTAAAATGGTACAAGCCAGCGGGGGGCGGTGGCTCATGCCTGTAATCCCAGCACTTTGGGAGACCGAAGCGGGCGGATCACCTGAGGTTGGGAGTTCGAGACCACCCTGACCAACATGGAGAAACCCCGTCTCTACCAAAAATACAAAATTAGCTGGGTGTGGTGGCACATGCCTGTAATCCCAGCTGTTTGGGAGGCTGAGGCAGGAGAATTGTTTGAACCCAGGAGGCAGAGGTTGCAGTGAACCAGAGATTGTGCCATTGCACTCCAGCCTGGGCAGCAAGAGTGAAACTCCGTCTCAAAAAAATAAATAAATAAAAAATAAAAATAAACAAAATAAAATAAAATAAAATAAAACGGTACAAGCCTTTCTGTTTTTTACTGAGGTTCAGCTATTTTCCTTGAAGAAGTTCCCTGCAGAGTGATGGAAGTTTTGGGTTAACTTCTGGAATTTCAAAAAAAGGTAATTTAGACAGTTTTTGCAAGTGCTGTATCATTGCATTACAGATAAGCAGATTTTTGAGGTCCTAATTGTCATTCTGAAAGTCACTGCACTGTAAGAATGTTTCACAACTTTATATTTTTCACGTTTCCACTGGGACATGGCACAAGTGCTGAACCTGTAAACTCTTGGAGGTGGGAATTTGCTCACTTACTGGAGGTCATCTTGCTCACGACTGGATGGTTCTTTCTTGGACCTCTATCCTCAAATACCTCAACCACTGTCAGTATTCTGAAGTGCTTACGGCCTGGGTAGAGGTTGAGTTCCTGCTTTTTTTCTCACTAAGACGTCAGAATGAAGCCTTTGGATCATATTTGCTCTTAGATAGCCTTCTTTAACTTCATCTGACGTTATTTGGTGCTGAGATAGTAAGGCTTTTGAAAATTTGAGTCAATGTGCTGTGCTCTCTAACAAAATCATTTTTTTTTCTAAATCTTTGTTTGGGTTTAAGGATTTAAAGGATATTATATATTGCGTAGCAATAAATACATTTTTTTGTGTAAGTCTGGGCTGATGGGTTCCCTAGAATTTCCTTTCCACTGTTTTCTATTGTAACCTTGCAACTGTAAGCTCCAGTAACTGGGATGTTATCACAGTAACTCAGCGATAATGAATGAACAGCAAATCTTTTCATTGGAACTGCTCTTTCAGAGCAATAATTATCATTGGGATGCAGGCATGCGAGAGTAACTTGTATTTTAAAATGAAAAAGTCCAACTTAATAGATCAGTGACTGTTCAAAACAGAGAAAGAGAGCATCATGATGAAACAGAAAAACAGAGAAAGAGAGCATCATGATGAAACAGATGAATGCTACCAAGTGAATAAGGCATCGGCTCTCAGTTGACTTGAAAATCTGACTTGGCTTAACTTTTTTTGTATGTCGTGAACTAATGGGGAGAAATATGCATTTGTTTTATTATGCCATTATTTTTCACATTCAATTAAGACAAAAAGAAATTAGATCAAACTACATAGCAGTGGCTAATCCTCAGACTTTTCTTAACAGAAGAAACTTTTCTGGCAAAAGTTTCTGTATCAAGGTTGAGTCACTCAACTCTATTTCTCAATTACTTTCTTGGCAAGACAAATGTGTTTTTGCAAGAGAAAACTAGTGTTGTATTTAATTATCTCTGCAGATACAATACATCAATACAATTTTAATTAAGAAATTCTTTGAGTATCTTGGAAGCATGCTATTAGGAAGGCTCTTGAAACTTTTAAGTAACAAAGACACCTACAGGCAATGTTTCAAATGTGTTTTTCCTTCTTTTTCTCTTCACTCAAAGGGAACACTACAGTTGCCTTGATGATGTACCTATTTAGTTATAAAATTGCATATTTTAATTGTGTATCAGTCTGTGTTCATAACAATACTCTATATGTAAGAAGGACTCCTTTGTTTTTATAATAAAATAACAAATTTTATTATTTAAAACTTACAGCATTAGAATTATTCCAATTCATCCCATTCTTTATCATAGTTGTTTCTGTAATGTATGTGCAAATCTACTAGTATTTTAGGCATTATTTGCAATTGTGAAAATGGTAAACATGACCAGACAATAAAAACTTGGAGTCGTGATTCTGCCATTGTAGAGTGATAACAATCTGATCTAACCCTTGGTGTATTTATAATATCAAGAGAGATAATATGTTGAAATACTTTAGAAATTAAGCATAATTCAAATGTAATGTGAAATGACTAGCTTTAATACTAAGTTCCATATACTTACTGGAAACTGGCTTTTATGCAGAAAAAATGATGTAATCTTGAGCAGATAACTGTCACAAGAATAATACAGATTTTAGAAAATAAGATAAAAAGTTTTTATTTTATTTCTGAGGTAGACTGGAAGAACTGTGCTAAGAATAGGTAATCTCAAATATATGACATCTTGGAAAGTGAATTGCTCAATACAATCGTTAAGGTAATGAGATTTTTGTTTTTAAAAAATACATTTGCCAATATCTTTGTTAAAATCCATATTAATTGCATATCTTTTTGACTGTTCATTTTAGAAGAGAATAATTGTTGCCAATATCACCGCGTTTAGGTAGACAATGAGAATCTGTTTTGGTCTCTTAAAAGCTTTTATAAGTATAAATGGAGCATGAAAGTTAAACTAATGTCAAAGAAATTATCTCTCCAGCAATAAACTAGATGGCAATTTAAGTTCATTTGTTTCACAAGATGATCAATATCTTTTTTATAAAGTATCATATCTTTACAACTAACAATATATCATTCTGATGAGGTCTCAGCTGAATACATATTTATAATTTTTTAGATTTTTTTCTGCCTTCAGTAAAACTACCACTGACCTAATCTCTTTGCCTACTCTAACCTCATATTTCAAAATACAAACACTGCTCACCTCATCACCGTTGGGAATAACAAAAACTTTCCATAAAATATAGAGAATGGGAAGCTCTAACATGGGGGAACTATTTAAAAAGATAAGTATATATTGTCTGACTGCTATTTCCTACTTGACCTACCAGTATAATTTTGATAAAATTTACCAAACATGTTTGAAAAGTGAGATAGAATAGAAAAAAGATGTTTGTCCTATGTATCAGAAATCTATATTCTGCCCCTAGCCTGATTCACTCACCCAAACAAAATATATCACCAATACAGTTGTACCTTAACCCAATTATCCAACATGCCTGTAGCCTCGATATTATAGAATAATTGTTTGTATTTTTGTCGGGTGGTGGTAGAGATAGAGATTGGCATAGAAAGTGACAGTAATCTTCATGGAATTTAATATATCTTAGTTTTAGAAAGTGTCCACAAATATATGATCATAACTTCATTGTAAATCTTCCTTTGTAAATGAGATAATTAAAAACTCAGAGTTGCTTCATATTGAAAGCCAGTAAGTTCCCCATGACAACATGGTAAAGGCCAGAATTTATCATGTTACCTCTGTAGCAAGAGTTCAAGATCATTTGAGATTGTTTGTACTTAACCACTTGTTATATTATTAACATTAGTGCATCAGTACTAATATTATTAATGTAAAACTTAATAAATGATATATTAACATTATTAATAGTATTAATACCTGTGTACTAATATTAGTATTATTTGTGCCATTCAAGCATTCCTTGTGAAGAATAGTTCTGAAAGTAAAGCATGCCAACATGCTGCAAGAGTTTTCACCTATAAAACAGGCTTACTGGGATTTTTAGTGAATATTCAATATTCTGGTTATTGGATTCAGAAAGGCATTCTTTAAATCTTCATTCTCAGTATTATATGGGCTACATTTTTTTTTCAGATACAAAAAATTATGTGATAATGTGTTTAAATGGGTAAGTTAACGTATGTACTTCAGGCTGAATTTTCTTATAATGAAAGTGAAATAGTTGTATAGAAAAGAATACAGCATACTAAAAAAGTGACAGCCTTTGGAACCATAGGAACATTATTTCAAATTCCACTTTGAGTTTGAAATTTTCCATATACTAGGTACTTAGCCTTGTGACTTTTGGTGAAATGGAGAAACAAATGCTACCTTGTAGCTTTATTGAGAGGGTTAACAACCACAGACAGAATAGATTCTCCTAAAATGTAACTTTCCTTTTCTTTCTTTGCATTGGCATAAAAACTTTAAACATTATTTTTCTTATCCAGGAGCAATATAAGTGTATGGCACCTGAATATTTTAATTTATTCAAACTTTAATGATTTCTTATTCTTTCGTTAAATTAAAATAATAATAATACAAAACACGATACTACTTTAAAGTGAAGCAAATACAGTTGGAGATACAAAAAGGGAGACATTCTCTTGGTGTACTGTGAATTAAGTTGTTACCCAGGCAGTATCAGGTGTGGATTCAGGAAACATCATTTTGAAAAACTCAAAGAGATAATCCTTTGGGAGAAAAAATGTCAATGATCTATTGTAGACATAGCTACTTCAGTTATCATTCATATTAGATAGGAAACCATGTAGAAGAAGTAGTGTAAACACTACTTCAATAGCTCAATCTTAGAAACACAAATGTAGTGATAGAAATGACACCTATGAGAGTTAGTGAAACACCAGAACATATTTATTGTGGAAGCACTCTAGAAAAGAAATGGGATTGCCTGCAGAGTTGCACCATCAAAATGTAATTTTCCAAGTAGTCAGCAAATCACATACCTGAATTGTGTTCTCACATATTGGGCAGAAGAGCACTAATCAAACACGGGATTCTCAGAAACAATTCCACACAGTCCTTATAGCATGTGGAGATCATTGTTCTGAAAACAGGCGTTTCTAAATAAGCTCAATTGAATATGTAGGCACATTCTTTAACCTCAATGATTAATACTCCTTGGAAATTGTTGGTACAGTAGAACTCTGACAGTTTCTTAAGACACACCTTTAAGAATTCATGTGGTGGGCAGATCACTTGAGGTTAGAAGTTTGAGACCAGTCTGGCCAACATGGTGAAATCCTGTCTCTACTAAAAATACAAAAAAAAAAAAAAAAAATCAGCTGGGGGTGGTGGTGTGCACCTGTAATCCCAGCTACTCAGGAGGCTGAGGCAGGAGAACTGCTGGAACCTGGGAGGTAGAGGTTGCAGTGAGCTGAGATCACGCTACTGGACTCCAGCTTGGGCAACAGAGTGAGACTCCATCTCAAAACAAACAAACAAACAAGAATTCATGTAGCATAAAGTTCTCCCCAAAAGTACTGATGTTTTATAAACTTTCTTGTTTGTCTCTGTATAGGTCAGAAAAAATGAGTTCATTTAGATTATTAATTGAAACCACTGTAGAATATAATATTTCATTGTATTGTTTTAACCCTACGATGTTTTCCACCTAAACATCATCACTTTCTCAGATTTAACTATTTTCTTACTTCAGTCATCAGCACTAGGAGTTGATTTTTTAAAACAGAAATAGATGCCTTTCACAAGGACAGCTATTTTTAATTAAAAATTATTTTTATAAGTGTTAGTGCATATAGAATAGAAAGTAAGAATAGTATGGCCATATTGAGATACAAATAGTAGGTGATTTGGGGGTTAACTTCATAGCCAAAGGCCTGAATAGGGCATGAGATTTTAATGTGACTCTTATTCCTATTTACATCTGTGGACTGTGTGGAGTTGTTTCTGTGACTCTTGTGTTTGATAGTGCTGTTCTGCCCAGTATTTGAGAACAAAATTCAGGTATGTGATTTGCTGTGTACTTTGAAAATTGCATTTGATGATACAACTGTGTGGCACAATTCCATTTCTTTTCCATGACTTATCCTAAGTCCACATGACTAAGCCCTCTTCCAAAAAGGTGGAATCATAAATAGTATACTTAGGTTTGCTTTTGGTTTAATTACAGCATATTAGTAAAATTGAATAAAATAATAATCAGCACATATTACAAATTAAGAATCAAAGCATTTTTCTGTACTTGTCTATAGTTCCCTGAGAAACCAACAAACTAAATGCAATTGCTATAATATTTCATTTTTTATATGCATAACAGCATTACTTTATTATTTTAGTCTTAAGTTGTTTAAAAAAATCTTATACTCAGGTTCAGATTCAAGTATATATCATGACTAAATATAAGGGGATATGAATTATCCTGCAGTATACTTCTAGCATGCTAGTTCCTCCACTTCAGTAATCCAGACATATGATTCTAAGATGGCCACATCTTCAAAGGTAAGCTTTTTTTTTTTTTTTTTTTTGTCCAAGGCAACTGTTCCTTCATTTTCAATGTGTTCCTGATTATTAGATATATTGGAAGTATTCCTGCTGTCACTCTACTTGTCTTAAATTTATTCACGGCTTCAGTTATTCTGATTTTGCCATAACTTTCTTCTAAATAACTCATTTGTTTTCCATCCTTTAGTTCATTTTTTTCATCTTTTACATGTTTATTCTTTCCCGTTAGTCTCTGTGTATTCTCACTTTTGTTTCCTTGGGTTTCCTGGTCTTTTTCTCATCTTTCTGAATAATAATTTCGAAATAGTTTACCAAGTTACAACTGATTAGAAAATAATTTCTCTATTTTTTGTGCTCTTATTTAAGATGATATGACACCAATTAAATGATCTTGATATAATTTGTGGCTGGCCTTGTTGCCAAAATACTAAAATTGTAAAACACTGAGAATTCAACGTACAACTGTAAACATTTCTGTGACTATTTCTATGGCATATATTTTTATAAAATAGGAATTATGGGATATCTTCAAAGGCTATACTTATTTACGGAGCACCTACTCTCTTCCAAGCATTATTGTATAGTTACAAAGGAAAAAATGCCAATGAACATCTCTGCCTTCAAGGATTCAAAACATTTGCTTAGGGTGTAGTTAGGTAATTTGTCAAATATAGCTCCTCTCCTCTCCTCTCCTCTCCTCTCCTCTCCTCTCCTCTCCTCTCCCCTCCCCTCCCCTCCCCTCCCCTCCCCTCCTCTCATCTCTCCTCCCTCCCCTCTCCTCTCCCCTCCCCTCCACTCTCCTCTCCTTCCCTCCCCTCCACTCCCCTCCCCTTCCCAGACCTCAGCGATGATCTTGAGCAGTAGGATATGAATAACTCCCACATCCTTAGCATTCCAATAATAGAACACTAGGGGAAAGTCAGTTTTAATGCACTCCATTTTGGCTTTTGCGCCCATCGCTCCATCAAAAATCCTCTTAGCATTGACAAAAGTAACCTTCATATTGTTAAGTCCAATGCCATTCCCAGTTTTTCTCTTATTTGTCAGAAGGATTTGGTGGAGTTATTTATTCTCTACTCCCTAATACTCTTTCATCGTTTGCCTCCCTGCATACAACACTCATTTGGTTTTCCTCCTTCTCTGTAGCACACCTTTTTAATTTTAATTTTTAAATTTTTTATTTCCATAGGTTTTTGAATAACAAGTGGTATATGGTTGCGTGAGTACGTTCTTTAAGGGTGATTTGTGAGATTTTGGTGCAACCCTCACCTGAGCAGTATACACTGAACCCAATTTATAGCCTTTTATCCCTCACTCCCCTCCCACACTTCCCCCTAAATCCCCAAAGTACATTGTATCATTCTTATGCCTTTGTATCCTCATAACTTAGCTTCCACTTATGAGTAAGAACATACGATGTTTGGTTTTCCATTCCTGTGTTACTTCACTTAGAATAATGGTCTCCAATTCCATCCAGGTTGCTGCAAATGCTATTAATTCATTCATTTTTATGGCTGAGTAGTATTATATATACACCATAGTTTCTTTATCCACTTGTTGATTGATGGACATTTGGGCTGTTTCCATATTTTTGCAATTTCAAGTTGTGCTGCTCTAAACATGCGTGTGCAATTATCTTTTTCGTATAATGACTTACTTTCCTCTGGGTGGATAACCAGTGGTGGGATTGCTGGATCAAACGGTATTTCTACTTTTAGTTCTTTAAGGAATTTCTGCCCTGTTTTCCATAGTAACTGTCCTAGTTTACATTCCCACCAGCAATGTGGAAGTGTTCCCTTTTAAACACATCCATGTCAACACCTTTTTAGTCTTAATGACTGTTTTTTCCTTTTTTCTTTCTCTCAGAGCCCATTCCAATTTTAGTCTTCTGTATCTCAGTTCATAGCAAGTCTAATGTTCCCAAAACATTGGAATTATCCTTGATTGCTATCTTTTGCTCACACCCATTACAATATGCTGGGAAATCTGGTGACTTTCCAGAATGTGACCACTTCTCATCACTTCCACTTCTGTCGTACAGATCTGAACAACTTTTATCTCCTGCTTGGATTACTGTGCTATTTCTGTCTTGTTATCCTGTAGCCTATTCTCAACACAAAAGCAGGAATGATTTTCATAACTGAAGTTAATGTTGATTCTGTGCTGAGTGTCTTACATTGGCATACGTTTTACTCAAGGTAAAGGCAAATATTTGAATATGGCGCATAACACTTCGCACAATCTTGTTTTTGCTACCTCTAGAACAGCAGTTTTCAATTGCTGGCTGATTTTGCTCCCCCAGGGAAAATGTGATAATTTTTGATGATCATTACTGGGTGGAAATGGGGGTAGGGAGTTGGGGGGCTGTGGATGTTGCTACCATCCAGTGAATGGAGTCCACGGATGTTGCTAAATATCCTAGAATGTCCAGGTTACCCCCTTACATCAAAGAAATATTGGATTTAAAATAGCATTTGAGAATCCCAGATGGAAAGCCTCATTTTCAAATGTTCTCCTTTTTCTCTCAACTCCAACACTGGCATTCTTGACCTTTGAAAACACAGGGATTGTGGAAACCTCGCAGTCTTTTCACTCTGTTTTCCCTCAGCCTGGAATATATTCCTTCTAGAAATTCACATGGTTTGCTCCTTTACTTTTTCCAATCTCTGTTCTGATGTCCTATCTCATTGGGTTTCTCTTTGATCACTTGATATAAACGAGAATTCCCTAGAAATCTTTTTCCCCTAACCAGTCTTTATTGGACTTTTTAACATCTGTTCATGTGATATCTATAAATTGTATTATTTATTGTCTGCTTCTCCTTATTAGAATGTAGAATGCTACTGAGTGGCTGTTTTGTGTGTTTTGCTTACTTCTTTTCCCTCTAGAGCAATGACTGGCATGTAGAAGGTACTTACAAATAATCATAATATACAGCAATGAAGTGGAGAAAACCAACAGAGTCTTTCAAAGGAATATAAGACAAACATCAAACTCATATTGGCTGAAGCTATGTCTCATTTGGTCATGGAAGGGTGTCTGATTTGTTTAGTGAAAAGGGTGGTGCCTGCCTCTATGTACTTTAGGTATAGGACACAGAATGCTCATGAGTCTTGCAATTAAAGAAAATGTTTCCTTGGAGAAATGGGTGGCATAAAGCCTCAGAGGGCCCAGAATGAGTCAAAACAAATGAAGTGGGAGAGTTGAGCAGGGGTAGGAACATGCACGGCCTTCTAAACTACTGCAAATCTGGATTCCTTGAACACAGTGGGAATAAGGAGTTGGGTCATGTAAATATTTTAAGTGAAGGAGTACCGTCATCATTTCTGCATTTTAGAGTGGTCAGCATCACTGTGCAGTGGATCCTAAGCTGGAGGAGAAGGCAACAATGACAAGTAAGAAAATCAATTAGGAGACAGCTCTAGTAATTAGACGAGATAGTCATGCTTTTTAAATATTTCATTTCCTATACATCTTCGTATTTTTAAAAAATTTCTAAAGTAGACCTATGTTACTTTTAATAAAAATGTTTAGATTTGAATAATTTGTAGATTTAAGTAAAAAAAATGAAAATATGCCTTAGAAATTAGGAAACAGGAAAATGGTGCGATATCCTAGATGTCTTCCCTAGAATCTGGTGAAGGAATAAGACCAATTATTAGATCGTTAGATATTCTTATTAGTCACTGATTTAATGAAACTCAGAGTTTCTTGTAGCATTTCTTGTGGGATGAGGTTCCTCACCCTCCTCACTTTCTTAACATTTGCTACTATGATCCAGTTGTGCTTGTGCCACCCTCCAAATTCATGTGTAAAAATCCTAACGCTCAAGGTGATGGTATTATGAGGTGGATCTTTGGGAGGGAATTAGGAATTGAGCCTTTCTAAAAAAGACCCCAGAGTGCTAACTCCACCCCCCAAACCTTAGCCATGTGAGGACACAGAAAGAAGGAGCCCTCACTGAATCAGAAAGTGAATCTCGCCAGAAACTGAATTTGTGGCTCTTTGATCTTGGACTTCCCAGCCTCAGAGCAGTTAAGAAATAATTTTCTGTGGTTTACAAGCCACCCAGTTTATGGTATTTTATTATAGCAGCCACAATGATCTAAAATATTTGGTTTTCTGTGCTTGTTTGTGAGTTGTGTGTGTATGTGTGTGTGTGTGTGTGTGTGTGAGAGAGAGAGAGGGAGAGGGAGAGAGAGAGAGAGAGAGAGAGAGAGAGAGAATGTTTTGCTTCAAATTAAAGTGTTTTATTCACTCTTACTTCATTGGTTCCCACGCTGTTGAAAACACTTTGGTACTTTAAGAAATAAACCAAAGCAATATAGCTCCTCTAGCGATTTTTAGTAGTCTGTATGAATTGGCACAGAAATTTCTCTTCCTGAAACTCCCTCTTTACAAGACACTTGCTAGGAATAAACTATTTTTTTTAGTTATTGAATCATTCTGATTAGGACATAGTCTCACTCAATGTTGAGTTTTGAATTTTGGCCATCGCATTTATTAATACTTAAAATAATCTTATACTTATTTATCTGCTTGCCTGCTTGGTACTAGGTCTCAGCTTGTCTGTCTGTCTTTCTAGAATGGAACTGCTTTAGTTGTTTGTCTTGTCCTGTACCTAGAAGAGAACCTGGTAGAGTGCCTGATTTAGTGAGTGTTTTGGCTGATTGTATTATTATTTTGATATTAGAAAATTGCTTTTGAAAATGCACTTTGTTTTGAAACAAAGCTATTTGGGCCTCAAAGTACAGAAAAGTCATAACTACCGCCAGAAAAAAAGATTCTGAAAGAATATAGATTAAGGCAGTGCTTTCTGCTTATATATCAAAACAGAAGGAAGCATTTTTTGGGCTTTCAGCATTTGATTTCACAAACCCTATGGATAATTTCACTCCGTTAAGCAAATTTGAAATCATTATAGCCCAGTTTGCTTGTCTATAAAATAAAGGGATAGAATTAGACTGTCTTTCTGCTCTAAATTCCTATGCTCCTACGTCCAACAGGATGATAATATTAGCTACAAATCACGTATCTATGTTCTAGTTTAAATTTTCTCTTTAGGCTTATGACTTTGGGCTCAGTATTTATGTTTTGAAGATCTTTAATTTCCTCAAATAAAAAGTGATAGGGTTTAAACAGATGATTCATTTCCAATATCTATGAAATTCCATAACATTTGTACTTCTTAAATTATAGTAATATTTAAAGCTATGAAGATGGGTTTATTGCACTGTCTCGTAGTGTTTCAGTGTGATAAAGTTAGGATTGTTAAAGAAACATTTCTGCCATGCACAGTTAGGCTCATAATTCAAGAAAGATTGCAGTTCAGAAGGTAAGAGGGTAATATGAGAGCCATTATTCTTGGGAAGTCTAAGATGCTGGAATCCAAAGATGAGTAGACTTGACCCTGGAGTTGTTTTGTCTCCTGTTCCAGATATTCTGGCTTTTTCTTATAAGACCATTAACAAGAACACTTGTATTGATTTTTATTTGTCATATAAATTGTAGGAGTTAAGACTTGAGCTGTTTTCTTCTACAGGGAAGGAATTTAATCTAGTGTAAAAGCCAGTTGATGAACTATTTAGAAAAATAGGTGATAGACACTGGAACTACTTTATTATAAGCCATAAATCCTTAATTTGATCTTGATTAATGTTATAGTAGAGCCAGAACCCACAAATTTTTATTTAAAGAACCTTTGGGATTATGTAAATCTATTGGACATAAATGCCTTTGAGAATGCAAACCTCTAGGTTACCATTGTTTAGACCCAAAAATAAGATTAGTAGACATTTACTTCCCAGTTACCTCAAATTCTTTCCCCATGATATTTAACAAAATTTACACTTATTTTAGATTTCATTATTTGCAAATTGAGTTTCTGGCTAAGTTCATTCACCAAAATGAGCAATGTAGTTTTTTCTAATATTCAAACTTTTTTTAGTAGTGACTGTGAAATTATAAATCGGAGAATATAAAATTTTATCATTAGAAATGATATGTTTTAGAATGCATATTATTGAAACTTTACATACTTTTGTATATAATACTTATTGAGGTTGCTTGTAATGACAAAAATTTGCTAAAATTAGGAACATAAATAAAGATACCCCACTTCACAAAAAGTTGCCACAGAATTAAGTCAAGTAACTCTACATTAAATTTAAAATACAATGCAAAATTTTGATGATTATTACATCCAATTTTAAGAAAATATTTTTGTACCAAAACAGAAAGCACAGTGAATATGGAGACACAAATTTGAAAGAAATAGCTGAAAATTGAAAAAAAAAATTTGTATTCAGAGTCAAGACATTTTTGTTTTGGTTATATGTCTCATGGTATTTTTGCTAAAGAGTTGGAGTCATTATTTTTCTTTCTTTAGAAATATTTTAAAATCCATTGAAATCATACATTCAAATTACTACTACTCATTTTATCAAAGCTAAACAGTATTTTCATACATTACAAGTTAATCATTTATTGCCAGATGTCAATCTATAGCCAGAATATTAGGGCATTCAAGATATTGATCAAAATACTGAAGTCCAGATATATGAGGTTTACATGTCATTATGACTAGTTTAACTGATCTATATTTTAGTGTTGCAATTGACAGGTAGTACGTTTATAGTTCTTTCTTTGGATCAACATGTTGTTGAAGTTTCCCCCAGATTTCTGCAGTGTCTTTAAGGATGCTTTGTGAAAAAAATATAAAAAAATAGTAAAATCATGGTTGTGACTTGCTTTTTAGTCACCAGGGACCATTAGAAAAACAACTAGCTAGAGCTGGCTTCCTTTGCCTCAATGGATTCCTCTAGGCTCTACCTCTCACCTTCAAATATATACTCACTTTTTCTTTTCTTGTTCCTCCAGTTTAAATCCCTTTGTCTCACCGGTGTTCTTTTTCTCAGTTTAACCCCTTTAGATTATATTTGGGTATGGGATTCTCTGCCTGGCTTTCATTTCATCCCAGGAAGTGGTTTCTCAGATCAATCTTTTAGTCTCTGCACAAATGCTCTATGTGTGTCAGGTGACACCTAAATCTGCCCCAGGGATATTTCATCATTTTTCGTGGCGTCTACTTTTTTCTGGGAGGAAGCACCTGGTATTACTAGGAGTTATACTTCCTGTCAGTGATACTGACCTGAGTTCAGGAGAAAGAAAGTACACAGACCATAAGTTTTAAGAGAGGTGAATTTTATGTGTTGTTTTTGTCTTTAAATAAATGAAAAGTTGGTATTTTTTCATGGTTAATAAAATGTCAAGCCATTACTTGCTGCAATTTGTCTTATTATGTCTATGTCATAATTAGTTGAAACAGTTGAGATTAAATCGAAGAAACAGAATCCTACTTATATATGTGATAAGAAACTTATGATAAGAATTTGACCTTATATATTTGCAGCAGCTGGTTAAAGTCTGTATAAAGCTGTTTTGTGCTTGGGGTTGGAGCCTAACATCAGTAGAGCAGGTAGTCAGGAAGGCAAGATGATACTAAGTAGAACAGAGGATGGATAAGCTGGAATCCATGATGGCAAATTGAAACCTTCATATTTCTCCCTCTGCCTCTGAGACTTCAATTTTGACCATAAGAATACCTTCTAGGAGAACATGATATCCTTCATCACAGAATTAAATTCCCCTCTCTTTTACAACGTATGGTTATATAATGTCAGTGCGCTTTCTTTCTGCTGAAGTCAGGTCGGTATCATTGACAGGAAGCATAATTCTTAGTAATACCAGGTGCTTCCTCCTAGAAAAAAATAGATGCCACCAGAAAGAATGAAATATCCCTGGGGCAGAGATGCTGTCCCAACTAGGATCCTGCAGAAGCCACCCGATGTGTAAGTGCTGTGGGCCAAATGGTGCCCCACAGAGCCCCAGTGAGCCAGCAGCAACTGACAATACGTGTAAGCTGAATTCGTACGTGGTGTTCTCAATTCTTGTTTCAAGCATAGGTACATAGCTGCTGTTTCACTTTCACCTGCCAGCTCTTGCACAGAATATCTCTTGTGGCTTGCATTAACTTAGAACTAAGCAAGACAGCAGTGCTGGGAAACATAACTTGGTCTAGCTAAACTGACAAATACAAATTCACCCAACTGCATACAGCAATTGCCATATAAATTTACATGACCACAAACTGTATATAAGAATTCCTATTGGGCTTCCCATTCTCACCAATATTTGTTTTTGTCCAACTTTGTTTTTACATTTTTGCTATGATGGTCACTGTAAAATTATATCTCATTTTGATTGGTTTTAACTTGTACTTTTCTCATTCGTGATGGATTGAATATATTACCATGTGCTTACTGACCACTTGGGTTTCTTTTGTGGAACTGCCTATTCACATCCCTTGCCCTATCTTTCTATTGGGTGGTCTTCTATTTGTCAATGTGAAGAAGAACTTTATAAATTCATGTTATTAATTTTCTGTTGATTTATCATTTTCAAGTATCTTTTCCCAATTTGTGGTTTGTTTTTTATGTTTTTAAAAGGTTCCCCTTAATGAACAAATTTCTTATTAAATTTAATGATAATGAAATTTTAAGAGATTTTAAGAAATATTTTATAGTTTATATTTAAGTTATACAAGATAATTTTTTAATATACATAATGAAATAGTTCCTATATTCAGGCAAATTAACATATCTATCATCTTACAGTTATCCCTTGGAGTGCATGTGTGTGTGTGTGTGTGTTTGTGTGTGTGTGTGTGAGGTCACCTAAAATCTACTCTCTCAGCACACTTCCAGTATACAAAACAATATTATTAGCTATTATCCTCGTGCTGTACATTAAATTTCTAAACTTATTCATTCTACTAATTGCAACTTAGCAGCCTTGGAACTACATATCCCCATTTCCTCCCTACCCCCAAGAGTTCTTAATATAATTACTTTTTGGTATTTTGTTTAGGACATCATTCTGTATATTAGGCCATAAACAATTGTTAAGTTTTACACATTTCTTTCTTTCTCTCCTGTTCTAAAGCATGCTGTGAGATAAGAGTTCTATTACTATTGTTTGCCCCATATGGATAACACATTGTCTCAGCACTAATTACTAAGTCCTGTCTTTCTCTCTAATACACAGTATTTATATGTAACAAGTTTCTGTATAGGTTGGTTCTGTTTTGGGGTTCTATACAAATTACTCTAGCTTTGTAATAAAACTTGATAATATTTCTTGGTGAGTGCTTTAGCTGTCACTGCCCACGAGATTTTCAAATAAAATTTCAAATCATAATATCAGTTAACTAAAGAAATGTAGTTTCCATTGGAATTGTATTAAATTCATAAGCCAGTTTGGGTTGAACTAATTGTCCTGTCTTTACACATAGAGTATCTCTCCATTTATTATAGTCTGCTTTAATATACAAAATTTTATCATTTGTTGGTATAAAGTTCTTGTCCAACTTTATGTGGGTTTATTTCTAGGTGGCAAATAGATGCTTTTTGCTAAAATTGACTGTATCTAATAATAAAAGTATGAATTGATTAAATATTCTTACCATAGTTTCTCGACCTTTGGTATATTTATATTATACAATCATGCATCTGCAAATAATGATAGTCTTTTTTTCTTTCCAATTATTAAATCTTTTATTTTTCTGGCCTCATTACACTGTCTAGAGCCTTTAGTACAATCTTTTTTCTTAATTTTTTTATTGTGATAAAAAACAGGATTTACCATTTTACCATTTTTAAGAGTACAGCAGTGTTGACAAGGAGCTTAAAAAGAAATTATTTAGGCAGTTAGTGAGGGTAAGAGAGTCCTCAGTAAGGCTTCCCTTTTTACAAAAAGGCAGCCCCCATATCATTCCTTCTCTAACAAAGAGCAGCCTGTAAAATCGAACTGCAGACGTAGATAAGGCAAGCTGGATGCTTGCACGGGTGAATGCTGGCAGCTGTGCCAATAGGATAAGGCTACCTGGGGGCCAGGCATGTTCAACATTGAGGCTCCCTTTTCCCTTTTCTTTGTCAACCACGTGTATGGTAAAGGAACAGGCAACATGGAGGTGGCCAGACAGAGAACCCATCTTCATAATAAAAGATTAGGGTGGGGCCACCAGTTTCTTCTCATCTATAAAACCCCATGCGTTCCACTAAGAAACCGGAAAACCCACTTGGGAGCCCCTCTCTCTCCACAGGAGAGAGACCTTTTCTCCTTCTCTCACCTATTAAACCTTGGTTCTTGAACTCACTCCTTGTGTGTCCACGTTCTTGATTTCCTTGGCATGAGGCAACAAACCTCAGGTATTACCCCAGATGAAAAATGCTGCTTCAGTGTTAACCATATGCACGTTGTTATGCAACAGATCTTTAGAAATCGTTCATTTTTTACAGCTGAAGTTTTATACTCATTGAACAATTTCTCTTTTGCCCTCTCCTAGTCACTGGCAGTCACTATTCTGTTTTCTGTTTCCATGAAGTTCACTATTTTAGAGACCTCCTATAAGTAGAATCATGTAGTATTTGTCTTTCAGAAACTGGTTTATTTCATTTAGCATAATGTCCTTAAGGTTCGACTATGTTGTCGCATACAGCAGGATTCCCTTCTTCTTTAAGATTGAATATTATTCCATTGTATTTACATACGTCACATTTTCTTTATCCATTCACCTGTTGATGGACAGTTAGGTTCCTTCTACCTCTTGCATATTGTGAATAAAGCTGCTGTGAACATGGGTGTGCAAATAGCACTTTGTGATCCTGTTTTCGTTTCCTTTGGATATATATTCAGATGTGGAAGTGCTCAATCATATAGTAGTTCTATTTTTATTTTTCGAGCAACCTCCATACTATTTTCTATAGTGGCTGAACCATTTTACATGCCCACCAAAAGGCCCAAGGGTTAGTATTTTTCCACGTCTTCAATAACACTTGTTATTATTTTTTAATTATCACCATCTTACTGGGTGTGATATTACATTCTGGTTTTGATTTGCATTTCCCTAGTTACTAGTGATGTTGAGCATATTTTCATAGGCTTTCTGGTAATTTCTATGTCTTTTTGGAGAAATGTCTATTCAAGCTATTTGTCCTCTTTTTTTTGAGACGGGGTCTCGCTCTTTCGTCCAGGCCAGAGTGCAGTGGCGCAATCTCAGCTCACTGCAAGCTCTGCCTTCCAGGTTCACACCATTCTCCTGCCTCAGCCTCCCAAGTAGCTGGGACTACAGGTGCCCGCCACCACGCCCGGCTAATTTTTTGTATTTTTAGTAGAGACGGGGTTTCACCATGTTAGCCAGGATGGTCTCGATCTCCCGACCTCGTGATCCGCCCGCCTCGGCCTCCCAAAGTGCTGATATTACAGGCGTGAGCCACCTTGCCTGGCCTATTTGCCCATTTTTAAATTGTTTTTTGATGTTGTTGTTCAGTTGTAGGTGTTTTTTCTTTTATATTGGGATATGAACCCCTTATCAAATATGTGGTTTGCAAATATTTTCTCCCACTCTGTATGTTGCCTTTTCCTTCTGTTGGTGTTTTCCTTTGCTGCACAGAAGTTTTTTAAAATTGATGTAGTCCCATTTATCTCTTTTTGCTTTTGTTGCCTGCGCTTTTGGTGTCATCCAAAAAAAAAAAAATTGCCAAATACAATGTCATGAAGAATTTCTCCAGTTTTTTTGTTTTTTTTTTTTGTTGTTGTTGTTGTTGTTTGTTTTCCTTGGAGTTTTGTAGTTTCAGCTGTTACCTATAGGTCTTTAAACCATTTTGAATTAATTTTTGTGTATAGTGTAAGGTCAAAGTCCAAGTTCATTTTCTCAATTTAATACAATCTTACATAAAAAATATAAAACAGGCATCTTTGTCTTATCTCCATATTAGAGAGAAAACATTCATATTTCATCATGTGCTTGATGTTTACTGTAGATTTACTCTACATATCTTCCATCACACCAAGTTACCTCTATTCCTAGTTTGATAAAAGAATTCAACCACGAATCTGTGTAGAGTAATATTAAAAGTGTTTCTCACTTTGGGGGTCCGAGGCGGGTGGATCGTGAGGTCAGGAGATCAAGACCATTCTGGCTAACATGGTGAAACTCCGTCTCTACTGAAAATACAAAAAAAGTTAGCCGGGCGTGGTGGCGGGCGCCTGTAGTCCCAGCTACTCGGGAGGCTGAGGCAGGAGAATGGCGTGAACCCAGCAGGTGGAGCTTGCAGTGAGATCGCGCCACTGAACTCCAGCCTGGGCGACAGAGCGAGCCTCCGTCTCAAAAAAAAAAAAGTGTTTCTGTATCAGTTGAAATTATCATATAATTTTTCTCCTTTATTCTCTTCATGTGTGGAATGACACTGGATTTTGGGTATTTTGTACAATAAAAGTCTGGAATAAATACAAAATGGCCAATATATGTATTCATTTCTAAGTGTTTTATTTCAGAGTTTGCATCCATGTTAACGAGAGGGATTGGCCTATAATTTTACTTTCTCATAATTCCTTTGTTGATGTAACAAGTCAGGTCGAGCTTATAAGATCAGTCAGGAATTATTCCCACTCTTTCCGTATGCTGAAGAGTTCGTTAAGATTGCCATTATTTCTTCTTTAAATGTTTGGAAGAATACACTAGTGAGCCATTTGGGCCTAGATTATTTCTATGGAAAATTTTGCTTATGGGCTTAGATGTTTTAACAAATGCAAATTTTATTAAAATATCTATTGCTTCTTGCATTTTTGTTTTTATTTTAGGAATATAGCATATTATTTAATTTTCAAATGATATTTCTCCTATTAAAATCTTTTAAATATCAGAATACTTTTTTCCTAACACTGGTACATTTTGCTTTCTCCCTGTCTCCTTTTTTTTTATCCATCTTGTCAAAGTTTTTTTTTTGAATCGCTTTTATTGGTCTCAATCATTTTTTGACTGCGTACCTTTTATTTAATTTTTTCCTTTTCTTCCATAATCATCCTCTTATATTTATCATATCCTTCTTTTTAGAGTCTGTTGCTTTTTTTTTTAACTTCTTCTGTTTTATTTTCCAATAATTCAATGTTAATTATATCACACAGATTTGGATATGGTATGTTGTCATCATTCAGTACAAAATATTTTCTATTTTCCTTTGACTCATGGATTCCTAAGAAGTGCATAATTTAATTTAATTCCTAAACATTGGACAATATTCTAAGGTATCTATTTGTTGCTAATTTTCAACTTACTTCCATTGAGGTCATAGAACATATGGTATCTGAATTCCATCTATTAAAATTTGTTGAGGCTTGCTTTATTACGGTGGTTAATTTCAGCAAATGTCTCGTGTGTTTAAGAATAATACATATTCTGAAGTTTTGTGGTTTAGTGTTCTATACATATCACATCAAGTTTGTTATCAAAGCATCTGTATCTATACTAATTTCTTTTGTTGGTTCTTCCAAATATTACTGAGTTATACATGTTAAAATCTCCCAGTAAGTTTTTAGATTTACTTATTTCTCCTTTTAATCTTATCAATACATGCTTTATATATTTTGAAACTATGGTATTGGTTGCATATACATTTTGGATTGATATATTGCCTAGTAGATTAATCCATTTACCTTCTTACAGTTCACATCTTTTCGTTGTATTTAAGTTACTATTTAGCTGGATTTAAGTTTTATTTTCAATGATTTTAGTTTTAATTTTATAAGTTCTATAATTCTCTTTCAAAATTGTCTCGTGATGGTTTACAGGATTTTTTTCTTGTTAATATCTCTGATACCATCTTTTATTAAGCATTTCATTAGTTTTTACCTTTTAATATATAATCATTTCTAGATCTAATGTGCTTACTCTGCTCATTATTCTTTTTAACTTCTTTATGTTTGCGTTGGCTTGTGAAAATTTCATTGTTAAAGTCTGGTAATATTTTCACATTGACTTCGTTTTTTACTAAGTTTACAAGATGGAAACTCTAAAATATCTATCTCATTTTGGGATGTTTCTCCCAGAGAGAACTGTGTTTACTCTTTTTGCTGTTGGCAGAGCATCCTCTGCCTACACATTAGTCTTTGGCTTTCCTTCTTCCCTCCCTCCCTGCCTCTCCTCCTCCCTTCCTCCCTTTCTTCCTTCCTAGCTTTATGAGTTTAGCAGTGCAATTAGCAGCTTGGAGTAATGTACACAACTTTTCACAATAGCTTGTTTGCCATACTTTCAGAAGTGGCTGCTTTTGGTTATAAATTTTCACTGTCAGAAATTTTAAATTCTTCTGGAATTAAATCTACAAATATTTTCATTTGATAGCAATCTCTTTCCTTAATGCTTAAAACATTCTTATCCACACTATTTTTTTACCTTTTGTCAATTTATTTGCCTATTTATATTAAGATATTTATTTAATTCTAGCTCTCCTTTTAGTTCTTGACTTCGGGTAAGTTATTTAACCAACCTTTGCAAATTTTTCAGTTTCTTACTCTGATAAATGGCTTAATAATTGTCTCATAGTAAGTAAAAATATTGTTATTAATACTAACATTATTAATAAAAATAATTTAGCTGATATAGTCTATAAGATAAGAATCTCATTTGAAGCTGTTATAAATTGTTAGCTAATTTTCTTGACAGAATTACTTCCTTATTGCTTTAGGATGTGTTTTACATATGTTACTGTGTCTTTCATTTAAATGCCTCTTCTTTCTTTAGAAAATAGCAACTTTGAGAAATATTATTTTTAATATAACATTTAATATGTCTTAGGTTAAGACTTCCCCAACTCTCTTCATTTTTAACATTATCATCTCCATTCCTGCTGGTTAATTCTAGAAAAAATTATAATTCTTTTCAAAGTATTTTAATTATGTCATAAATCTATTTGCCTTCTACATTTTTTATCTCCTTAGATAGAAGTACTAATACATTTCTTAAACAAAAATTCATACAGAGTTCTTCAAAATAATATATATTACTTATTGTGAATTTAGTGTTAAGAGAATTATATGCATGCTTTCACCTAGGCTTCACAATAACACTTTGACGCGAATTTTTTTAAATGTTACAAATAAGAAAACTAAGACTCAAAGAATTAAATTATCTACCCCAAATAAAAAGTTATTAAGTGGTGAATGCTACCTATTATCATCTTATATGGATATTTTTGTTCCTTCTTCTTTGCACTTTTTAATCTTTTTGGCATGTCAAAAAACCCAAATCATTATTGTGAGATTCTCTACTAAAAAAAAAAGAATTCAAAAATTAGCCAGGTGTGGTGGCGCATGCCTGTAATCCCACCTACTCGGGAGGCTGAGGCAGGAGAATTGCTTGAACCCGTGAGGGGGAGGTTGCAGTGACCTGAGATTGCGCCACTGGACTCCAGCCTGGGCAGCAAGAGCGAGACTCCGTCTCAAAAAAAAAAAAAAAAAAAAGGCTGGGGCATAATGAAGTAGAAAAAACATGGACATTGGACAGCTTTGTAGAGTATCTGACACAATAATTGACCCTCACCAAGTGACTATGATTTTTCTTATAACTAATTTTGAATGGTAACAGCCACATACAATCAGAGGATGATTCCTGCTGCGCTTATACAGGTTTTCATTTTTTGTATAATATCTATGTATACTATTATTATAATCAAAACCATTTTTGTTCAACTTCTGGAGTATCTATTTTGAAATTAAATTTTATCACCCTTTGAATGACTTAATCAATTTTTTCATTGCAGTAAAAAACAATTTCTCTTTATACTTTAGCATTTCATAAAATATTCTTTACTATTACAGATTTGTTGTGAAAATAAACAGATACAATAACCTATATCTCTATATTTTCTCATGATAGTGATTCAAATTATGATACCTATTAAAATTCATATGCAATGCTATAATTAGAAATAGGTTAAAGCAGATGGCATATTACTTATAATTCTATTTTACAAAGGAACGTACATGTACTAAAGGAACCTAATTACAGCATTTTAACATGTTTAGATATTGAAAATCTATTGCATTTCATAATCTTGTTAACAGTTTCTGCCTGGAAGAATATGATTAAATGGAGAAGGTATAAAAATAATTTGGATGACTCCCCTTGTATAATTCACCAAAACACGAAAAAAGACAATAAGGAGTTGGCAAGTTATTTAAAAATTTGTAATTTTCCTCCATCCTTTAAAAAACAACAGATGCTGGTAAGGATGAGAAAAAGGAACGATTTTACACTGTTGGTAGGAGTGTAAATTAGTTCAACCATTGTGGAAGACAGTGTGGCAATTCCTCAAAGATCTAGAAGCAGAAATACCATTTGGCCAGCAATCTCATTACTGGATACATACCCAGAGGGATATAAATCATTCTGTTATAAAGGTACATGCACACATATGTTCATTGCAGCACTAACCGCAATAGCAAAGACATGGAATCAACCCAAATACCCATCAGTGATAGACTGGATAAAAAACAATGTGGTACATATACACCATGGAATACTGTGCAGCCATACAAAGGAATGAGATTATGTCCTTTGCAAGAACATGGATGAAGTTGGAAGCCATTATCCTCAGCAAAGTAATGCAGGAACAGAAAACCAAACACCACATGTTCTCACTTATAAGTGGAAGGCAAACGAGAGAACACATGGATACACGGGGGTAGACAACACACACTGGGGCATATTAGAGGTGGGGAGGGAGGGTATCAGGAAGAATAGCTAATGGACCCAGGGCTTAATACCTAGGGGATGGGTTGATAAGTGCAGCAAACCACCATGGCACACATTTACCTATGTAACAAACTTGCACATCCTGCACATGCAACCGGGAACTTAAAAGTTGAAAAAAGATTTTCAGATAAAAATGTGAATAAAGCAGACAATTCCTTTGAAATTTAAAAGATACAGTCATGGAAAAAAATATCAATGGGTTATGAAAGTGTACAATATGGTTGAACCCAATTTGGTTTATCATATTTTTAGGTGAACTGTGGGTTAGTTACATTAACATTTACCTAATTAATATAGTAACCTTAAAAATTAGATACTACATCCTCATTTTACAAACGAAAGAAATAACCACATAATGTTAAGTAGTTTTCCCAAGGCTATACAATAGCAAGTGAGAGGCTTAAAAAGTAGGTACTTGAAGTTAATGAAAAAGCCTCATGTTTTTTACAATCTGTACTCTGCCTGAAGGGGAAGAAGCTCTATTATCATGTGAATGTGATACTGCTGGTGATTGGTAAGGACAGGACATTCTATTGACATAGACTGAATATGTGGAATTATTTAACAAATCATCTTGAAGAGCTCTTATAAAACAGATAGTGTGCTAAATGTTGAAAATATAGCAGTAAACAAGACGGAAAAAAAAAAAAAAACATGCTCTCATACTTGGAGACCTAAGCCAATCAGTACCAGATTTGGGTGTTGTCAAACAAGGTTTGGCTCTCCAGTCAGAAATAAATCAACACGTTTTCACATTACATTTCTTTTTCAAAAGCATCTTGGCAAGTTTTTGTCTTTATGTAGAACACAATGTTCTATAAGTTTATTCTGATTATAAAAACAACATGTGCTTCCTGAAGACATGCTAGGAAATGAAAAATAAAAACATGACCAATTATATAATTATGTAGTGTTAACATTTCTAGGCTCACATTTTGTCCCTCAAATTAAGACAATACTGGGAATGCTCTTTGCTGTTTATTTCATTTTTACATTACACTTTGAATAATTATTAAGTTATTTAATACCAACTATGAAGTGATTAAAAATATATAAAAGCACAAAGAAGAAAAAAGCCACTAGGTACAATGTGACCATCCCAAGTTTATTACTATAATATTTTGATGTATTTTTTATACATATATATTATAGTAATTTAATTATTATAGTAATTTGACATGTAGAAATGTTAATGTCTTTATTTTTTAAATCATAAGTATTTGGTAGTTCATTTCCCTAACTGAGGTTAGTAATATTTATAAAGCTGTGAGATACAGCTGTTTGCTTATATATGTTGGTCCATAGTTCTGAATTTCCAAATGATAGATTTGTTGAACTGGAGTATATTCATGCTAATGAATCTAAGCATTTTCAGTGGGTAGAGTATACACTCTCTAATGGCTTT
The DNA here is from genome assembly GCF_028858775.2 of Pan troglodytes. NCBI lineage: Eukaryota > Metazoa > Chordata > Mammalia > Primates > Hominidae > Pan > Pan troglodytes. Next base: position 526,301 of record NC_072402.2, on the reverse strand, counting down.
TTTGTTTTCTTTGACTGGGTCTTGCTGTGTCATTCAGGAAGGAGTGTCGCAGTGCAGTGGCAGGATCTCAGCTCACTGCAACCTCCGCCTCCTGGGTTCAAGCGATTCTCCTGCCTCAGCCTGCCGAGTAGCTGGGACTACAGACGTGTGTCACCACACCGAGCTAATTTTTGTATTTTTAGTAGAGACAGGGTTTCACCATGTTGGCCAGGCTGGTCTGGAACTCCTGACCTCAAGTGATCCATTCACCTCTGCCTCCCAAAGTGCTGGGATTACAGGCGTGAGCCACTGTGCCTGGCCGTCTAATGGCTTTTTAGAATGTTCTTAATTTAAACTCATAAAAGTAATGTCTGTTAGATTTGCAGCCCTGAATTATTATTACTAACACTAAGCTGTGAAACATCAGGATATTTTACACAAAATGATATCATTTTTGTCTACTAACTTTCACTTATTTACTTTTAGTCTGCTTAAACCTTTTCCCATATCTTAAGCAGGCATTAGAATTGTTTGCTAGGACAATTCTGTTTTTTTCTTCTTTTTCAACTCTTATTATAGTATCAGGGGGTACTTGGGAAGGCTTGTTACATGGGTGTATTGCATGGTGCTGAGGTTTGGGATATAATTGAACCCATCGCCCCTGTAGTGAACACGGTACCTAACAGGTGGTTTTTCAACCCTTGCCTCCTTCCCTCTCTCCCTCCTCTAGTGCTCCCCAGTGCCTGTTGTTCCCATATTTATATCCACGTATAACCTATGTTGAGCTCCCACTTATACGTGAGAATGTATGATATTTGGTTTTCTGTTTCTGCATTGCTTCACTGAAGATAATGGCCTCCAGCTGCATCCATGCCCAGAGCTTTACCAGGATTATTTGACAATGTGAACTTCCAGCCTTGGGGTTGGGCAGTAGAGGCCATGGGAGCAGAGGGCACCTGACAGCCAGCGGGCAGTCAGCTTGAGAGGATGCGTAGACCACAGCCCCAGTGTGGGTTCGAATCCTGACTCTATCTCCTAGCTGATGTGTGACTTCGGCTCTTTGTGCATCAGTTTTCTCGTAGGACATTCCAATTATTGTATTCTTTAGCTCCAACACTTATACTTGGTTCTGTTTTGTAATTTCTATCTTTTTATTCATATTGTCTGTGTAATCACTATCGTAATTCTCTTGGTTTCCTTTAATTCCTTGCCCATGATGTCCTTTCATTTTTTGAACATCCTTGCGGGTCACTAGGGGATACTTTAAAGTTTGATAATGCATATGGAACACTTAGAATAATACTTGGGCTGCCCATAGTAACCCCTCAATAAATATCAGTTCATTGTTAATAAAGAAAAATCCGGACGCAGCCATAGAATTGATCCTATCAATCTCTTACCATAATCTCTTATGAAGGCTCTTTCTAATCACATAAAAATTTTAACTGACAAATGGGCCACTATTGCTATGGTTTAGGTAAATGACAATAAGGATGATTGGTTTTATGTAAGCCTTTGCTGATACCTATAAGATGAATAAACAGTATATACAGCCTCTAACAGAAACAACTAACACTCTTCTCATGTTGGTAAGGCCAGATTAGCCTTTTTAAAATAAAACAAGTTGCTACCAGCAAAAAATGAAAGAGATGGATCAACAGAAAGCCCAGAGCATTAAAAAAAAGTCATTACTGGAGAAGAGAATTCCTATTTAGTAAATTCTGTGAGATACGTGTTTAACAAGTTTGATGAAAACAGAGCAATTTAAACTGTCACCTTGACATTACAAATGTATTTAAATTTCATAATATCAAAGAGTTATAGTTTTAAAATATCTTTGGAAAGATTAGAAAAAAATAAATTTCTGTGAAGACATCAAATGAAGGATATTTCCTACTGTTTAAAATGATGAAAAATCAAATATATTTTAAATAGTCTATATTTAGAATCATAAAAAGTTTAACAGTGAAAAAGAATTGCCACAGGTGTGACATAAGATTAATGTTATTATCAGATACAAAAATCTCATAGAAGTAAACAAAACATTTTCCTTAGATTAGTCTGGTCTTAGAAGGAACAATTCTTTATGGAGAAGAACAAAGGAAACAAAGAAGAATCAGCTTCTAGATTCTTGTTGGGTTCTGGATATGAGCTGACTAAATGTCACAAAAAAGGCTTGAAGTACAAACATATTTCTATCTATTTGGTAAAGAGGCTGAAACTAAGGGAGATTCAGTAACTTGCCCGTATTTATAGTTTGATAACAATAGAGAAGCCACAGTCCTTCCCTACACATATATGGGGGCAAATTCAGTCTCACTTAGGATGTTATTAAGGCAAAATAAAAAATCATGTAATATTTTTATTAAAGAGTATACATTTATTTTTTTAAAAAATCAAATCTTGTGTATTATCGTAACACCATTTATAAATAAAAGAAAGAAAAATATAAATAAAGTATGGGATATACTTTTGATGAGTTGTTTTGCATGCCTAAATTAATGGTTATAAAGATGGCTACATGAAAAATTCTTTGACATAAATATTAGGATAAAATGAAATATATAATTCATTCTGTGACCTCATCTAGCTTTTAAAAAAGTAATAAATGTAAAAAAGATTATAAAAGATAGTGGTTTTTTGTTCTTCTATTTTCTCTGTTATGTATTTTTTTCTTCTATATGAAACACTAAATATCAATTTAAAGAAGAAAATGAAAGAATGGCATGGATATGTCAGTTTAAAAAAGTCTATTATCATTTCCTTTCATCCCTTCCTTACTAAGGCAGCATATTCTCTTTTCTAACTTGAAATGTGTCAAAGACCACCTGGGTTATTTGTATTCATACTCTCTGCACAATGGGAATATAGATTCATATTTACACAGATGAATGGGGGGCAAGGGGTGACAGGTACTGCTTTATACCAGTAGAGTTTGCTGTTGCAAATTCTCATAATTTTTAAAATTACTTCACCTGTGTAAAGTTTGATGATTCATAATTCTTTGATATATACATGATTTAAATATTTTAGCACTTGCCAGCTATTGAGTATAAATGATATAATATTAATAAGAGCCTCAATTTTACTGACTTTTACTGACGTCTACACTAAGTGATAACTTGACCATTTAACCCTTAGTCTCCACATAATTCTGAGCATCTCCAAGGTGTGTCCTTATGACACGTGTCTGACTGAATTAAAGTATTCTTGGAAAAATATTAATAGATGAAAATAAAATGGCCATCTAGAGATTACTATAGAATAATATATTAGCCTTTGTTGGGTCCTATATGTGCTTGCCTCATCCTTTCCATCCCTAGCTAGCTAAACCAGTGGGCAAAAACAGGAAAATGTAGATAATCCTATGATGTATAATTATCTTCTCTACTTTTGCCACTTAATTCTTCTAGAATAATTTTGCAATTGATTTTTCAAGAATGTTTTCATGTATACTGTTGTTATGTTGCCAGTTATTACCTTTTGTGGATGCTGTTCTGTATAATAACATATTTGTCTTCAACAATGAACATGATTTCCAAGAATCACACTTGGCCATTGAATTTTGATTGTCTAATGTTTATTGCACAAGGGTGAAATTAGTGACCAAGAAGACCAAAATGTGATATAAAACAAAACTTGAAATTCATCTTTATAAGAAAAGATTCAGCTTATAATTAAACAATTGCATATTTGAAAATAAGTACTATTTCAAAGAAAAATGCTATTATTTTAAGGAACAGACAAAAATAATGCCTTAATACATTAAAAAATTGACACTAAAATTATAGTTTATCCCCCCAAAAGTTACTACTTATAGGTAGTTTGTGATAGTGCTATCATTTTTCTTGAAGTAGAGATAGATATTCAACCATATAGGGGGACTAATACTTGTAAATTTTTTTTTTTTGAGATGGAGTCTTGCTCTGTCACCCAGACTGGAGTGCAGTGGTGCAATCTCAGCTCATCACAACCTCCACCTCCTAGGTTCATGCAATTCTCTTGCCTCAGCCTCCTGAGTAACTGGGATTACAGGTTCCTGCCACTACATCTGGCTAATTTTTGTATTTTTTATGGAGACAGGGTTTAACCATGTTGCCAGGTTAGTCTTGAACTCCTGACCTCAAGTGATCAGCTCACCTTGGCCTCCCAAAGTATTGGCATTACAGGCTTGAGCCACCACCCTCAGCTTGTAATTTTTTTAAAAAAGACTCTAAAATTTAAATGATTGGATATAAACTGCAATTTTAAAGAAATTATTTTAAATGTCTTCATGCATTTCTTTTCATTAGCTATTGCTGTGTAACAAATTATGACAAACTTAATGGCTTAAAACAACAAACACTTATTATATCACAGTTTCTTGGGTCAGGAATCAGAGCATAGATTAGGAGGGTCCTGGACTGAAACCTGTCAATGTTTCATAAGCTGCAATCAAAGTGACAGCAAAGTTGTGGTCTCATTTGAGGCTCAACTGGGGAAGGATCTGCCTGCAGGTTCATGTGGTTGACAACATTCAGTTCTTTGTGAACTGCTGAATTGAGGGCCTCAGATATTTTCTGGCCATGAGCCAGAGGGTATAGTCAGTCCTTTGCCACCACATGAGACTCTCCACATTTCAGCTTATTTCGTCAGACCCAGCAAGGGAATGACACAATACAGAGGGTCTGCTGGCCATACAGAAGTTACAATCTTATGTAATGCAATAATGGAATTAACATCCCATAACATTTGGCTTCTTTTACTGGTTTTAAGAAGGTCACAGGTCCTGCCCACACTCAAAATTATATAAGACACACATATCAGGAGGCGGGATAACTGGTGATCATTTTAGAGTTTGTCCAACATGGTTTTAAATATAAGAAAATATCCTAAGAATAATAAGCAATATACATATATAATTGTATAAGTGAAAAAAGCATATGAATCATTATTGATTTTTTTCATTGTTTTGGTATCAGCTATTTACTCAATAAGAAATGTGGGCATTTTGACAAATAATACTAATAATGATGCATTGAAGGTATATTATAGAACAGGATTTTTTAGGATATAGAACTTCTAATTTTTACATAAATATTAATACTTTAGTAATACTTTAAATACTTTAAATAGCAATACTTCTAATGGCAAAAACCACAGTTACTTTTGCACCAACCTAATACTATGAATAAAAAAACAAAAGCTTAATTAAGTAGCATTAGAAAAGATTTGAGCAAAGTAAAAACAGTACTGCATTGTATCCAAGCTAACGTGCATTATTGTAAGGTGCACTATTGTCTTATATACCACTAAAAACAATACTGTTAATTTTGTACCATGATATAATACTTTTTTTCTATCTTAGAATTGTATACTTACTGAAGGATCTCTTTTAGGCTTAATTTACCACATAAATGTTCATTTATTTATGTTTCATGTATATAAAAGAAAAATGAAGTGAAACAAATTAGGTAAAATATTCCTAAAATTTCTTTATATTTGGAGCCTGACTGTTCTGAATCGACTTTTGATGCAGTGTAATCCAGGTACATGTTTTCACACACATTATGGTCCTCCCTGGCTCTGTAATACTCTGTAACACCAGAGATTTAGGGGAACAGCATTTCTTAAGGAGTCTGTAAAATAATTCAAAGCTTTTTATGCTGAACTCTAAAACTGGCTTTGTGAGTATGTAGAGCTGGTCTACATTTTCTGCTTCTCTAAGACTGTTGCGAAACATATCAAGCCACCACAGAGCCCAACCTCTTCCTCACAATCACTTTTTCCTAGGGATAAAATGTGTTTATTGCACTATCGAATCCAAGTTTTCTATCCAAGCATTGACTTCTATCCTACTAGTTTTGACCCTGAAACTTTTGTTGCTTGCGCATATATAGGCAATGACAATTCCATCATGCCAGGCCAACAGCCATTGTTGGGTGTTTATTGAGTTCAAGGATTATAAAATGTGGAAGAATTGTACATCATAATACTCTATGAAGTACAATAAGTGTTAGACCCACAATTTAAACTTAGATTTATATTATGCCAAAGTTTATTATCTTTTCTATCCATCATATTAACTTCAAAAATAGCAGTCTACAAAATTAAAGGTTCTTGACTTTAGTGTGAAGCTCTTTTAGATATTTTTAGTTATTTTCCCCCAAAATACACTTGGTGTTTCTCCTATCTTGCATATAATCTAAGGAAAATGTTATTTTCCAAGGCAAATTTGAAGTTATTCCTATAGCTTATATTTTGGAGACTGTAAAGGTGTTCTGAACTCAGTAGGACATTATCTCCAAAAGTGCTTTGATTGCAGATTTCTGTCAAGGTATGGGATATAATAATAAACATATAAGCAAAAATACAAAACTGATCTTTGTAAGAAAATCAATTCAGAATATTAAAGCTATATGTTGAACCTTTTCTAAAATTTAGTTTCAAATTTAAAAAAAGTCTCAGTATTTTTACTTTGTACTTTATTCATATATTTTAAATGATGTATTTCTGTTATAAAAATGTTCTACTTCTCTGCAGAGTTCACAGAAAAAAAGAAAAAGTTCTAGGCAATATAATGAAACTAATACAGTGCAATCATTTAATTAATGTTTGTAGTAACTTAATATTTACATGGGCATTTGCTATAAAAATAAGCTGGAGTACCTGTGTAGTCTTAGAACAGAGTTTAGATAATAGAATAAAAATGTGGAATTAAAAAAATAAAAACTGCATACATGATCAAAAATTTTGCAAAAGAATTGTAGAGGGAGAAATATCAGTGTAACTATACCAATGATGCAAGTCTCAAAAGCTTTACAATAAAATAAATGGGTATATTCATCGACCATTTTTAATAATATTCAACAGTGAAATCAGAAACATTGGAAAATAATGTATATATTCCAGATGAATGGATTAAAAAATAAGAAAAAGGGGCCCAAGTAGCTGTAATTGTTATTCAATTCGGTCTATAGCACTACTTTCATTAAAACAATAAAATGGTGACTATTTTCATCAGTTAAAGAGTTTTGGTTATGGCAACTGAAATTGACTCTGATTAACTTAAGTAGAAATTTAAGTTTTCTGAACGTTCAGTTCAGATAATCTATGGGAATTCTCAGGAAAGAATAGATCGTAGAAAAGGGTAGGAGGTGCATTTACTATGCAGTAATGAAACTGAAGTTTCAAGTTCTTCCAAGTAATTCTTCCAATTACTTCCAAGTAATTTTTGTTATTTTGCATTCTTTTGTTTTCAAGTGGACCCTCCAAACTGTATAAGCTGTGGTCCCACATAACTTGGAACCTCTTGACTCCAGGAAGCACAATGATTCAATTCATGAGAACACCATCAAAATACAAAAATGCAATTAATAGGCTCTAACTGTCTTTCAGTCTTTACATTATTCTGCTTAAGATTTAAGTTCCTAGAAGAGAGAGAACCCAGTAGGCCTAGCTTTCTTCGGTCATGAGAACACACTGTAACCAGAAGTTAAACAGTCCTAGGAAGGGTACATATAGTGGAGAAGAAATTCATGAAGGTTTACCCCTACATCTATCCTCATCTTTAGTCCTAAAAGTATGTTTTCAAAAAACTTCCCACCTGACATAATGCAAACATTCCATGTAAAAATAAAATCGTCATCCTACCCCTAAGAACATTTTCCAGCTTCAATTCCAAGATTTCTAAGTGGTATTCATTGTCCTTAATTTCCACCATGATCTTGTTCTGGTATATTGGCTAAATATATCACTGGCAAATGGTGAAGTTATATGCAATAGTGAGGAAAAGAAAGTCAAAGGGAAATTTGAAATATATATAGAACGCTAGAACTTATTCCTTCTATTTAGCTGTAATTTTGTATTCTTTAAAAAATCTCTCCTATAGCACTGGAGGGTCTATAGTTAACAATAATGATATAGAAGTTAAAAAGAAATTATTTAGGCACATAGGGCAAGGAAGCCCTCAGTAAGGCTTTCCTTTTAATGAAAAGCAGCCCCGAAATAATTTTCTTTTCTAACAAAGAGCAGGCTGTAAAATCGAGTTGCAGACATAGAAAGGAATGCTAGAAGCTTGCACGGGGGAATGCTGGCAGTTGCGCCGATAGGAAAGAAGCTACCCGGGAACTATGCACGTTTAAAATGGCGGCTCCATCTTCTCTTCTCTTTGCCAGCCCCGTGTATAGTAAGGAGCAAACAAGATGGCCATGGCCAAGCAAAGACACCATTTGCATAGTAAGAGGATTAGGATGGAGTGGCCAACTTCCTCTCCTGCTATGTAAGCATCATGCCTGGTCCAACCAATCTGTGGGCCTACCACTTCCTCAAGCCTGTCTATAAAATCTAGTGCACTCCCATGTGGGCTGGAATTCCCATTCAGTCACTCCTCTCTCTCAAGGGAGAGAGAGTTATTCTTTTTTCTTTTTCTTTTGCCTGTTAAACCTCTGCTCTTAACCTCAATCCATATGTGTCTGAGTCCTTGATTTCCTTGGCATGAGGCAATGAACCTCCCGTATTTACCCCAGACAGTGACGCTGCTTCAATAATATGTTGTATAATTTCAAATAGCTAGAAGGAGGATATTGAATGTTCCCAACACAAAGATATGACACATGTTTGAAATTATGAATATGCTAATTACCCTAATTTGATCACCATATGATAGAAACATCACTATGCACCCTATGAATATGTACAATTATTATGTGTCAATTAAAAAATTAAATTCGGGAAAGAAAAAAATTAAGTTCTTAATTAAAAATATATGTATATATTATATATATATGAAGGAGGAAGAGTAGTAGTCACAAATAGCTCATATTACAAGTTAGATATCCAGAAAAAATAGATTGCAAAACACCTATAGTCTTTCTCCTGTGCTCTGACATTCTGATTAGCAGGAAAGTGATTAGCTGAATGTCAAACAAGATTAAGTTTAGTCTGAACTGGTAATCAAGAGTTTTTTTAGATTGTGCTTCATCTTTCATGCGGATAAAAATGCTCAGTTTCTCAGATCCCTCTCCTTCCCCTGCTTCTCTCCTTCTGTTCAAGTGGATAAGGATTGAAGGAGAATTGCGGGCTTCTGGCTTGGGGAATGAGGTAAGGAGCAGCACCCTGGCCTCATGCTGGTGTGGAAGGTACACAGTGGTTTTTATGCTTCTCCTGAATAAATTTCTGTCCTTCTGAGTGTTTCTGGTCTTGAAGTGTGTAACTAGCGATCGTGTTTCTCCTGGTCCATTGCTAACCTTTCAGCATATATTAGCTAAATGGGCCTCAGCTCGGCTCTCACTGATGGCAGACACTGAGGCTCTGCGTGTCTTCCAATCTGTGAGAGCCTGATTCCAGCATCAGCTAAGAAGCCACCTCCCGTTACTCTGACAGAGCTGGTGGCAAGCCCACTGGGTCTTCAAACAGCTCCCTGATTCACAGTGTACTGAACACAGCCCAGGAGAGCTAAACTCCAGTGCCTGCCTCACTGCGCATGAGCACACTGGATGTAGGCATGCTAAATCGTTGCACAGTAACTTCTTTGTTTCTTGTTGCCCTCCATTTGTCGAATGCACTCCCCTGCTCTGTGAACCTGATTCCAAAGAAGAAAAATCAGGAGATGTATTTATAGTCCTTTTCCTTGATTTCATGATCCTACAATTGCCTTTTTGTGAAAGAGCTTTCCATTCATCATAATATTAATAACATCTCCTTCTTCCTAGCTCCAATAGATGGATATCTAAGCCTTAATGGAAAATACAGATATTCTAATTAATTACTGTAATTAAATTATGGGATAACCTATGAGCTGAGTCCTCCAAACTGCATTAAGATAGAATTTGGAACATCTTTTTTCTATACAATTGCTTAGCTTATAGAACTGTGCAATCCTATTTTTGTGAATGATTGAATCTGAATATCATAGTTTTCTTCATCTTGGCATGCCAAATTCTACTTTCCTGGGCTTATAGTTGTCTGGAACATTATAATCATGCCACTGGCTACAAAGAAACTACATTACAAAAATCTGAATCTCCCAGTATGAAGAGATGATCAAATGCTAAAATATATACATTACCAATTAACTCTGGCAGAACAATGTAGCTAGATGGAGTTATTTTTCCAATGGGGTGTTCTAAGCACTTGGCAGTTCTGCTTTTAGAGAGAGTTATTTTCGTAATTCAAAAAAGGGGTGTGTGTGTATATATACATATATATTTATATGAAGGAGGAAGAGTAGTAGTCACAAAGCAGGCAGATTATGTACAATTACAATTGTACATATTCTAAGAGTAGTAATAAATCTTCATTTCTGGGCATGGTGGAGTAAGCAGGTACCAGGGTCCATTAGTATACATCTTTGATCCAATTATAGAGTAGCAATCCTCTTTTTCCTGTTAGCGTGGGTCCATCACTTATTCTGAATCCAAATCATCCTTTTCTCTATATTTATCTAACTGCTATCATAGTTTCCAATCCAGTGGAAACATTTTTTTTTGTCCATTGGTGGAAATAGTGCTCTTGAGTACAAAAATATCAAAACCATGGTGAAAACCAGAATAAAATGTTTTGCTACTGAGTCATTAACCACTGCTTCAGTGGGTTCTAGGCTATGGGAAAAACAGCAACACATATGGGATGCCGGTACTGCAGCCAGGTCCTGCTAGGAGCATTTATTGCTTTAGATCCGTCTAAAATCCTTTTCTGGCCACTTTGGTATATGGGTCCAAATTGGTATAAGTTGCTTTCAAAATTTAAACACGTCAGTATATATGAGGAAGCAAATCTCCTTAAGACTACAGCATGCAGCAAATTTTTCCTCACACTGAAGTGAATATCCTATGGTTATTGATTCTCAGTTGAAACTTAAGTGATAAGGCAGATTCTTCTATTTTCAGAGAATCTATTTTCCCTCTTCAGTATGCATACAACTTACCAAGGCCGTTTAGGATGGTTTCTACTCTCCTCTCCAGATTCTATCAGCATGATGTTATTAATAGGTTGCATCAACATCATGCCTTGTGTGGTGATGTGTTTCTAAAGTCCCGCAGATTATGATGTAGCACAGAACCTTAGGGTTGCTACCCTCAGGATCAGATGTTAATGGTATATGGCTGTTCCTATCAGTTAAAGCAAACTGATTTTTATGACCTCTGTTTATTAAAATGCACAAAAATGCATGGGTCAGGTTAATAGCTGCATATCAGCTATGAGGGATTGTATTAATATCCTCCAAAAAATCTACAACATCTAAAGCAAGAGCTGTAAGTAGTGTCCCCAGCTGACTCAAATTATAAGAATCCACTAGCAATTTCCCAAATGTATACTCTGCATCATGGGCTAAAGTGTTGGAAGTAAATTGAGATATACTGGAATCATAGCACCTGAATATTTCAAGCCTTTCATGGTGCAACTAATCTGTGCATTTTTCTGTGGAAATGCTGATTTGTGAGATTGTTTCCTGTCTGTGTCCTTTGCTAAACGATTTGCTCCATGAGGGCTGAAACTGTGTGTGATTTATTCATAGTTATATCCTAAGTAGCCTCTTTCACTTTCAAAATTTCTCCTGTGTCAGAAGCACTTACAAAATGTCCTTTGTCGAAGATCTGAATTCAAAATTTAGTAAACAGGTTCCTTTGAGATGGTATGATGAATCCTCTTTTAATCGGAGTGTGCACATGATCTACTGGACAACATCCCAAGAGTGTTCTACTGAGCATCAATATGACCAGACGTACCTTAGGTTAAGTGGTCCTTTGGCGGAAATAGTCCTCTGTAGTAGCAAAATATCAAAAACATAATATGGTGCATGCACCTCTTAAATGATTTCATAGTGCTCATCCCTAGAGACTTGCTGAATATCTCTATGGGAAAGAATATTTAACTTTATACAAGTGGTTACAAACTTAATTGCAAAACACCATCTGCAGAACTCTCATTTGAAATTACAGAATTCAAATTTTCTGATGCATACTTTAGAAAATGTGTTATGAACAATTAAATTAGAATCTATACGGAGAAAGGTGAATACCAGCTGACCAGTTAGATATGACTCAGGGCAGAGGATCTGGATTTATGTCTTAGCAAGATTACCTACTTTCCATGTGAGCTCAGGCAAACTGTCACCTCTATGAACCATTTCAGTCCCACCATTACATGACTCTCAAAGATATCTCTATAGATTCAGGAGCTGTGAAAACTGAAACAGCCTGAGATTTTCTTTTCAATATGGACAAATATCTCACACATTACTTTTAGATAAATTGGGCAGAAATTTGTTGAAAAGGACATTGTCTTGTTGTGGAAAAATGATAGAGAGAATAGACATGTGGAAATTTAATTTTTTTCCCTTAGCTCAGATTCAATTTAAAAAACTCCATTTTGGGCCTTCTTATATAAATCTATGTCCCTTAACCATAGCACATGTACATAAATTAGTTACGGAATCAAAACAATTACTATATATGTTTGGCTGTTTTTTATCCTTTGCATCAATGTATATAAATTAACAGTCAATAATACATCAAGATCTTTGTAAAACAATGATTTCACCCTTCTATATTTTCTCCTCTCCTTTCCTTTCACTATAGTGTTTTTGAAAAATTCTTATTCTGAGACTAAATGAGCTCATTTTTATATCTTTGTAGAACTTTTCCCTTGATCTATAAAATACTCTTCCAATTTCTAATCTCTCTTAGCATTTCAGTATGAGATTTTAAAGTTTCCATTTTCACATTTGCATATAATAAGAGAAAAAGGAGGCAGGGCAAATACGTTTTACATGACATGTATCAATAGAAATATATCATTTCGATAGAAATATAACTATAGAAATAACTGTAGGAATTTAAGCGTCGGATATTTCTGTGTCATATATATCAGCTTAAATGCTATCCAGAGGAGAGGATTGAAAAAGAATTCCTGTTAGATACAATGTACTTGGAGGATGAATTTAGTACTAACGGCTGAAGTGCTAGATTCAGGGGGAAATATATTAAAGGGTATGGCAGAAAGTCTTTAATTCTTCAAAATCTGGAGCTGGAGATGTGAGCTACAGATTAGGGCAGACTGTGGCAAAATTGGGAACCCACTGTTGGCATGTTTTTGTCATCTTAGAGTGGCATTTAAGAGCAACAGCACTGAGGCCCCAGGAGAGGGGCTGCAGCTGTACCTATGGATCTGGCAATGACTCTTTGACACACCAGACGGCAGACTTCAGAGAGGGGCAGAGTCACACTTGGAATGGAGGTTGAGCTGCTGATGGAATCCAGACTTAAATGAGACATATCCCTCTCTTAGCCTGCATACATAATTACTACAAGCAAATGTATTGATAATTATTGTAAATCAGATACCAAAATCCAAAATTATAACTAAAATTATTTGTGTATTGCTACACAAAGCTAGATATTTAACTATCACAAAAATAAATAGTTACAGAAAATTAACAAATGGAAAGTCTGTAAATATTTTCCACACATATGAAGCTATAATATCTTCAAATATAAAGTCATTAAATATTTAAAAAGTAATAACAAAAGGAAATGAGTAATGTGTATGACAAAGCTATTCACAAAATAAATACAAATAACAAAAACATGTTCAGCTGCTTTAGTAATCAAAGAACTAGCTAAGTCTGATAACATTTCCCTTGCTATGCTGTATCCATACAGTTAAATCCTACAATGTCATGAATATTACAAACTGCACTGATATTAGCAAAGAAAAATTAAATCAGGAGTTTTATTCTTTAAAGGAGTAAATATTATTTTTTAAAACTATATTTTTTCTACTACTTAGTTTTTCGACAAAAAAACATGTATGCATAGAGAAAGGCCAGGAAAGATATGAAACAACATGTTTCTTAATGAATTTGGAGGATGAAACTCCAAATGAGATGATTATGGCTGTTTTTGTTTTTGCGCTTGACAATATTTTTTCAATTTCCTTATTATTATCTTTTTTTATTTTGAGATGGAGTCTTGCTCTGTAGCCCAGGCTGGGGTGCAGTGGCACCATCTTGGCCCACTGCAACCTCTGCCTCCCAGGCTCAAGCGATTCTCTGCCTCGGCCTCCTAAGTAGCTGGGACTACAGGTGTGCGCCACCATGCTGAGATGGGGTTTCACCAATTTGGCCAGGTTGGTCTCGAGCTCCTGACGTCAAGCAATCCACCCGTCTCGGCTTTCCAAAGTGCTGGGATTACAGGCATGAACCACTGCATCTGGCCTGTTTTTAAATTTTCAAAAAGTAATGTATGTGAACCAATGTTCTGTAAGACCATTGTGCACATTTGAATGAAACTAATGCATATTTTGATGGACTTAGTAATAAATATGAGTCAAAGTAGGTTCATGAGCATAAATCGTCTTAACAATTATCTGAGACATATTATCAAAGCTAACATAGGGAGCAGATAGCTTTTCAAGTTTATTTTCTTTAAATATAAAAAGTAAATCACTCCAATGCAATTGGTAAGCAACTGAGTAAATACAACCTAGTATGCTCACACAGTTGAATGTTACATGGCAGTCAAAATGAATGAATATAACTACATTAAAGAATACAAGTGACTATTTTCCTTTTACTGATTGAAGAAAGTAACAGAGAGTTATTTAAAATGCGAAACTTTTTTTTGTAAAGAGAAAAAAAAAACTAAAACTGAGCAGCAAATTTTTTAGAAGCAAAGTGACATGACTTTGAAAATCGTAATCTAAAACCAAATCACAAACACAGGCTACAGAAGAATGACTAGGTTGGGAGGATGGCTAGTTTGAGGAATGGGCAGAGAAGTGGATATAAATTCTTGTTAAGTTTTTCATCCTGAGTGATGGGTGATAAATGAGGTTTATTTATTGTTGATCAACGAATGAAAATGAGGGACATACTTATTATCAACGATGAGAATGTATCATGAACCAATTGTATGATAAATTTAAATTTGTGCACAAAAGGACTACTAAAATCTGAATTAAAAAATAATTCTCAGAATGAATATTCATCTGTTATAAAATATTGTATAAATATTTACTTAATATTAGAAAAATGTGAAAACATTTTTACTTCATTTTGCAAGGATATTGTCACTTTCTTAACACAATATGTTGAAAATAGAGCAAAATTCATGTGTTAAAGGGAAAATCATAAAAAATCATAAATGAAATTATGTATATTTTTGAACTAAATGAAAAGACAAGATATCAAAATGTGTAGTATGCATCTAAAAAACAGAGCTTAGAGGGAAACTTACAGTTTTCAGTGCATAAATATATTAATTTTTGCTTAATCACTAAATGCCCATTAAAGCCATATTGATAATTTAAACTCTATTGGATTATTAAAAGCTAAAATTTCTCACAGTATTAATATTAAGAAAGCAGAACAACAGAAACTCTTATTGAAGTCATATAAATTATAACAACAACCAGGGCTGATTTTCCCTTTAACAAATTAATTAATTATTTGGTAGTGTGTGGCTACTATCAAAATAGAAATCCTTTGTTAAAGATCTAGTTATCTTTCTAGTATTGATTTCTTGTTTAATTCCACTGTGGTCACATAACATGCTCTACATGATTTCAGTCTGTTAAAATTTGTTGAAACTTAGTGTATGGTAAAGTATAAGATCTCTATATGTCTTGGAGCATCGCAGAGTATTGGTGAATAGTCAATTTGGTAAATGGTCCGCATCAGCAAAGGTCACACGTGTACTTATAAAGAATGTGTATTGGGTAAATGTTGAATATAAGGTTCTACATATGGAAATTTGTCCAACTTTGTGTTTAAATATTTTGTACCCTTACTGATCTTTTACTTACTTGTTTATATCGTTATGAGTGTAACGTATGAAAATATCCACCTGTGACATTGAACTTATCTATTTCTATGTT
Organism: Pan troglodytes; assembly: GCF_028858775.2. Classification (NCBI taxonomy): domain Eukaryota; kingdom Metazoa; phylum Chordata; class Mammalia; order Primates; family Hominidae; genus Pan; species Pan troglodytes. The sequence goes on along the minus strand of NC_072402.2, from coordinate 510,464 downwards.
TAGTTCTGTCAACTTTTGCTTTATCTAATTTAAGGCTGTGGCATCATCACATGTATACAATGTTAGTATTAGTATGTCTTGCTGTGGCATTGAAAGTTTTATTATTAAAAATGACTCTCTTAAACTCCAGTGATACTTATTGCCTTAAATTCTAGTTTACATGATATCAGAATAGGTATACACACTTGTTTATGTTTTTCAAGATATAACTTATCATCATTTTCCATCCTTTTTCTTTCAACTTTTTCCATGGCTGTATTTATAAAGTATGTCTCTCGTATACAGCATATATTGGAATCATTTTTTAAAATCTTGTCTGACAGTCTTTTATTTGGGACATTTACTTTATTTACACTTAATAAAGTTACTGACAGAAATATGGTTAAGCCTGAAAATTAGCTATTTGTTTTCTATTTGTAGTGTCCATTCCTTGTTCCTTTACTTCTCCTTTCTTGCCTTCTTTCAGATTAATCAAATATGTTTCTATTATTCAATTTTTTCCATAATCTTGTAAGTTAGGCACATTTATATTATTTTGAGTGGTCATCCTGGAGATTTCAGTGTGGATTCTTGTCTTAGTATGGTCTAATTAAATTGGTACATTTACTACTCACTGAAACATGTAAATATCTTACAATAGTTTAAGTCAATTGTTTATTCCTTTTCACCCTTTGCACTCTCATTGTCCTTGTCATTTCTTTTTCATCTGCATGTTGTAAAGCCCATGAGACATTATTATTGTGTTTGTTTCATCTTGTTAAAAATTGTTTATATTTACTCATTTAAAAAAATCTTTTTAGTGTTCTTTTCTTCCTTCCTGTGTGTTCACACTTTCTTCCTTCCTGCGTGTTCATACTTCTATCTGGGATCATTTATCTTCATCTGAAGCAAGTCCTTTAGTATTATTATTATTAGTATTATTGTAGTGGATCTGTTAGCAATACATTAACATACCTTTTCTTGTTTTGAAAGATATTTTCTCTGGGTAGTTGATTCAAATATAGAAGATTATTTTTCTTTTATCACTTTGAGATATTATTCCCTTTTTTTTTTTTTTTTACTTTTTCAGATGAAAAATGAGCCATAAGTTTTACTGCTTTTCCTTTGAAGAAAACATTTCTATTTTCTCTGGGTACTTTTAAGATTGTTTTTGTGTCTTTAATATTGTTCTTGCCTATTTACTTTTTTCTTTCTGAGATCCAATTACATTTTTGACAAAACTTTTGACAGCATTCCATATGTTTCTCTCATTCTGTTATTTTTTCTTTTTTTCTGTACCTTTATTCTTTATCTCTGTACCTCAATTGGATTATTTGCTACTGAACTTTCTTAGTTTACTACTCTTATCTTCAACTGTGTTCAAACTGTTTTTAACCCATCCATTGTGTATTTATTGCAGATATTTTATTTTTTGCTTATGTAATACTCATTAGATTGCTTTTATGTAGATTCCAATTTTCCATTGACATTCTTGATCTCTTCATTATGTTGTACCATAAGTCTGTTCAGTCTACTATAAAAAATACCATAAACTGAGTAGCTTATAAACAATAAAATTGATTTCTCACAGTTCTAGGAGCTGGGAAGCCCAAGATCAAGGGAGATTCTGTGTTTGTTGAGGGTTTGCTTTCTGGCTCACAGACATTGCCTTCTTGCTGTGTCCTCACATAATGGAAGAGGCCCATACACTCTCTGGAGTCTCTTTTATAAGGGTACTAATCCCGTTCCTGTAGGCTTCACCCTCATGACCTTAATCTTTGGGAGGTGTCCCAAAGGCCCCATCTCCTACCATCATCACCTTGGTGGTTTGGATTTCAACCTATAAATTTTGAGCATGACAGGACCATTCAGTCCATTACATACCCAAAAATATGTGCTTTTTCCTCTTGGTTTTTAGTTATTTTGGATTCTAGCATGCCTCATACATTTTTATTGGATTTCAGACATTGAGAATAAGAAACTGTAGCATCTGTGCATGGCATTAGATTTTTACTTGAGAATGTGAAAAATTTTTTGTAACAAGGAGATAAAGTAGCAGTGTGTCACCTTGCTTCTGTCAAAGTTTGATTTTAGACTTTGTTAGAGTTGTTCCTATAAATTTCCTCTTACTTTTAAGTCATGGGTCATAATCATAGATGATGACCCTATCTCCAGGGTCATGGTCCTTCTCGAGATTCACGTAAAATCTCATTGTATTTATAAAGATATCGTCATCTTTACAAGGCTTGGACTAATCTCTTTCTTTTCAGATCATGTGGCTGCTGCAATCCCTGCTCAGCCTCCCAGATGCTATTTTCCATTGAGTTTCTTGGAGTTTCACCCTGTGTATGTGGAGGTTTCAAATTAATGCATTTTAGTCAGGCATGTACATAGGAGGAAAAATGATGGTTCACTGGCTACGTGTATTTTTGGGGCAGGATAAGTAAGATTACAGAGCCATGCTGACTTGTCCCCTTGTGTAATGCCCCACGGACCCCTTTTGGAGGAAGCTTTGCATCTCTTTCACCTTCCTGCGTCAGCAAGTAACTCTTTTGCAAGATAACCAGTCCTACAGTATACCAGCAGATTACCAAATGGTTACAAGTTCCTGATACCTGGTATGTCCTGGGAAAGAGAACAAAAGTCCCTTACTCCTGATGTAGCTCCCACAATCTCCAGCCAGTCAGCACTAAAAGCCCAGGAAACTATTAGCTACCAATTCCTGCCTTGGGGGGTAGGGTTGTCTCCGGGATCCCACATGTGCAGCTAGGCTCAAGGTTTAGCTTATAGTGACCTTTCCCTCATTTTAATGGTAAAAAACACACTCCTACATGGAGATTTTTGTCTGCTAATGATACGTGCAATGCATGTGAGAGCATTTAGATGCTGAGCGCATTCACCAACCACAAGTCTGCCTTTGCATACTTGACCTCACCAGTATTTTATGAATGTTTGTGTACAACTCCCATGAAAGGAATTCCTCTTAGGATACTAGCTGTTATCTCTCCCTTTGAGCAGCCCACTCTGCCTCTCAGAGTGTACTTTTGCTTTGCAGTAAACTTCTTTGCCTACTCTTACTTTGGACTTGGTATCAAATTCTTTGTGTGGTGAATGAAGTCAAGAACCTGAACCGGCCCACCGGCAACATTTTCAGATTAGTAAATACTGGCAAGTACTTTTCCAAAGTGGATTAACTAATCCATATTTCCACTAGCAAGGATAAAATTTTCCTTTGTTTCACATCTTTGTTAATTCTGCACATTACAGTACAATTTTATTAGTGGATTTTCCCACCGAGTGACAAAATAATTGTATCCTAATCATTACGACAACTGAAAGCTGGTCCCCACATTTCTGAATGCCCCTCGGGGAAAGTAATATCTCTGTTGATAACTGCTAAACTATGCTCATGTTGTATAGTCAAATAAAGCTATTTGAGTGCGAAGGGAATGCTCCAAAGTTGCGGGCAGCAGTGTAGAGCTCTTAACATATGATGCCCTTTACTGCTATTTTATTGCACTAGTCACTTTTTTTGGTGATTTTTGTTTAAACCCGTCTCCACATTTGACTGTAAGCTTCATGAGTTGGCTTTGTTTGCCACTGTTGCTGGCAAGTGACAATCAGTAAACACTTGTGGATTGAAATAATTACTGAATGCTTAATGCTTTAATTGATCAAAAACCTGCCATGGCAGAGAAAGAGAGAGATTAACAGTGAGATCCCGGATGGGAAAATGAGAAAGTTACAGTGTTTGCCATCAGACAGGCATGCAAAACGTTTCAAGAAAACAGAGGTCATCCTCAGAGTTAGAACTTAGTTTAGAGCCCCTGTATAACCAAATATTCTGTTGTGAATAGAATATAACGTCTTGAATGGAAAGGTCTCAGTTTGACTTTGCATAAAGCCAACCTTGTGAACTTGTTACCAAGATTAACATGCTTTCAAGAAGAGTCCATATTTTTTCCCAGTTACCTATTTTGAATAACAGACATGAAGTAATCTTACAGATTCCGATGGCTTATTATTCCTCTCGGCACATCTATATGATAAGCTTTCCAATTCCCATTTGATAGGTGAGGAAAGTCACTGAAACATTTTCTTGGATGTGGATAGATGGTTTGAAACACTCTCTGTACTATTTTTAAAAAGAATATCACCCACTCGGCTACGTGACAACTTTATTGACACTGTAGCCACATGAAATTTATGTTTTATGGTTCCCCTTTTACCTGTAAATTTACCAATCACAGAGGTTACTTGACCCAGACAGAGCCCTAAATCAATTTCACTAAGTTATTTGAACTTTACCCTGGTGGTGAAATAAATAGCAGTGTATCTACCACTGCTGTGAAGACATCTTGGTACATCAGTGTTTTGTGATAACAACTTTGGAAAAATAAAACACCACACCAATTAGAGATAACCGTATGCTGAAACACAGCTTTAATTTTTTACTATATAAGCAGCCAAATGTTTTTTTTAAATTATTATTACTAAGTGTGTTTTGATACTATGCTATACTTCTTTTCTAAATGAAGAAATCTATACTATTGATTAAGACTTAGAGCTTCCAACTTTAGTTAATTTTGATATCTACATATGGGATTAATCTCATTTGTTCTACTTGGTGGAACTTTTATAAAATTCTTATTTTAGTTGTGTTCAATGGCCCAAATATACTTTTTCTAGTCTCTTCCTTGTTTTCTTTCAAATGTTTCTAATATATAACTGTATGCCCACAAAAAGACATGATTTTTGAGATTTATATTTTGTTGTTATCTTGGTATATTAGTTGATAGAAGGGGCTTAATTGTTTCACTGCAAGAGATCAGATTTTGAATTTGAGATTATTATATTTGAAACACAATTGTGCAATAACAAGATGTTCATACAAAGCCTTGGTCACATATCAAGTATTTTATCTCAAGAGCAAGATAATTGGTATTTAGAGGATCTACCCTAGCAGGGAAAGTCAAAGTTAGGATCTCATTGATAGGGAATCTATCACAATTGTTTTCCATTCATCGTATGCTGGCTGGGTTTTTCAAGAATTTGGCTGGATTAGAGAGGGTTTTGCAATCAGGAAAAAAAATGTCCTGGCACTGTAACCTGTGAGGACCCAGAAATGTCAGGGAAAAATAATGTAGTTTTTTATAGTTTTTGCAAGTGAATCTTGGATTTCCAAATTGTTAAGTCCAAAGATAATGCTCTATGGAGACTGGCTTCCCTGGATTCTTTGAACCCGCTGCACACTGATTTAATGAACTGTAAATACACTTTAAAATATACATGCATTTTAACAGTAAAGAAAAAGTCAACAGCTAATATAGTGCCTCATGTCTTCAATTTTTTTTTTTTTTTTTTTTTGAGACGGAGTCTCGCTCTTTCACCCAGGCTGGAGTGCAGTGGCGCGATCTCTGCTCACTGCAAGCTCCGCCTCCCGGGTTCACGCCATTCTTCTGCCTCAGCCTCCCGAGTAGCTGGGACTACAGGCACCTGCCACCACGCCCGGCTAATTTTTGTATTTTTAGTACAGACGGGGTTTCACCATGTTAGCCAGGATGGTCTCGATCTCCTGACCTCGTGATCCGCCTGCCTCGGCCTCCCAAAGTGCTGGGATTACAGGCGTGAACCACCGCGCCCGGCCTCATGTCTTCAATTTTATATCACAAACATTTAAAATGCATATGTCTATTTTATAGATTTAACCATAGCATGTATAGAGTTTGATATGCCGGTCAATTCAATTAACCTGTAATTAACATCATAATACTGTTTTTATTTTAAATGAACATTGCACCGATATTGTCTACTCTTTCTTGTATCTTTGTCACCCAAGAAAAATGTAAACTTCTCAAGCAAGAGCTTTGCTTTAATTTTCTTTCATGGTACTTAAAATCATTTGCACAATTTATGTTTTCCACATCAATGCTGATGGAAAAATAAAATAGCAATAAGAATGCAGCAGATCTGTATTGCATGAACTCTTTGGAGCACAGTGTAGTAAATGTGGAAGGATAGGGAAAAGAGTTCAGCCTGACATTTTGGACTTTGCAATCCAAGAATAAAAAGATATAGAAATCATATTACAAAGAAGAAAGGAAAATGCTAAATGAAAGTCCAATTACATGATGTATACATGTAGAAGAAGGGCTCCCTAAAATAAAAAAAATCAAGCTGAATGTCAGCTGAATTTTTGGCAAAAATAGAGAAGAATAAAATTTCCAGAGGGGGATAAGAAAGAATGAGCTATCCAGATTGGAGGAGGAAAACATTTCTCTTTATTTTTTTTTCCAGGTTACTTTTGTTGTTATTTCTGGAACAAAATAAAAAGCTATTAATCAGTAAGAATCCGGGAGTTCATAGCATTGTCGTCTGTAGACAACAGTGTCTCTAGGTAGGAATATAGTTAAATTCTACAAGAGAAAAGGAATCAGGATTTTGAAACACACTGCGCATAAAAAGACTGTAAAAACATGTTATTACTCTGTAATTAATACTATTTATTTCCCATAATTTAAAAAAATCCAGTGAGTTAGAATGCCTGAAAAGTAATTAAGTATGAAAAATTTGTTTTTTGTTGACACAGTAAAAACTAAATGGAAAATTTTTCTTAATATTCTGTCTTGCTATACTTTTTATTACTTTCAAAATACATTAACTCTGCATTTAATTTGCATTTTACTTTGTCCTTTAGAGACTTTCATAAATTTTAAGTTTTTCTTCTAATACGCTCTCCATGTTTATTGTTTAGGAATAATTTATACATGAGTTGCATAACGTATAATTCTGGTGCATATACATACATATTTTTATAAATATTGTTAGACTTATATGTGTATATGAAAAATTAAAAGTTTTATATCAGCTTTATGGCATTATAATGAAACACATTAATAATAAATATTCTAGGAGCAAATTGTTGGAATAAGAAAGTATTTATTGAACAAAGAAATTTAGTAGGAAGGGAAGCAGAAAATACTATTTATTTGTTCACACTAATAAGGAAATGCCATAAGGTAAAATATATAACAAATTATAAAAGTACATATTTGAATAATTTATACACAATATATCTTAAACATTGAATAAAGGACTCAGTGGAAAATTCTTAGATCATTTACAATATTGTTCCTGAAACTTTAAAAATATGTATGTATGTCTATAAATTTGAGACTCTTTTTGCCTATAATTTTTGTTTATTTAGTCATCTATTGGTACTTTCTTTGGCCTGAAACAATTTCTTCAAATTGATCAGGTTCATACTATATCTAACTTTAGCGGTAGATGAATTGTAAATCTTTCTAATTCTGCATTTTGTGGGATTTGATGGTATAGAATGTGCTGTCATTTTCCAGTAAACAAATGTACAAAAATTTGTGTAAATACTTTCATATTTACAAAATCTAAAAATGGATATATTCATTAGTCATATGATCTCTTTCCCTCATTTATTTATATCTATATTAATTATACTGGCTCTAAGCTACCACCCATCTAAAAACAACTTTTTGAGAGAAAAAGACACACTACAAATATAAAACTCTTATCAATTGTAGAAACATCAATATGGGCAAGGTCTGCAAACATATGAGTATATATTTATCTACAGGGAGAGGTATGCCTGTCTTCCATAGCTAGCCTTTATTCATTCATTTAACAGAAATACTGAGTCCCTACTGTATGTATGGAAGAGACTAGGTTTCAACAATAGGAAAATAAGTTAGAAGTGGTCTATACCTGAGAATTTGCAGTCTCTTACCTGAGATACACAAATAATTTCAATAAAGTGTTGTATTATAATAGAGACGTGGCTATAATACTAAAAAGGAGCACTCATAATGTTCACTATTAATACTACTACAAGATTGCTTTGTGGAGTAGAATCCCCGTTGTTCTACTGGCATGGCTTGAGCCATTCAAATATTGAAGGGAATTCTGGGGTTTCTTTGATTTCAGCAAAGGGATACAATGAGTTGTTTTCATCATTGCATGGCCATTGCCAGAGAGTTTTACAGAGTGTTACTGTTGAGCATCCCCAGGCCAGACCTTGCTCTTATTCAGAAACTAAGCTTATGTCGGCCAGGCATGGTGGCTCACGCCTATAATCCTAGCACTTTGGGAGGCCGAGGTGGGTGGATCACCAGGTCAGGGGTTCGAGACCAGCCTGACTAAAATGATGAAACCCCGTCTCTACTAAAAATACAAAAAAATTAGCTGGGCGTGGTGGCGGGCTCCTGTAATCCCAGCTACTCAGGAGGCTAAGGCAGGAGAATTGCTTGAACCCAGGAGGTGGAGGTTGCAGTGAGCCGAGATCACGCCACGGCACTCCAGCCTGGGTGACAGAGCAAGACTCTGTCTCAAAAAACAAAAACAAAAACAAAACAAAACAAAACAAAAACTAAGCTTATGTCATCTTATAATAGAAACGTAATGGACGAGAAGGTCCCAAACAAGGCAAACAGAGCCTTCATTAGATGCTTCTGGCTGTCAGGAATTGGAGCGTGGAGTCTGAGTTTTCTCTCACCACACCCCGTCTGCCATCTCTGCCCTCCATCCTTGCCATTTCATGCAGTTGCCTCCTGCCCTAGAGGGATGAACATGTTAGATGGAGAAGTTTCTTCTGCAGGAACATTGTTCAAGAACAAATCATCAGGCACGTTTCCCTGACTTCAGATTTATGAAACTTAATCTATTCATTTTCAATCCTCTCTGGAGGCCAGGGACAGATGTGTCTCTCTCCTACTTTAATATCTATTTATTATTTTGTATCTATCTGCCTATTTATCATCTATATAGCTATACACATATACATATATGTATATACATGTATGCGTGTGTGTATGATTTCATAATCTTTGTTCCCTACTACTTTATTCTAGCATGTAAAATCCCTCACTTCATATTTCTTTTTGTAAATGATGTTTCAATTTTACATTAGAGAACAGCAAAATGTAACGTGCTTGTTAATAAATTGTTCCTTTGTGCTTCCCATGCCCCGTGTACTCTTTCCTATTTTGCTTTAATGTCAATTGCAATATTCCCTACTGAGAATGAAATTGATGTAAAATATAAGATTCATGATTTAATTTTCATAACCCAATCGCTGAATTGGAAGGCACTTGGCATTTATAATGTGCCAATTTTAAGAATGGCTAAGACATGTTTTTGTGTCACATTGATTATTCTTAATAAAAATGTATATATTTACTTAACCCCTTATTTTTGCAGAACATATTGATGCTCTGAAAGATAACCCCAGAAGAGTATGAGGAGACATACACAGTCTACACAGGCCTGTAAGGTAATTTTTAGAATTTGTGCTGGTTCAGTGCCTATGGGAAGCCAGAAATCGTAATCAGTGCATAGCAAAAAGGACATTCAGCTGGTCACAGGGAGTTACTAAGCAGATAAAGACAACATTGCTGAAGACAGCCTTGTGACAATAGTAACAGGATCAGGCCCAGTAATTAGGCAGTTTGTGGCAGTTGATAGGAAAAGACAAAGAATTATCTGTGGTTAACCCACACACGCAGGCACTTTGGTTGCTGAAGAATCACAGATGGCACAAAAAAATTGTGGATCAGATGGGTCCCAAATTATGAGCACTGAAAACACAAGCTGATGTATTTTTCTAAAAGAAGGCCATTTTATACAATTCTTACACAAAATCACAAAGTTGTTTAGAAAAAAATCAAAAAGAACAAACGTAAATGGAAGGATATGCAATGTCATAGTAAAGGGAGAAATAGAACAGAAAAGAGTGATCAGAAGGAACTCTCCACAATTGACCTATACAAATACAAACAAAGTGATTCAGAAATTGTTCCTGTCCTCAAGGGGAGAAATAGAACAGAAAAGAGTGATCAGAAGGAACTCTCCACAATTGACCTATACAAATACAAACAAAGTGATTCAGAAATTGTTCCTGTCCTCAAGGGGTTCATAGGTTAATGCAGGACACATGTGCACGTGCACATACACACACACATATACACACACACAGATGTGTAAATATCTATAAAATAAGACAAGATGTTATAAATACTACAATAAAGTTTAAAAACATGTCTGGGTACTGAGAATTTAGTAATTCTTTTTATGTGTGAGGGTGGGAGATTTTTAAAAGGCCAAGTAAAACATGTGATGTTTATGCTACCTCTTGATAATTGAGAAGAGTTTGGAGAAGTAATGTGGACACAAAGTAGGAAATGAAGAATTAGAAATTAGTGCCCAAGGTCAGAAGGGACAAGATAGGAGAATGATTCAATGTAGAGATTGTAGGCAATGCACAAGATTGTATGTTCCTTTATGTGTGTGTATGTGTGTGTGTGTCCTGCCACTAGCTTTCCTAGGGTCAGGTATGATGATAGAGCCGCAAATGGGAATGAGTGTGAACATTGATTGTTAGAAAGCATAGCTGCTAAAAATCAGAAAAGTGTGATGGTAAGAGCTGGGCAGGTCATTTAAGCTTTGCTAATTCTCAAATCAACACAAACACTTTGCAAGAGATACACACTAGTTAGGTGATCAGGGAGTACTTGTAAAAGGTCAGAAGCTTCCAATGTACTTCCAGTACTTGTCTAAATCATTCTATATAAAATAGAATATCTGATCACCAAAATATTGCAAGGAATATTATTATTTATCCTTATCTATTAGGAAAAGAAAGCTAAAAGGCAGAAATTCTCAAGTTATTTTCCAGGTGACTGTTTAATTTATCTAATTATGAGAAACTACACGAATCTTCAAAAAATAGCTTCTTTCTTCAGATTTACAATAAATGAACCAAAGTATTATTGACAGAATACTATAATAATTAAGATTGGTCTAAAATGGTTGAGATTAGCCAAACTCTCAGTTAAAGCAAATGAGCTAAGACTTACAGAAAAAGTAATCTGCCTTAAATGCCATTTTCTCTTTGCTTGGCCCCAAATGGCTGAATAAAAATGCTGAAGCTTCAGTCTCTTTAATACAGAAATAGACTTCAGTATCTGATGCTATCATCAGGAACTATGTATCTTGTGTGAGTGATTTTTTTTTTTTGCTGTGAGAAGCAAGGTGTATTCATTGCCTATTTCTGTGGAACAAATAATCCCTGAACTTAGCAACTTAAAATAATAAACAGTTATTGTTTCATGATTTCTTTGGGTCAGGGATCTGTGTGTGGCTTAGTTGTGTGTTTGTGGTTCAGTGTCTCTCACAAGGCCGAAATCAAGGTGGTGGCCAGGGCCACAGTCCTTTCAAGGCTCACCTGGGAGAAGAAGGATCTGCTTTGAAGGTTATTCACCTGATCATTGTCAGGCCTCAGAGGACCCATTTCCAGGCTCACTCACATGCTTACTGTCAAACACCAGGATTTTGCTGGTTATTAGCTGGAGATCTCTCTGAGTTCATTTCCTGCTGTGTGGCCTTTCCATAGGGCAGGTGAAAATATGGTAACTGGCTTCCCTCCGTAGGGCAGGTGAAAATATGGTAACTGGCTTCCCTCCAAGCAAGCAATTAAGAGAAGAAGAGAGATCATCTAAGAGAGAAGCAAAAGTCTAACCTCAGAAGTGCCATCCAATCATTTACGCTGAATCCTGCTCCTTAGATGCAAGTCACTAGGTCTAGCCCACACTCAAAGGGAGGAGGTGTGACAAAGAGGGGAATACTAGGAAGTGGGTGGGGATCACTGAGGGTCGTAATGGAAGTTACCTACTACAATCTGGCTTCATGTTTTAGTTTTTTGAAAAACCATTCACACACTCCAAAATCCCAGTTAATGGTTTCGTAGCTCACTGCATAATCCTCCGATTTGTTCTCAAGTTTTTAGTTGTCTGTATTTATTATTATAAGCTGCAGCACTTTTTTATTTAGGAAAATAAGGAAATTGAAAACACAAAGGTGTTGCAGAATATGGGAAATCTATACTTAACAAATGCATGGAAGATGACACAAAATCCCATCCACATTCCATTTCTCTTGTGAAATTTGTCACAGTGGAGGGAAAATAATGCTATGCTCAAAAGCCTATAGGTAACAGCAAACGGTCCAAGTCAAAACAGTTCTGATCTATTCTTCAGAGGGTGTCTAAACTGGAAATATAGTTGACATTTTGTATTAAATGCAATTGAATTGGTTCATGGTTTTCCTCTTTACATGAATTTACTAATACTGTTGTATTACAAATGCTGTATTTTATAAGATCCATAGTTTACTTTGTTTTTATCTATCTTTGGAGAGCAATCAAGAGACATAGAAGCAGATAATCAGAAATGTGAGGAAGGGTCTTTAGGGATTACAAATATATTTGTTTCTATAAGTGGAAAGATCTTACTGAAAGGCATTAATTACTAATGGAAAGAGCTCAGTAGCTGGTTTTTAATATTTCAAAATCGCTAATGGAAAATGAACATTTAGCCATGATAAAACTGTATAGACTAAATGATTAGTTTATTTGCTTTTTTCTGTAGTTATATCACTGAAATATGAAAATTGTCACGTATCTGAAGTTCTCATTAGCATATATTTGCACATGTGTGTATATATGTGAATATATATGTATGTATGTGTATATATATTTGTGTGTGTGTATATATATACACACACAAACATACACACACAAACACACACCTGAATAGTGGTGGTCAAATAAATTATTGTTGAGTAAATTCGGTTGGATGAGCAACACACCAATATTAGTTTTTTAAAAAATGTTGAAAACAACTACTCAACCCCTGTATTTACAAATGAGAAAAATTTGACACAGAAATAAAACTGACTTCTTGCAACACATATAGCCAGTTAGTGGCAAATTTGATATTACAACCAAAACTTCTGATTCTTTTTTTTATTTCTTCTAAAAAAAAAGCAACAAGAACAACAGAAAACGGGATACGTGTGCGGAACATGCAGGTTAGTTACATACGTGTGCCATGGTGGTTTGCTGCACCTATTGACTCATCCTCTGAGTTCCCTCCCCTCGCCCCGTACCCCTCAACAGACCCTGGTGTGTGTTGTTCCTCTCTCTGTGTCCATGTTTTCTCATTGTTAAACTCCCACTTATGAGTGAGAACATGAGGTATTTAGTTTTCTGTTCCTGTGTTAGTTTGTGAGGATGATGGTTTCCTGTTTCGTGCATGTCCCAGCCGAGGACATTATCTCATTCCCTTTTATGGTTGCATAGTATTGAATGGTGTATATGTACCATATTTTCTTTGTCCAGTCTATCATTGATGGGCATTTGGGTTGGTTCCATGTCTTTGCTATTGTAAATAGTGCTGCAATAAACATATGTGTGCATGTGTCTTTATAGTAGAATGATTTATATTCCTTTGGGTATATGCCCAGTAATGGGATTGCTGGGTAAAGTGGTATTTCTGGTTCTAGATCCATGAGGAATTGCCATACGGTCTTCCACAGTGGTTGAACTAATTTACATTCCCATCAACAGGGTAAAAGCGTTCCTATTTCTTCACAGCCTGGTCAGCATCTATTGTTTCCTGACTTTACTAATTGCCATTCTAACTGGTGTGAGATGATATCTCATTGTGGCAAAACTCCTGATTTTTAACCCTCTTTTATTTTGGCTGTAAACCAAGACTCTGACTTCATCTAGGTAAGGGCCAACTTTCTGAACAGGAAGAAAGAAAATAATATTTTTTAATTAGGACAAACATGAAGACAAGAATCTAGCCTCCCTGGACAGCAGATGTCTTTCTTCTTTCTGCTCCAGGGCCTTGTCCCAAGAACCTACGTAGCTATGATGGACAAGATTAAGTAACAAACCACACAAGGGCTGAAAGCTGCTGGAGAAGTGCTCTGGTCACCTGTCCTTAGGCAGTAATTCTGGAAGGTATTTTGTATGCTTTCATTAGTTCTAGCTAAACTGAAGCCCTCTGGAGGTTCATTATGACAGTGTTGATAATGTGCTTTTGTTTTAAATCACCATTCCTGTGGTTTGACATACATAGAAATATTCACCGATTTTATGTATATGTTTAGATGATTTGTGACATATATATCATCAGTTAAATATCATCAGAATCAAAGATGTGGGAAATTACCATCACCCCTTAGTTTCTGCATTAGTTTCTGCATTAGTCAATGTCCTACTCCCATCTCTTGCAATAATTGATGACCTTTCTTCACTATAGTTTTACTTTTTCTAGAATTTTGTATAAGTGGAATTATACAATGCAATGTCTCATGTGTCAGGCTTCTTTCACAAAAAGATATTGCTATTGTGCGTATCAATATTCCCTTCCTTTTCATTGCTAAGCAGTATTACATTGTATGGATGTGTCATTTTTTTTGCTTATTCATGTGTGATAGACCAGTTGTGGTATGCCCACACCACTTTCTAGTTCTATGAACATTCACATGCATTAGGGAGCATATGTGTGTTCATTTTTCTTGGGTAAATGTCTAAAAGTGGTATTGGTAAATCATTTGACAAGTATATGTTTAACTATCCAAGGAATTAACAAAATAGTTTCCAAAGTGACTGTGCCATGTTGCATTCCCACCAGAAGTCATCCTTATCAATGTTTGCCTTGACCAGTCTTTTTAATTTTAATCATTCTGTAGCATGTGTAGTGGTGTCTCACTGAGGTTTCAACTTGTATTTCAACTAATGAAGTTGATCAGGGTTTTGTGTGATTTTTTTTTTTGCCATTTATATATCTTTCTTGGTTATCTCTGCTTCTTTCTGTCTCCAGTTCTTTCTTAAATTATTTGTCATGTTAATGAGTTAGAAAGAAGTCTTTATTCTGGATTAGAGCTTTTTAACAGATAATTACATATATTTTCTCTGATATATCTTTTGCTTTTTCATGTTTAGAATCTTTCAAAAGCAGGAGCTTTAAATTTTGAAGGAGTGTAATTTATAATTTTTTCTTTTATGATTAATGCTTTTTAACTTTCTAACTTAATGCTTTTTTTGCCTAATAAATCTTTGCCTAAGCTGAGGACAATTCTCTTCTCCTGTGTTTTCTTATGGAAGATTTATAGTTTTAGGTTTTCTGAACAGGCCTATGATCTCTTTCAAGTTAATTTTTTGCATATCACTGCTTCCATCCTGTTTCATTGTTCTATATGTATAGCCTTATGTCAATACTGTGCTGGCTGATATCATTGCACATATTTTGTTGCATATTTTAAGTATTTCATGTTTTTTCATGTGATTATGTTGTAATTTTAATTTAAATTGCCATTTGTTTATTATCACTATATAGAATTACAATCGATTTTTGTATATTGCTGTTATGCCCTGTTGCTCTGCTAAACTAACTTAATAGTTTCAATTGGTTTCTTTAAGCAGATTATTTAACGTATTCTACTAAGAAGATAGCATATTCATTCTATACAGACACTTTTACATCTTCCTTTTTAATTTTTATGCCTATTATTGCTTTCTCTTCTTTACTGCACAGCCTAAGACCTCAAGTAGTCCATGATCATGAAATGCAATGGTTGTAATACATAATGCATTATCCTGAAGCAGCTGGCCCCACAGAGCTCTGACACAGCCTTCTAAAAGCACAGTTAAAATGCCAGTTTAGAGGCAACACTCTGAAAGAATGGGTGTTATCCTTCTGGGTGCATTACATGCATTAAATTAAAGATTTATATGGTTCATTGTCCTCAATAAAAAAGGATGCCAAGGAATGAAAAGTGATATACAATCAGTCTCTAAGACTGAGATGGTTTGTGTTATGCATTCCGACAACTCCGATTTCCATTGAACTGAAGGTCATGGTTCCCAGTGTGGCACACTCTTGCCAGAGTCAAATAAAGAATTCCACTGGGCCACAAGTTATGGCAACTGCCAGGGCTCTTTGGACTTTTTGTGACCAGGAACCAGCAGGTGAGAAGAGGAGTCACCATAAATCAGAGAAACCAGCAGGTGAGAAGAAGAGGAGTCACCATAAATCAGAGGCAATTGACTCTGGTAGACAAGAAGACGTAACACTGCTTCCAATCAGTGAGCGCAGGGGGCTGTAGATGTGCTGAACCCAGGTGATGTACTAGGTGGCTCTGGGTACTAAATACATATAGCAATACTGGCCTGATAAGAGTGTGATTTCCAGGGCTCAGATACTGCAGAGAAAATGGTTTGGGTCACACCAGATAAGCCAGTAAGACCTGCCAAGGTGAGAGCGAGGATAAGACTTTAAAATGGATAATGGAGGAGAAATAGAAGGAGTAGCAGTGTGGCCCTGAGCATAAATTTTCAAACAGGTCAGCAGTTAGTTCCACCGACTTTCCTCTTCTACATTTCCCCTCAGAGAGAGAGGGAGAGGCACTTGCACCACACAGGAGTATTGCTAGAACCTGCAGAAAGAAGGTTTGTGGGGTGGAGTGGGAAGTGGGGGCTCTAATCTCTTTCTGAGAAGGTGCAACTGACTGCAGGCCCCTGCTGCTGTCTCACATTTTCCCTGAGGCTATGCTGGTCACTGCTGTGTCTACCCGTGATGGAGCACACCAGCTGTGCTAATGCAGGCCTGTTCCCATGAGATGGGGGACTCCTTAGCGGATTACTTTGGTTTCAGGACTCCCCATCAACTCTTCTGAGTCTTTTCCATATGGTGCTGCAGTGGTCTGACATTCTTCCTACCCAATTCACTTTCCTTCCCCTTTCCTTTCCTTCACAGGTGTCAGACCAGCATTGTGGCCTAAAGATCGCCCTGCTTTCTTTGGCTCTATTTTTTTTCACAGTTGTTTCCCCAATAAATCTCTTGCATGTCTAATCTCATTTTAGCATTTGCTTTTTGGAAGGCCCAAACTATCATATAAGTCAATATGAAATGAGCAATTATTTTAGACTTTGAGTTAGCATTCTCACAAAAGAAGATACACAAATGGCCAAAAAAAAGCATGTGAGTTACCAGAAAATGTAAATTAAAGTCATAGTTACATGTCATCTAACACCCACTAGGACTAAAATTAGAAATATTGACAAGAGTAAATGTGTGAAAAGTTACAAATAGAACTCTCAATGATTGCTGGTGATTGTATAAAAGATTACTAAAACTCTGGAAGTGCTTTAGCAATTTCGTACACAGTCAATTATACACATACTTTTTGAGGTAAGAACTGCACTTCTATTAATATAAATGCATTAAATGAAAGTTTATGTCTAAAGATGGATTTCTACAAGAATATTCACGGAAGCTTTATTTGTAATAGCCAAAATTTGGTAGCAGCCCAAATGTCCATCAAAAGAATGCATAAAAATATTTTGTAGATTTTAACAATAGAATAACACTAATCAGTAAGAGGAAATGTAATACTGAATCAGAAAACAACATTCGTCTGTCTCAAAATCACTGAACCAGATACAAAACTTACTATATGATTTTCTTTATACACAATTCTAAAAAAATACAATTAGTCTATAGCAACAGAGAAGAGATTGGTAGTCATCTAGGATGGATCAGGGTGATGGAGGCACAGAGGCCCTGCAAGGAAGTGGGAGGAGGCTTTGCGGGCAAAGAAAATGTTCTGTAGCTTGATTATAGCAGTGCCTTCTGCAGTGCATCAAGTGTGAAAATTAATTGAATTGCCAATTAAGAGAACTCAATTTACTGGACATAAATTATACCTCAATTAAATTGATAAAAATATTTCCACACATGTAGATTCATCAAAGATATTGAAAATAAACTAAATGTTCTAATTTGATGGAATGCAACCCCTATTGTTTGGAAGCTATGTGTCCACAAATAAAAACTCAGAGATAAAGATTGTGTAAAAAAATTAAGTATTAAAACATATGCAGTACATGGGAAAAAACTTTCTAATACTACTGACATTTTTATGGTTCCATAGCTCATAAAACTATGATCTGTGTTTTTGTAAAGTGCAAAGGGTTTGTGATGTTTTGTATTAGGTTAGAATCATAATTTCAAACATTTGTCATGTTCTTCTTTTTCTTGTATCATGTGATTTTCATATAAATGCATTTCTTGCATATGTACTTGAATTTATTATGAGTAAACAAACTTGAAAAATTACATCACTAGTAAATTATTGAAAGTGCTGAGAACAAAGTTGTTCTATATTCAGTAAATTTTTTAAAACACATCATTAAAACTTGTCTAAAATACATTTCTGGAGATAATTCTGATTATTATGCTCATAAGTAATGATTCCATCATTTAAAATGAAATACTATTAACATTTTAAATGGTATATTAAAACAGTATTTCATCTACTGAGTTTCCATAATTCTTAATAAGTGCTACAGCATTGAAATGCAGTTACATTTTAGTTTGTATTGAGAAGCGCATTATATCTAACATTTCAATAACACAGTGTTTGCTCTGTAATATTATGGCTGTATGTATAGTTTATTTACAATACTTTCTGTAATAATAAGATTACAGTTATGGAATATAATTATTGTAATTTATTTATACAGCTGCTTTTTACAGTAAGATATTACTGTTATTCTGAGCAGTTTTTTTAAAAATGGGAGTGAAGGTGTCATTGGAGAAATAATGTGCAAGAACTGTGGATTCAGAGCCTGTCTTTCTACTTACCCACAAAATCCATTTTCTTCTTCTATCATTTCTTTAAATACTTATATGTACATTTCTGTATTCCTGAAGGGTGATGATTTGCAATAAGGGGTATTATCTCATGGCATAAAGGGAGGAGAGATGAGGTTAAAATTCTGAAGCCTGTTCAGATAGCTCATTCTGCATTCTGTGATTGAAGATGTGAAAAACAACAGGGTAGTCTTCCAGCATTCAGTGTGTGTCCACATACTGAGATCTTAACGCTTGGACCTGTACTGCCATTGTGCTTGGTTTTGTTCATCACTTTGTGGTTTGACCTCCAGAAATGAGTGGGGTAAAACAAAGGTGTGAGTCAGGACAATGTTTTAGGCAAGTTTGAGTGTCATGGGGTGGTAGGTTGGAGAAAAGTGTATTTTTACATATGTTTTAATGTGAAAGAATATGTATGAATAGTAGTGAGAAACAGCCATTCATGGACAAATACATTAATGATGAAGGCTAAGAGGAGAATTCAGGGGCAGATGGGATTCAGAGGAGAATGGGGCAGAGGATGTGTGGAATTCAGGCAGATCACAGGAAATTAAGGGAATTACCTTCTGGTGAAGCTTCTCATTTTAATATATCATTCAAGTGAAAACAAAGTCATAAATTCACTTAATAGGTTTGTAGGAGAATCAGAATTTAGAGTTTGGATCAGACTTTTCACCTTCCAGAGAGTAGCAGAGTGAGTTTATTAAAGACATTTAGAAGAGATGGCTGCTGAGTTTACAGGTATTCTACAAGGCTTCAATGACAAAATGCATGATGCATTCCTTGGTAAACTAAAACATATTGAAATGGTACTCCATTTGCCATGTTTCTATAATGCCTAAAATAAAGCAAAATAAATGAAACTTAAAATGCAGTTATAAAATGACATGTAATCTTCATGAAGTTTTCAATGAATTACAGCTCTATGTTTTAACCAGTAGATTTGGTCAGTTAGTGAAACATTAATCACTACAGAAAGCTAGACATTTTACAATTTAATTTTTTGTATGTATAAAAGGAGTTAGACAAAGTTTCTTGTTCAAATTCCTTGCTGGCACATAGTAAAAATGGAACTCAGAAATTTTATTTTCCAGCCCACTGATTCAGCCACACTGATGAGGCAAAAACAATTCTCTCTGGTAAAACTAGTTTAAACGTGGCAATAAATCAATCTAAAAGCAACTTAAAGATTCTTTCATTTCTTATTCTGACATATTCACCTATTGACATTATGAAATTTCTGTGTAACAAGTAACTATTTTGTGTGTTCTATCAGGTCAAGCTTACTCACATCTTAAATGGTTTCAACATCCAAATTCCTAAGCAAGGCTTCAAATGAAGAAAGAAAATATCAACATATGCTAGATCGTTCAAAGTGACCTTGTTTTAATTAACCATTTGAAATTTTTTTTACCACACATCACAAATACAACCCCTTCCTCCCCAAATTCCACCACTGGTCATTTAACAAACCCATTTTATATGGCAAACATGAATCTTCTACATGGTACACCCTTTCCCAAAAAACTGTCTCTAAAATTTCTAACTACTTTAGGTCCAATTCTAGTACTGCCTTTGCCAAGAAAGTGTCTCTAGTCATGTCTACAAACTATTAAAAAATAGGCAAAATCTGAAAGGACATTTTCTCTTTATTCTTTTCTTTTTTTTCTTTCTTTTTTTTTTTTTTTTTAGATGGGATCTCACTCTGTTGCCCAAGCTGGAGTGCAGTGCTGTGATCTTGGTTCACTGCAACCTCTGCCTCCTGGGCTCAAGTGATCCATCCTCTCACCTCAGTCTCCTGAGTAGCTGGGGCCACAGGTGCATGCCACCATTCATGCCTGACTAATTTTTTGTATTTATTTATTGGTAGAGATGGGATTTTGCCATGTTGCCCAGGTTAGTCTTGAACCTCTGAGCTCAAGCAATCCACCTGCCTTGGCTTCCCAAAGTGCTGGGATTACAGGTGTGATCCACTGTGCTTGGCCCATACATATTGAAGAGAAGAGATACAAATGGCCAACAGGAATATGAAAAATGCTCAACATCTGTAGTCATCAGAGAAATGCAAACTAAATGGAAATATCATCTCACTCCTGTTAGAATGGCTGTAATAAAAAAAAATGAATGGTAACATGTGTTAACAAGGGAGAAAAGGAATCCCTTGTACATTGTCATTGGGAATGTAAATTAGTACAGCCGTTTTGGAAAATAGTTTGGAGTTTCCCCAAAAAACTAAAAATAGAATTACTATATGATTCAGCAATCCTACTACAGGGTATATATCCAAAAGACTTGAAATTGGTATGTGGAACAGATACCTGTACTCACATGTTTATTTCAGAATTATTAACAATAGTTAAGGTATGGAAGCAACTTAAGTGTCCATCAACAGATAAATAAATTTTAAAAATGTGGCATTCCATTTTAAACAATGAAATATTATACAGCCTTAAAAAAGGAAATTCTCTCATTTGTGATAACACAGATGAAACTGGAGAACATTATGCTAAGTGGAGTAAGACAAAAGGACAAATACTATATAATCTCACTTATATGTGGAATCTAAATATGTCAATCTCCTTGAAACAGAGAGTAGGACGGTGATTACCAGAGATTGAGAAGTGCGGGGGAGGAGAAGGGATAGGGACAAGGGAGATATTGATCAGAGGGTACGAATGTTCATTTAGACTGGTTGAATAATTTTTAGTGCAATAATCTATTGCACTGCGTGGTGACCACAGTTAATAACGTATTGCGTATTTCAAAATTGCCAGAAAAATAAATGTTTAACATTCTCACTACAAAAAAAAATGGTAAGAGGATGAGGTAATAGATATGTTAATTTGCTTGGTTGAATGTTGGGGTGATCAGACCCAACACCAGGTCATGGGGGCGATGAAGTTCGGTGGAGTCAAAGGATTGAGAAAAGACAGTTTGAGAGAGAAAGGTGGGACCAGGGGGCCATCGCAATCATGAAAGCTGCAAAGGCCCCGAGCTCTGGGAGCCCAATCTATTTATTGGTAATCCAACAGAGAAACAGGTAGTGAGAATGTGGAGGTTAAAAGGGCACGTTGCATTAAGCACATGATTTACAGCTGTGATGGTTTAGCATTTGCTCTGCTACTTGAGATAATGGAGAGCAGGTTCTTTTAACTCAAGACACAATCAATCCTGGGAGAGCAAAGAGCTGGGAGCCAGCAAGTCTAGACACATTCCAGAACCACGAGCCCTGGATTCTATCCAAGCCACAAGGGATTTTATGCCCTGGGCTTAGATTATGGTGTGTCAGGGTAGCCTTCCAACCGTTTAGCACAGAGCTTGGTGTTCCAAAGGCCACAAGGGATTTTAGACCCTGGACCCCGGACATGTTCCAAGACTCTTTTATATTATGTCGACACGCAAGCCCTGCCTCAGCTTCTCCAAACACTCCGCTTTTCCCAACAGTTGAAACTTTCTACAATGTATACATGAATCAAAATATCATGTTTTACCTTATAAATACACACAGTTATTATCTGTCAAATACAGATAAATAAATAAATAAATAAAATAAAAAGCTTTTTGTGGAAGGTCTTAATACATGAAGAGTTAGCAAATGGTCAAACATTAATGGATTAGAGGTAGATAGGGAGATGGGAGGATGTACAGAGGGTAAGTGATTAAGTAAAGATAGCACTCTCTGGGGAAGAGCCTGGGCGGACATGGCACCTGGTCCTTCATTATACTTATTGTTTGCCATGAGGACAAGAAAGTGAGAGGATCAGGAATTACTGAAAATAAGGAGGTATAAATAGATGCAAGGTGCATTTCATTTATTTTTAAACTTTTAAGGCTATGCTCACCTTGAATTTTATATGGTTATTTAGGGACATCCTCTGCTCTTTTTATGTTAATACTATTAGTATTGCTGTTCACAAGTTATTATTTACATCTTTGTTATTTTCCTTTGATCATGCCCTAGATGCATTGTTTTTTAAAAGGTTTCTGGTGCTTGCAGTCAAACTAGAAACATTGGACCAAATTACATTAGTTTACAACGTATTAGTTTCAGTTTTATCAATATTATTCAATGAATTTTCTGTCAATTCTTACATCAATACCACTCAATTATTAGAACAATATAATATTTTTAGATTTGAGCATCATGTTTTTACTCTTTGTTAAAAAATGTGTTGTCATTTTTCTGACCTTCATATTCTAATCAAGATTCCTCAACCTTGGCAACTGTTAACATGTTGGACCAGATAATTCTTTCTTGTAGGCACTATTTAGTAGAGAATGTTTAGTAGGATCTCTGGCCTCTACCAGCCTGATACCATTAGGAATAACCATGGTTGTGACAACTAAAAATGTCTCTAGACATTGTCCAGTGTCTCCTGGGGGTAAATAGTTCCTGTTCAAGAACCAGTGTTGTAAATAAACTGTGACATCATTTTTTTTAAATTGAAAAGTAAATCCCACTAGTAATTTCATTTGGCATTGAATTAATCTTATAAATATAAGGGTAAAAATAAACTTCTTGACAACATCTGTTATTCTTAATCAATGTATTGTGGTGCCAAACCACAATGTTTCTAACATAGCTGTTTTTTTTTTGTTTGTTTTTTTGTTTCTTTTCTTTTTTTTTTTTTTTTTGAGACAGAGTCTTGCTCTGTCACCCAGGCTGTAGTGCAGTGGCGTGATCTCTGCTCACTGCAAGCTCCGCCTCCCGGGTTCACGCCATTCTCCTGCGTTAGCCTCCCGAGTAGCTGGAACTACAGGCGCCACTACACCCGGCTAATTTTTTGTGTGTTTTCAGTAGAGATGGGGTTTCACCGTGTCAGCCAGGATGGTCCCGATCTCCTGACCTCGTGATCTGCCCGCCTCGGCCTCTCAAAGTGCTGGGATTACAGGCATGAGCCACTGCGCCTGGACCTAACATTGCTTTCTTAATGATTCACAGATTTTCTATCCTCTCCTGAAAAATATGCATTATCCATTAATATTGTTGCTGTTATATGCAATATGAGAGATTTCTTCTGGACTTTGCCCATAGGAAGGCTAGGAGTGCTGGTCATCTTAATTTGTGAAGTATTTCATGAAAGTGTATGTGTGTGTACATACATGTCTCTGTGTGTAGGTTTGTGTAAACATAAGGCTATGATATTTTTTGTGGAAAGTTAGGAAGGCTGAATTAACTTAAACTCCATCTGAAACACAAACAGAGGCTCAGGAGTTTGAAAAGCTCCCTGTCAATAATGAGACAGAGCCAGGGCAATGTAAAATGGATTGCCAAGGTTGGAAAGGGTGAACCCATAAGTGACGCCAATTGTTTCATGGCATCTAGATACAATCATTATTGAAAAACATTATCTTTGTGGGTAGCTATTTGGCTCATTTCTCCCATTGTGCTGGATCCTACATAAATAAATAATTTTGCCAATGATAAAGCCAGACACTAGTGAAAATGGTAAGGACTTATTTCAATCAGGAATAATTATTGCAATAGAAAAAAAGGGTCCATTGTGGACTGAACTCAACTTTGATTTGTACAGAGGTACAGGAAATTCTAAAGAGAGAACAAGGGAGTAAATAGGAAAGGAGGTGAGCATGAGTTTGGTAGAGTCAAGGATGTGAAAAAATACAAAGGGTTAGTTAGTGTGACTGTGGTCAGGCCAGCTGTGCTTGCTAGCTGGAGATTATAGGAGATATTTATCATCCCAGAGAGACTGGGAGACAGAAGCTCTGTCCTCAGGTGTTGGATGAAACAAATAGAAAAAATGTTGGCAGCCTTGAATTTTCTCAAACAAGTGCTATAAGGCGGCCTAGGGTCACCTTAAGGATGTGGCCTGGAGGTGTTAGAAATGATGTTAGTGTTTGTTGAAGTCTTTGTGGGCCAAAGTTAAAGCCTAGTGGAACAGGAGGCCCAGAGGAGCCTGGCTGGAGTTTGGTCAAAGAGAGAGTCTTTGTTAGTTCCACAGAAATCAGTGTAATCAATTTTCCCAGCTATTTTCATGTTTACGATCAGTGCTTGTTTGTTGAAAAGTTAAGTTAGCTATCAGAGAGAAAGTAAATTTGAAAAATGTAAAACTGAGCTAAAATGGAACTTCCATCTGTATTCTTACTCAAAAATACATCATGCTTTGTATATCAGAAATCCATAATTAATCTAGAAGCTTATACAAATTTTTGTGTAATATGGTTGGGAATATTTCCTTGATTGCTACTAGTACATGTATAAGTTTGGTATGAATTTAGAATGCCATTTATGCTTAATGTAGGGAAGATTATGTCTCACTTTGCTCCAGAACCAAACAAGATAAATTCAACTACAAAATACAGAATGTAAATATATAGTCTATTTCTAAATCTTCCGAATTTATTCTGATGTATTATTTAATATAAATACCAGGTTGTTTTAAAAGTTTGACTTAATATACTTGACTTATAGGGACAATAACTTTTAGAAACTGAATACAATATCTACATCATCGAAAATCCTTAACCTTATAAATCTCTAAAAGTGCCTTTAGCTATAAGTGATTTAACTGAGATCTAGATAAATCCCAAGTAACAGAAAGAAAAATGTCTTTAAAGAGAAAATCTAGAATATTAGATAAGGAGCAAAAACACAAGACATGTATCGGTATAAAAATATTTTCTCTTAGCAACAATTTTTCATACAGATGGAAGAATGTTCTTCCTGAAGCAGGACTCAGTGCTGGGGTACAGAAAATTGTTCCTGATGCTATAAATTTTTACTGCCGAGAGTTTTAAGAGCTATAGATAGTCAGATTCTGTAAACTAAAGTCATCTTCCAAAGTGCAAGGTTTCTAGTTGCATCTTTACTGTATTTACTCAGGTTGCCGCCATATATAAAGGAGTGCAGGAGTCCATAAAACTTACTCCGTCTGCTCTTGAAGGTGAACAGCACACTTTAGTAGCAAAAGAAAATTGGTAGTGAAAGCAAAACAAGGAAAGAAATCTCTCTGGGCCCTGCTTCTGTTTCTCAAAAGATAAGTCAATTTAGTTTTAGTGGTAATAAATAGATAAATGATTTAAATAAAGACCAGCTCAATTCTGAAAAAGAAGAAAGTAACTTCAAAAAAATGATTAATGTTTAACATACTCTTTAGAAATACCATATAGATTTAAATAGTCTGGATTAGTTTTTCTTGGAAATGATCATAATAACTTCTGGAACTATTTTAACAGGCGTGGAAATGTGCTTTAGGTTTTTTGTGTGATCAAAAATTGGAATGACTAGCTCAGCATCTGTCTCAGTCAGTTTGGCTGCTGTAACAGAAATACCATAAGTTGGCTGGCTTAAGCAACAAGTATTTATTTCTCACAGTTCTGGAGGCTGGGAAGTCCAAGAGCAAGGTGTCAGCAGATTCATTGTCTGGTAGGGGTCCACTTTCTGTTTCATAGAGGCCGTCTTCTTGCTGTGTACTCACCATGGCAAGCAAAGAGGCAAGAGAGCTCTCTGGGGTTTCTTTTATAAGGTTGTTAATTCCATTTATGAGGCTCCGCCTTCATGACCTAATCATCTTCCAAAGGCCCCACCTCCTAATATCATTACAATGAGGGTTAAGATTTCAACATATGATTTTAGGGGGACACAGATATTCAGTCCTTAACAGCATCCACATACTCAAGTTGCAGCAAAGTTCTAAACAGGACATACATTTGAATGATCTGCCCTGAAGAATATTTGCAAAGTGTATCATCTTTACTCCACAAATATATCATTCCCTGAAAAGCACATTTTACATGCCTTAAATGTGAGCCAGTGGGAAAACAAGCTCATATATTGAATATTAAGCCAGATTGTCAGGTTTCTTTCATTAGATACAATTGATTTCTGAACTTATGACCGTGGATATTGCTAAAATATTTTTCAAGGCTTTTCTTCATTAACTATTTTAAGAAACATACAAAAGGCCTTCAGGATGACTAGAAAGTGAATACAGATAGCCTCTTAAGATCGTCTATCACTGCTGATGTTTTTAAGTATAAGGGAAGGAGCATTGTCTGAGAAGTGGTCCTTTTCTTACCATGAAAAGTATTTTTTATTTTTTCTATGTATTAGGTAACAGATTATTATATTTAATGTGTATCTCTACTTCCCTTTTTCTAATCATATGTCACTTTTAAATCTAGGGTTGACTCCAATTGCTAGTATTACACATTTACTGGATATCAGTTAAAGTCAGTGGAGAAGGACATTTTAGCAGTAGTATTTTGTTAACACATACAAACTAAAAATGAAAACAAAATTACAGTTCTCCCTCTATGTTCTAGAACGTTAGGCAGTCAACATTTTTTAAAGATAGATAATTACTATTTTTAGTAATATATAAACCTAATGTTTAAAGACAGAATTTCTCTTTAAATTATGTATGTCCTCCAAACAAATATTACTTTAACTAGTGTATGTTTACTGTTCTTGATATTTCTATATAATGACTCTTCTTTCATTTTCATTGACTTATCTCCATCCCCAATTCTGTGTCTTTGCACTGATAAACCCTGATTAGATGTCAAAAATAGAAAGTAGGTTTTATTCATATATTCACTGATTCAATGAACAATTATAATTGAGTTCCTGCAGTGTCCCAGGCATTGTCCTAAGCATGAAGGTAATCGATAGATTAACAAAACTCACCTGCTCCCTGAACCAACTCAGCCTACTGTTTGCCAGATGTTGGGTATAACATTTCTCAAATTATTCCACTTAATTTTAACAAAAATCCTGTGAAACATATATTATTACAATCTAGTTCTATAGATTAACAAATTCAAGAACATTTACTTGACTTGGCTACGTCATCTGATTAGAAAAGCACCAGCGATAATTAGCTCATAGCATATAGATGTCCTTCTCAGGATAGTTTTTCTTTTTTAAATTGGTTGAAGAATAAACAAACAAACAGACAAACTGACAGTTAAAACCATTGAATACAGAAGATAAAAATCATGATGAAAGGATTGTTTTTCACTCTCCTTTAAAAAGTGTATTTTATTTATGTGCTCAGGTTGTTTAGTATGCTTTAATAAATAAATAAATCTGGATTAATAATAACACAAATAGATGTTTTGCATTTTAGTTGTAAAAATTATAATAACAATTTGAGGAAAAGCTCTGGCTCTGAAGTAAACTGTACCATATGATATTGAATAGCCAATTGGTAAGGAAGGCAGAAAGTTAAAAAAAAAAGTTATTAGAGGGAATTATTATCCAAAGTGGAATGAAGCTTCTAAACAGAGATGTTTTCAGATTCTGTTCATTTCATCCTCACATCATGGAAAAAACAGAAACAGGTATAACAACTACTACAAAACATTGTGCTGGCCTACAAAAAATATTTTGGGTTATCTTTATTTGCCAGTTTGGGTCGTGGATGAAGTTTACCATTCTACTTTAGGTTTCTTCACCTGTAGATTTAAATACAACTTTGGATGAAGGTAACTGGTTTCTAAGGATGCTTTTTAAAACCTCTATGATGAGTATTATTACTCATATTGCAAAACAAAACAGAAAGCATTTGATCGATGGCTTATAGGTGATTTTTGGAATTAAAGCCAATCTTTACAGAACTAATACAAGCCAAACTCATAAACTTTCAGATGAAATTGTCCTCTGCCAAACAATATTGACCAATTATCACAACTGTATTTGCAAAACCATAGTAAAGGAAGTGGTATGCTATTTTGTTTGGACTCTATTTGAGAACTAATTAAAATGATCTAAAAATTAGAGCAAACTTTATTTTAAAATCTTAGATATCTGTTTTTATTTTAATCACTTATTTTCCAATTCTTTGGGTAGTCATTCAAATTATGGGAAATAAGAATTTCAATTTGCTTTAATTAACATATTCTTCATTTCTACGTGAGACAGCACTATTACCTTCATAAGATAAATATAGCTGGAAGATTGACAGATGTTATTATGGACATAAATGGCCGTAATAATCGGCATGAGTTTTGAATGCTGTAATTACCCAATGGGATGGACTAATGCTGAGTTTGACCACACAAAATTTTCCCTGAAGCCTTGCATGGAAAATTTCATACATGATGTCAACTCATTGATTTTACAATAACGTAATTCTGGAGCAAATACTAACTGTGTGTGTGTTTTGTATAGTATGCTCTTGATAGTTCAATATATCATGACACTCTACAAGGCAGGATTCAGGAGGGAGTGCTAACTTACTGCAAAACTCTCACTTTTTAATTTACTTTACTGACTCATTTTGTGATTCAATGTCATGTAAGTCAGACCACAGCTTGTGTCATTCTTATTCTGATAATAAACCATTTGGCATTTTGAAAAATGACCTCCATGTAATCACAATCAGAA
This sequence comes from Pan troglodytes, assembly GCF_028858775.2. NCBI lineage: Eukaryota > Metazoa > Chordata > Mammalia > Primates > Hominidae > Pan > Pan troglodytes. The sequence goes on along the minus strand of NC_072402.2, from coordinate 481,601 downwards.
TACATAAGGATGTTTTAATGGGGAAAAATCCTTTTCTATTCAATCTGTGTGTGTGTTTCTTCTCATAAGCCACTAAATAAGCTGCAGATTTCAGCAGATAAAGTTTAACTCAGTTTGTTCAGTGCATTTGTCTTTAGATATTGCTTGCAATAGTATAAACAGGGCAATCAGCCACTCCAAACTATTGCGTACTATCTAACATAATATGAATAAAGTAGATATCACATTATACATATGAAAAGTGATTTCAAGAGTACATTCGATTTTATTTTCCTTAGAAGCTAGTACTTTTAAAAGTATAATATTGAAGATGAAATACCATATTGAAATATAAATTAAGGTAAGAAAAGTGATCAAAAGCAAAATAAAATCTAGGTAGGAAAATGGATGAATTTTTAAGTTTTCTAGGGTAAAAACATATAACGGCATCTGTATATGTATGACCTTCTTGTCTCTGCAACATATATAGTCATTACTTTACAAAATTAATATTATAAACTTATGTTTTTCATTTATTGCTAATTATAAGATTAATATGTTTCGTTGTTATTCGTCAAAAACAAATTAAGATTAAATATATCATAAAAGATTTTACAAGATAATCCGTTATGTTCACAGTGCTGACCCTCAGCAATGTTTAACAAGTGCATATCAACAATCACTAAATGCCTCTGTTCCTGATATATTTTCTGAGTGAGCAGGTGTTTTAAAAAGTGCTCTAAAAAGGGCAATTTTTGCTTCAAATGTTGTATGGAATTATAGGGAGAAGGATCAAGTAAACTGGAGTTAAGAAAGTGAGAACTCAGGGCTGCAAGATGATTTACTGGAGGGCAGAAGTAGTAATTATTGAATAACTCAGTAAGTAAATAAGAAAGGTCCTTAACAAGCACAAGATAAAGCAATGGAGAGAATCTAAATTAAATATAACCAATCAGCACACACACACACACACACACACACACACACATATATATATTCAATGTATTCATTCAACAATTTTAATAAATATCATGCTCTAGGCACACTTGTGGGTGATGGGGATACAGCGATCAGCAAAAAAGGCAAAAATATCTGTTCTTACATCCTTCACAGAACTTGCATTCCAATGAGACACAGCATTAATAAGAAAAATGAACAAACCATAATGTACATTAGTAAGAAATTAATGCTATGGCAAAAATAAAACAGCAGAGAGGGGAAAGGAATGTTGAGAAGTTGGTTAAACTTTAGGTAGGTGTTAGCTTTTTATTGCTGCTGTAACAAATTGCCACACATTTAAGAGTTTAAAACAACAGAAACTTACTACCTTTTGGTTGTGTAAGGTCATATAGACCCAGTGTGTAATGGGTCACGCTGGGCTAAAATCAGGATATTGGCAGGGCTGCATTCCCATCAGGTTGCTCTAGGGGTAAGTTCATTTTTTGGCCTTTTCTTGCTTCTATGGACCATCCACATTCATGTTGGCTCATGGCTTTCTTCCTGCATCTTCAACACTAGCAAAGCTGCCTGTCTCTGTGTGTTTCTTCCGTAGTCACGTTTTACTCTGGCTCTCCTCTTCTGCCTTGCTCTTCTACTTCGAAGTACTCTTGGAACTCTGTGGAGCCCACGGGGATAATCCAAGATGATGTCCTTATTGTAAAGTCGACTAACTAGCAACCTTAATTCTATTTACAACTTTAATTTCCCTTTGCCGTGTAACCTAACATATTCACAGGTTTGGGGGATTAGGATATGGCCATCTTTTATTCTGCCTATAATGAATATACAAGAAAAGGAGATAAGGATAGCCAATAAAAGCCTCACTCACATTTGAGTAAAGATGGCAGGAAAATGTAACTCCTGCTGCAAGGGCTCTGAAGCAGGGATTTGCCTAGGCCTTCCAGAAATTGTGTGCTGACATAAAGAGCTCAGGATAAGAACATGAGCAATAGGAGAGGAGTTCAAAGAGTTAATGGCAAAATTTGGAGGTCAAATAGTGTCTTGTAGCAAAACAAAACAAAAAACTGACTTCTGCACTAAGTGAGATAAAAATCCCTATAGGATTTTAAGCAAGAAAGGTAACATTCTGCCAAAGATTTAAAAAAGATAATCCTGGAAGCTTGTTGATGGTCAAAGGCAGCATCTAGAGAAGACCAACCCAAAGGTACAACAAGAATCTGTATAGAAGGTGAGGGGGGCCAGGGCCCAGCAGTAGTAGCAGTAAGAAGTGAGAAGCAGCTGGATTCTGGGTATATGTCAAAAGTAGAGCTGGCAAGATTTGCTGGAGGTTTACAGCTGTAGTGTAAATAAAAGTAGTTAAGGGACTCTCCAAAGTAGTTGGCTTTCACATTTGGAAAAACTCATTTGCCTTTTACTGAGACAGGTAAGATTATAAGAAGAACACTATGATTTTACTTGATTTGTTTTTCAGAAACAGAGTCACTCTGTTTGTAAAAGTCTTACTGCAGCCCTAAACTCCTGGGCTCAAACAATTTTCCTGGCTCATCCTCCCAAGTAGCTGAAACTACAGGCATGTGTCACCATTGCTCAGCAACAGTGGATTTTTGGTGGAAGATAATATTAGGAGTTAATCTTGAACATGTAAAGCTTAAGATGGCTGTGAGACATCCAAATTAAGATAGCAAATAGCTGAATAGATGAGCCTAGAGTTCAGAGAATATATAAATTGTAATAAGTGAAAGATTGTGTATGTTTTTCAAAGCCATGAAATTGATTGGGGTAGTCACCCAAGACTATAGATAAGAAATAAAAGAGTCTAAAGACTAAACACTGGGACACACCAAATGGAAGTGAGGAGAAGGAAGAGGAACCAGGAAAGAACATTGAGAGACAAGAAAGAGAAGTTGGACAAGACCACGATGAATAGAGTCCTGAGAGCCTAGAGGAGAAAATGGTTCCAAGAATCACAATTACTCTATCATGCTGTTGTGTCAAGCAAGCAGATGGCAAAGAATGACCACTAGATTTAGTGATGTCAAGGGGTTTTGTTGATGGGCACAGCTGCAGTGGGAGGCAAAACTGTGATTGGGGTGAATAGCACACTGAGGGAAGAAAATGAGAGACAACAAATAAAACTTTGTATACATTTTTCTTTGTGCACATGAAATGCTTTGTACACATTTTGCTATAAAAATTTACATAGTAAGTGAAGGAGGAATGGGGTAAATGTAACACTCTAAGATAAGAGAAGTAGCATTTATTGTGGAGAGTGAGTTACTGGAGACGAAAATTTCAGACATGAAAAAAGGGAGAATTGCTAGAAGAATATTCCTGAGTGTAAGCGGGAGAGGAATGAATTCTAGTGCAGACATCTTGACCTTGGCTAGTAGAAGATGAAATTTATCGATAGGTAGAAAAAAGAAGGCAAAGTATGTGTGCACAGATGCTGAAACTCTAAGTGGTGGTGATCTTACGGAGGATTTTTGGGGTGGTCTCAGTATTTTCAGTGACACAAAACACAACACCAGCTCATATAGAGAATGAGTTTTTGGTGGTGTACGTTTGAAGATAAAAGGCAGTGAGAGAATAGATGATTTAAGAAATATAGAAAAACTTTGTGTCACCATTATGGGTTTAACTGAAGTTAGTGTCAGGGAATTTAGGAGAAACTAGTTATCGTGGTTCTCTGCTTTTTTTCCATCCCCATTCAGCTCTATCAGTTCAGAGATACAATACTGGGGGGGACCAAATTTAATCAGGGTTGTGCTTTAAGCAAGTAACTGATCAAGTGACAGGGACAAGGGATTTGGAGTACAGGCAGACCTGGTTTCATTGTTGTTCACTTTATAGTGCTTCACAGATCTTGAAGTTTTTTGTTTATTTGTTTGTTTCTTTGTTCTTTTTTTGAGAGAGGGCCTCGCTCTGTCACCCAGGCTGTTGTGCAGTGGCACAATGTCGGCTCACTGCATCCTCCGCCTCCCGGGTTCAAGTGATTCTCATGCCTCAGCCTCCCAAGTAGCTGGAATTACAGGCTTGCAACACCATGCCCAGCTAATTTTTGTATTTTTAGTAGACATGTGATTTTGCCATGTTGGTCAGGCTGATCTCAGCTATTCCTGACCTCAAGTGATCCGCCCGCCTCAGCCTCCCAAAGAGCTGGAATTACAGGTATGAGCCACCACGCCCGGCCTGCGTTTTTCACACATTGAAGGTTTATGGCAACCCTGTGTTGAGCAATTCTTTCAGCACCATTTTTTTTTTCCCGCCAACATGTGGTCACTTTGTGTCTCTTTGTCACATTTTGGTAATTCTCACAATATTTCAAACTTTTTCATTATTATTTTATCTGTATGTTGGCCTGTGATCAGCAATTTTAATGCTACTGTTGTAATTGTTTTGGGGAACCATGAACTGTACCCATATAAGACAGCAGACTTAGTAAATGTGTGAGTTCTGACTGCTCCACCAACTGGCCATTTCCTCAGCTCTCTCCCTCACTTTAGGCCTCCCTATTCCCTGACACACACCAATAATAAAATTAGGCCAATGAACAACCATACAATATAGGCTCTAAGGGTTCAAGTGAAAGAAAAAGTCACACATACCTCACTTTAAATCAAAAGTTAGAAATGATTAAGCTTAGTGAGAAAGGCATGTTGAAGGCTAAGCTACAACTCTTGTATGAGTTGGTTAGCCAAGCTGTGAATGCAAAGAAAAAGTTCTTGAAGAAAATTAGAAGTGCTATTCAAGTGAACACAGGAATGATAAGAAAGCAAAGTAACCTTATTGCTGATATTGAGAAAGTTTCAGTGGTCTGGATAGATCAAAACAGTCACTACATTTTCTTAAGCCCAAGCCTAATCCAGAGCAAGGCCCTAACTCTTAAATTCTATGAAGGCTGAGAGAGGTGAGGAAGCTGCAGTAAAAAAGTTGGAAGCTAGCTGAGGTTGGTTCATAAGCTTTAAGGAAAGAAGACATGTCTATAACATAAAGGTGCAAGGTTAAGGAGTAAGTGCTGATGAAGAAGCTGCAGCAAGTTATCCAGAAGATCTAGCTAAGATCATTGATGAGAGTGGCTACAGTCACCAACAGAATTTCAATGTAGACAAAACAGCCTTCTCTTGGAAGAAGATGCAATCTAGGACTTTCATTGCTACAGAGGAGAAGCCTATGCTTCTCCAAACTTCTCAAACTTTGGAAGCCTATGTCTTCCAAACTTCAAAGGACAGCCTGACTCTCTTGTTAGGGGCTAGTGCAGCTGGTGATTATAAGTTGAAGCCGATGCTCATTTATCATTCTGAAAATCGTATCGCCCTTAGGAATTAAGCTAAATCTATTCTGCCTGTGCTCAATAAATGGAACAACAAAGCCTAGATGTCAGCACATCTGTTTATGGCATGGTATACTGACTATTTTATGACCACTATGGAAAAAAAAGTTCCTTTCAAAATATTACTGCTCATTAACAATGCACCTGGTAACCCAAGAGCTCAGATGGAGATGTACAAGGAAATGTGTGCTGTTACGTAAGTGACAACACAATATCTATTATGTAGCTCATGGATGAAAGAGTAATTTCAACTTTCAAGTCTTTTTATTTTTGAAATACACTTTGTAAGGATATAGCTGCCATTTATATGGTGATTCTGATGGATTTGGTCAGAGTAAATTGAAAGGCTTTTGAAGATAATTTACCATTCTAGAAACCATTAAGAACATTTCTGATTCATGGGAGGAGATTAAAATATCAACATTAATAGGAGTTTGGAAGAAGTTGATTCCAACCCTCAGTGGATGACTTTGTGAGGTTCAAGACTTCAGCGGAGGAAATAACTGCAGATGTGATGGAAATAGCAAGAGAACTAGAATTAGAAGTGCAGCCTGAAGATGTGACTGAGTTGCTGTAACCTCATGACAAAACTTGAATGGATGAGGAGTTGCTTCCTATAGATGAACAAAGAAAGTGGTTTCTTGAGAGGGAATCTACTCACGATGAAGATGCTGTAGACATTGTTGAGATGACAACAAACAAATATTCAATAAATGTAGTTGATAAAGCAATGGCAAGGGTTGAGAGGATTGACTTCAGTCTTGACAGAAGTACTGTGGGTAAATGCTATCCAACAGTGTTAAATGCTACAGAGAAGTTTTTCTTTCTTTCTTTTTTTTTTTTTTTTTTTTTTTTGACAGAGTCTCACTCTGTCCCCCAGGCTGGAGTGCAGTGGCCTGATCTCGGCTTATGGCAACCTCCACCTCCTGGGCTCAAGCGATTCTTAAGCCTCAGCCTCCCAAGTAGCTGGGACTACAGGCGCATGCCACCACACCTGGCTAACGTTTACATTTTTAGTACAGACAGGGTTTCACCATATTGGCCAGGCTAGTCTTGAACTCCTGACCTCGTGATCCACCCGCCTCGACCTCCCAAAGTGCTGGGCTTACAGGCATGAGCCACCACACCTGGCCTGAGAAATTTTCCTTGAAAGAAAGAGTCAATAGATGTGGCAAGCTTCATTGTTGTCTTATTTTTAAAGATTGACACAACCACCCCAACCTTCAGCAAACATCATCCTGATTAGTCAGTAGCCATCAACATAGAGGCAAGACCATCCACTAGCAAAAGGATTATTACTCAATGAAGTCTTATGTGATTGTTCGTATTTTTTAGCAACAAAGTATTTTAAAATTAAGGTACTTTTTTTTTTTTTTTTTAGAAATAATACTATTGCACACTTAGATTACAGTATGTTGAACACATACTGTAAGCATTGGGAAACCAGAAAATTTGTGTGACTCACTTTATTGTGATCTTTGCTGAATTGTGGTGGTCTGGAACTATACCCACAATATTTCCAAGATATGCCTGTATATCCGTTTCTATTATATTTAACCTATGTAAGAAGAGAAGTCAGAAATCAGGGTATTACAGACATGAGGAACCATAAAATAATGTGAGCATCAATGGAATAGTGTTTTGAAAATTTGGTAAGTAACCACTAACGGGAAGGAGCTAAAACAATGCAACTGGCATCAAAAAGGAATATTTGAAATATTGCTCACAGAAAGTGTGCAGCTATTGGCAATGTCAGGTCTTGGGTGTTACCATGGAAATGGTGGATGAGGTGGGGTCCTAGGCAAGTTGTCGGATGAGAGATGTCTTATTAGTTAGATATGCTAGGCTGTGGCTGTAAACACAACCAAAAAACTACATCATGTCTCTGTTACCAAACTGTGTTTCTAGTTGGTGGCCAATTTTCTTCCAATAAATGATTCAGGAACCCAGACTCCACCGCCTTTTAAATTTTTTCAAACCCTTATTTTTCTTACATCCTATAGGCAGGAGAGTGAAGAGGGCATAGAGGAGGCCAACTAACTTTTAAAAGCCTTGATCCTAAAGTGGCACAGATCAGCTTTGATCACATTTTATTAGTGAGAACTAGTAACGTGACTATACCTTAATAAAATATTGGAGAAAGATTCTGTGACATGCGGTCTTCATTTAGCTTGAAATTTTATTCATGGAAGGACAGAATGGGTTTTAGTTGCCATTTCTTTGTCTTTGCCATGGGAGGGCCTGGGAAGAAGGATTAAAAGGATCATGTACATTAGTATGGAAAACAGTAAAACATGTGACAGAGGTAGTGTTGAGGAAAGAGACTTTGGTCAGGAGCCAAAGGGAATGAAATGAGTGTTCTAAGAAGTGATAGATGAGTGTTGTAAGGAGGAATAGTGTGTAGTAGGGTCTGATGACACAATAAACAAAAGTGGGTGTTTGTGGGATTTGAGAGCAAGAATCATCTGGAAGAGAATATGAGGAACAGTGAGGATGTGAACCATGTCTTCTAACCTTGGTGTTGTGAGGGGCATGGGAGAGAAAACAGCCACTACCTATGCCTGCAGCAGGAGCAATGTTTTAGGGAAGATTTGGACTTTTTTGGACAAGAAAGCAAAGGAAGCTTTCACAAAAGAATTTGAGGCCACAACAGATTTTGCTATTGATGGAACTGAAATTCCAGAGTGCAGAGTGGAAGAGTTGAGGAGATGAGGAGTGTCAGAAGGTGGAAGGAAAGTCAACCTGCCCAGTTATATGAGGGTTAGGGTCCCAGGAGATGAAGGACCAAAGCATATTCAGGATCTAACCTATTTTATGACCTCACTTTTACCAATCCCAGCCAAGCCACTATAATCTGGTGCTTGAATTATTGCTTTGGTTTTCTATCTGGTAATCACTACTGTTTTAAAAACACACCAGATTATTTTGCTCCTCTGGAAAAAAATAGTAAGAAAATCCTTACAATGGACACAAAGTCCTTTAAACTCACAACTTTGCACTCTTCTTCTCCCCACCCTTTCTTCTTCTCCTTCTCCTTCTTCTCCTTCGCCTCCTCCTCTTCTTCCTTATTCAACTTCTTTTTCTTCCCCTTCTCCTTCTCCTCCTCCTTCCTCTTCCTTTTCTTCTTCTTCCCCACCATCCTCCTCCTCCTCTTCCTCTTTCTCTTCTTCTCCTTCCCCAGCATCCTCCCCCTCCTCTTCCTCCTCCTCCTCTTCCTCTTCCTCTTCTTCTCCTTCTCCTTATTCTCCTTCTCCTTTTATTCTCCTTCTTCTTCTTTGTTGAGACAGGGACTCTCTCTGTCGCCCAGGCTGGAGTGCAGTGGTGCGATCACAGCTCACTGCAGCCTCAAACTCCCTGAGCTCAGGTGATCCTCCCACCTCAGCCTCTGGAGTAGCTGGGACTTTACAGATGTGCCGCCATGCCTGGATAATGTTTTTAAAAAATTTTTATTGAGAGATGGGCTGGTTTAGAACTCCTGGGCTCAAGCCATGTGGCTGCTTTGGCCTCTCAAAGTGCTGGTATTACAGGTGTGAACCACTGCACTCAGCCTCAACACTCTTCTTTTTGATCACTCTGTACCTAGTCATACTGGCTTTTTGTTTCTCTCCTGCACCAATTCAGGACCACTGTGCTTGCTGTCCCCTCCTCATGTGTTTTTCTCACATGCACATGGTGAAAAACTTTTGAGACTCTGCTTTTGAGACTCTGCTCAAATATTATTTTATTTAAAAAGTCTTCTCTACCAATCTTATAAAATGAAATCTTAATAGCGTGGACCTTGTTATTTCCTGTATTGCTTTATTCCTCTTCATAACACTTATCACTCTATTACCCATTTATATGTGTGTTTGTTTTTTCTAACTCTTCCTACCAGAATATCGTCTTCATGAGTATGGGAACTTTGTATTTTCGCTGCTATTACACCAGCTTCTATAATGGTGCTTTGCACATAGATGACACTCAATAAACTTTCTTTTAATACATAGATGAAATAATCCAGTTGAAGTACTTGAAGCATAATGTGGGTGGAAGATAGAACACAGAGTTAGTAGACCACACTAGCTAGAAGATTAGGGCCATGATTCCAAGACTTGCAATGAAAACATAAGCTAACTTAAATTCTTGCACCCTACTGATGTATGTAGTAAGATTTACCCAAAAGTTCTGCAGGTATTAGCAGGTCTGAAATTTTTAAGTGAATGTAGATGGATAAACTGACATTTTTAAAGTTGAATTATTATTCTTACACCATGTCCCGCTGAAGACCATTTGTAAGGTTTTCATGTGCTGGCTCATTACAAATTTGATGATGTGAAGAAAATGTATTTAGCATCTGATGATTTTTCTCGGTTTGAAGAGAGAGAAGATGTTGTGAAATAATATTAGTGAATGGCATCTCAAGTTTGCTAGATAAAAATAGTAAAGTTCCTGCAAATCTTTAGCGTACCTTTGAGGTTTTTGATTATTAATTCAGAGTTAAAACCAGGGAGCCTGGTTGGGTGATTTCCCTCTAGCATGTTTCATGGATTAAGGCATGGAGGAGAGAGCTATTTGGTTTATCTAGAGCTAGAGTCTTACCAGTTAAGTACCAAGGACAGAGGGATAGGCAAGGAAGCTGAGGTCCTTTGTGAGCAAGTGGTTATAGAAATGGACTAGGGCAATTAAGATGAAAAGGATAAAAGTGAAAAATGAGGAAGATAATATACAGTGAGCACTCAAACTTGTATTTACCTCCCAGACCCATGTTTTTTCTGCCATTAACCATGGCCACAAAGAAAGTATCTACTGACGATCTTTGTGTTTTAGCCCTTCACAAATTATTAAAAATGTAGTTTTATAAATGTGAAGTGTTCAAAGCGTAACTTATTAAGTTTATAATATATTTTAATATAAGTTTATAATATATTTTATGTTCATTTCTAACTTCTTGATATACAAGATAAGTAAAATATGCCCCAACCATCAATGAGCCCATAGCCTGATGGGTAAGACAGACATGTAAAGGAATTACCAGAACATCTTAAGCACCTTTGATAGAATGCAGAGAAAGAAGAATGATCACAATACCCCCTCTGATAAATAGCCAGCTTTATAAATGCATAGTACTGTTAAATGAATGCATGATTTCAATAAGGGTATGCATGGAAAAAGCTTGCAAACATTTATTATTCATTTATTTGATTCAAGAAAGATTAGGACTGGCTTAAAAGTACTGACATTTAAAACCTGAAAAGCGCTGTTATCAACCTGAATGTCACTTGGCCTGGCCCCCAGGATTTTTTATACATGTAAAAATTTCTGACTTCCAGAACACATAAAAAACTTCTAAAAAGAGTGCGAATATTTAACCAGTTTTTCTTCCTTTGTGCCTCTACTCAAATCTAAAGAAAATAATACAGAGAATAATACAGAGGTGACCGTTTGAAGTTTCCTGCTGATTTCAGACATCATTTCTTATTAAATATTAGAATATATTCTGTGTCCACATGGCATTATTACAGATATCCCTGCTATAGGGGTTACATGAAATAACGTATAAAATATTCTTAGCCCAGTTCTGGAAAAAGGAAAGCAGTCAATACTTGTCAGCTCTACAGTGACATATTGCTGACATCTTATAATTACTGTTTTCCAGGATTTTTTTAAATTTCCTTTTTCTCTACCTATTTACTCCACACTCTCCTTAGATAATTTTATCCACTGATATAAATTTTATTATTGTCTATATGCTAACAATTCCAGAGCCTGTATCAAGACTAAGAACAAAGTGAAATCTCAAGAAAAGTCTAGGCTTGATATATTTATTTGGGAATTATTGGCATATTGATAATGTATAGACAGTGATTAAAGATATGGTGAACTTGAAATGTCATTGAAACATGTAAATGGAAATAACTGGTAAGCATATCGTTAATCAAACTACAAAAAAATTCTCTGCGACCTTCTGAAGTTCCAGCTCTTCCTATCTTAGCAAATGCCTTCACTATCTACTTAGCCACTGATTCTGGAAACTAGAGGTTGTATTCTAGTTTTTAAATTTCTGTTACCTAGTGTAGGACCTGAGCCGATTAATCATGAAGGCATCTATGTAAAATAGAATTCATCTAATTCTTTCTTTCCTCACTATTACTACTTTGATCTAATTCATATTGCCTCTTCGTTCTCTTATAGTAGTAGCCCTCGAATCAGCCTCACGGTAGCCACTCTCAAATAAACTGTATCCTTGAAAATATTAGGCACCACATGTATGCTATCTTTGCCAAATTATCAACATGTCTTTTGGGGATAAACCTGAGAACTGAAGATGTTAAGAAAATGTCAGTAGAAATGTAGGAAGATTGCTTATTGGATATATGTGTCAGAAACCATGCTCATTGTTTAGGTCTAAATTTGATTTGTAGTTTTTAGAATTTAAATCTTCTTTAAATTTTCAAAGTGTCAGGGGCTTAACTTTGAGCTCTGTCTCTGGCTAGTCCTTGGGACTCCATTCAATATCTTCCATCTGTTATATATAATTTGTTCAAATAATTGTTGCAGGAATATCAGAAATCTAAATCATGGGAGTAATTTTATAGGGTCCTATATGATAATAAAAATAATAACTATCATTACGGAAAAACTCTAGAATATGCAACAAATTTTACATGCAGAAATTCTAAGTATTACTACAACCCTGCAAGTTAGGTGTTTTGAGTGGTATATTTTGAGGCATTATCATGTTTTAAAGTCTGTGTATTCTCCCCCTCCACTCCCACTTCCCAATCCTCCCATTTCATATGAGTAAATGGTCAGACTTATGCTTGTTTTGAGTGAGTTTTGAAACAAGGTAGAATGCAGAAGGCTCTTCCAAGTCTTTTTAAACTCTAGAGACATGAGAAGATTGAGACATAGATAAAATATCTTAATGATAAACACAAAGGCAGAAGGATTTCACTGAAACTAGAAAGTTTTCCCAGCTTGGCATGAAGGGAGATGGTGACATTGGAGATGGGGGTTTCAAAGCACAAGTGACATGTCCTCAGCTTCCAGGAGAGAAGCCAAAAGGCCAGCGATATTCCAGAGGGGAAATGGTTACAAGAGTCATTTAAGGGTGGGTGTGGTGGCTCATGCCTGTAATCCCAGCACTTTGAGAGGAAGAGGCAGGCGGATCACTTCAGGTCAGGAGTTCGAGACCAGCCTGGCTAACATGATGAAACCCCATCTCTACTAAAAATACAAAAATTAGCCAGGACTTGTGGTGAACACCTGTAATTTCAACTACTTGGGAGGCTGAGACAGGAGAATCACTTGAACCGGGGAGGCGGAGGTTGCAGTGAGCCAACATCACACTACTGTACTCCAGTCTGGGTGACAAGAGCGAACCTCTGTCAAAAAAAAAAAAATTAGCTGGGTGTGGTGGTGTGCACCTGTGATTCTAGCCACTCGAGAAGCTGAGGCAGGAGAATCGCTTGAACCCAGGAGGCGGAGGTTGCAGTGAGCGGAGATCACGCCACTGCACTCCAGCCTGGGCAACAGTGAGACTCTATCTCAAGAAAAAAAAAAAAAGTGATTTAAGCAAGCAGAACAACTGGTGACCTCAAGGAAGATCTCAGAACCCCATGTAGAACTTGGACCCATTCAATCTCATCCCGGTCCTCAGGGTCATGATGATGAGAAGAAGGACAGTGCCTGTCAGGATAAATGACTCTTGTACTGTAAGGTGTCTGCCTCAGAACTGTACAGGATTCTAAAATAGAAGCACAGATTCTGAGGAAGGGATAGACCTCTCTCCCAACCCCACCTAAAGAGTGTAAAAAAATAAGATTGGGCCTGCCCATAATGATAACTCTTTCTTGACTTTCTGTTTCTTATAATGATAAGGAAAATTGCTGAAAATACCAGAGATATTTAGAGGATATATTTAATTGAATTGAATTAAACAATGGAGTAATTTAGAGATCTAATTACTTCATTCTCATATAACAATGCCCTGTGGCTATAAATGTATCTATTTTTCAGGCATTATATATTTTCCGGATCCTCATGTGAATCAAACTCTTATCTAATTGAAAGTACACTGGAATTGGATATAGTAAAGAAATGTAATTTTTCATAATTCCTTTCTGTCATGAATTTAGCAAGTAAAGTTTGTTTTGCATTTTAAGGAATAAAATTGCAGCAGCTGACACTCATTACAGTACATTCTAAAGCCTAATTTATGGTGTGCCTATAAATTTCCATGCTAATGTATTTCCATTGTTATATTTTTGCTTACAAAGATTTGTGTCACTTTATTTAATTGAAGTCAAATGATGTTATTTACGTTTTAGTGATGCAGAAAAAATTGCATTTGTAAGCTACTATTATTCAAATTGAATTTTCTTGTAGAATGCTGGATGTCTTGAGTGCAGAAAATTTCAGATATAAATTTAAAACAAGTGCTAAATTGTGACATCTACTCTATCAAACCAATAATAGATATGATATGGGAGCTGAGATTGTAATTGATTATGTGCAAGACATTTGTTGAATCATCAAATAACACGAGATTTCAATAAATGATTCTAAATATAAAAAGTGCAATATCTGATATCTATAAACATTATAATCACTTTGTATAACATATTTAGTTAAACGACTGAATGAATACGAAGACAATAACATTCCATAATGTTCTGTAGCTTCAGCAGCATCATATGATTACTTTGGGGTTTTTTAAATTACTAGAATGTATATTTTAGAAAATAATTCAGAAACTCACCTATACATTTAGCATTCTGGAGGAGGTGCTTGTTTATGATTGACTCTTTGAGTTACTAGTATATGAAAAACAGATGTAGAATTATTTCCAATTGAACTGACATCTGATGCCATTCTGAAACTTATGAGTGACTGAGGAATTTGGTAAACATTCATGTACATTTCTTGCTTTCTCAACTGGACGAACATCATTTTCTGTGTCTTTAGGCTGAAGTGGCTACCTTCGTTCTGAGTTAGAAGGTTCCTGCCAAACCCAATAAAATTGAGGAAACAAGTGGAATACATGTTTTTTTTTTTTATGTCAAGGTCCATATTTCTTTATCTTCTCATAAAAACAAATAGACTGATTTCGTGCCACATATGGACCAAAATAGCTTTATGAGAACTCAGGAATCCAGATAAGAGGTTACAATGCTCCGGGATTGCACAAAACCAAGAATAATCACATTAAAATGATAAGAAGAGCAGTTTCTAATCACCCACTCCCTCAAGCCAGCACACCCTAGTACTGAGGGAGATTCCCTCAACCTGTGATTTCTCCCATCAGGGAAAGGGAATCAGTGGGCATCTAACATCTGCAGGCTTTTGGGGCACTGCTCAAAAGACCTGCTTTTGTCTTATCACACTCAGAGTGCTAAGGGAATCTAGCATAGTTAGAATGCCTGGGGGAAGCTGAGAACAAAGAAAAGGGGTAAGTGGCTCTCAGCAGCTGGTGCAGATGTTAACAGCCATTGTGGCTCTCAGCAGCTGACTTAAATCTCAATTAACAGAGTGGATCTTATCTGATGGGGCAAATATCCATAGCATATGCAGCTCTCAAGCTGATGGCACAGATCTTAGCAGATGGCATGGATCTTAGCAGCCAGCACATGGAGCTCTCAGCTGGATGTGTAGACCTCAGAAGCTGGCTTAGTTCAGTGGGATTGGGAGAAGGTACATAATTCTGAAACTTCTTGTTTAGGCAGGAGGGAAAGAAGTGTAACTTATACTCAGTGTCCCAACATTTTATTGAGCTGCCCCAGGGAAAAGGAGCCTGTGGCTTTCGGCACCTGGCATGGATCTGAGGGATTAGGAGAAGATGCACAATCTTGAGTTTTTTCCCCATCAGGTAGGGAGAAGGGTAAAGTGTGCAAATACATACAAAAGATTTTGGAAACTTCCAGATACACTAGCAGGGTTAATTGAGGAGGTCTTTCCCTACCAAAGCAAGGCCTGTGAAGTCTGGACAAGGTGGATATACTTCAAATGCACAAATAGCTACTCAAATCTGAAGTAAAACGAAGAATCAGGGAAACATGACACTACAAAAAAAAAAAAAAAACCCACAGTAAATATCTGGTAACTGACCTTAAGGAAATGGAGACCTATGAACTGACTGACAAAAAATTCTAAATAATTATCTTAAAGAAACAGAAACTCTGGAGCTGAAGAGTACATACAATAACTGAGCTGAAAAATATAGATATTCAGCAGGAGACCTGATCAAGGAGAAGAAATAATCTCCAAACTTGAAGACAAGTAATTTGGAATTATCAAGTTAGAGGAACAAAAAGAAAAAAAAGGGGAAGAGTGGAGAAAGCCCACGGGCCCTCTGGGACATCATTAGTACAACAAATAAGCACATTATGAAAGTTCCAGAATAAGAAGAGGGAAAAGGGAAGAAAGCTCATTTAAAGAAATAATGGCTGAAAACATCTCAAATCTGGGGAGAGAAATGGACACCTAGATTCATTAAGCTCAAACTATCCCAAATCAGATGAATCTAAAGATATGAACACCAAAAGAAGACACATATTATAATCAAATTGTCAAAAGTCAAGGGCACAGAGAATTTTGCAAGCAGCTAGAGAAAAATCACTTATTATTTATCAACAGGGTACCAAGAATATGCAATGGGGAAATGACAGTCTCTTCAACAATTTTGAGAATACTAGGTATCTACATACGAAAGAATGAAATTGGGCTACTACCTTACACGATTTAGAAAAATCAAAGTGGATTAAAGACTTAAAGATAAGATCTAAAATCATAAAACTCTTAGGAGGAAACATAAGGGAAAAGCTTTATGATACTGGGTTTGACAATGATTTCCTGGATATGATACAAAAAGCACAGGCAACAAAGCAAAAACAGAGAAATGGGACTACCTCAAACTAAAAAGCTTCTGCATAGCAAAGCAAACAAGTAGCAGAGTAAAAAGGAGCCTATGTAATGGGAGAAAGTATTTGCAAACCATTTATCTGATGATGGGTTAATATTCAAACTATGTAAAAAACTCCTACAATTTAACAGCAAAAAAAAAAAAAAAAAAAAAAAAGAATAACATGACTACAAATGGGCAAAAGAGTTAAATAGACATTTCTCCAAAGAGGGCATACACGTGGGCATTAGGTATATGAAAAGGTGCTCAGTATCACTGATCATCAGGGAAATACGAGTCAAAACCACAATGAGATATCACCTCACAGCTGTATGGGATGGCTAGTTTCAAACAAAAGATGACACGTTTAATGACGATGTGGCGAAATGTGAACGCTTGTACACTATTGGTGGGAATTTAAAATTATGCAGCTACTATGGGAAACAGTATGAAAAGTCCTCAAAAAAATTAAAGATAAAAATACTATATAGTCCAGTGGGAACTATTGGGGAGGGGAGGTGGGGGCAAAGGGTTGAAAAACTGTCTATTGGGTGCTATGCTCACTATCTGGGTGGTGGGAACATTCCTACCCCAAACCTCAGCATCACACAATATAACCACGCAACAAACCTGCACATTTTACCCCTTGAATCTAAAATAAATGTTGAAATTATCAAATAAAAAGAAATACCATATAATCTGGAAATCCCACTTCTGAGTATATACATTTAAAAAACTGAAATCAATATTTTGAAGAGCTGTCTGCACTGCTATATTCATTGCTGCATTGTTCATAATATCCAGTGTATGAAAGCAGCCCACGTGTCTATCCAAAGATGACTGGATTAAAAGGCAGCATATAATACGTACAATAGAATATAGTTTAGCCTTAAAAGAGATCTCTGCCATTTGTGACAATGTGGATGAACCAGAAGGACAGTCCGTTATGTTAAAATAAGCCAGTCTCAGAAAGACAAATATTGTATGATTCTATTCATATGAGTTATCTAAACTGGTCATTCTCATGAAAGCAGATAATAGAATGCTGGCTGCCAAGGGCCTGGATGAGGAGCAAATGGGGAGTTGTTGATGCGTGTAAAGTTTCAGTTATGTGAGATAAACAACAGAATCTAGAGATCTGTTGTACAATGTAGCACCTATAGTGAACAACATGATATTGTGCAGTTAGAAATTCATTAAAAGAATAGATGTCATGATAGGCATTCTTACCATACCAAAAAACAAAAAAAAGGGGGGGACACAAGTAAACTTTAGACCTGATGATATATTTATTACCTCGAATATCATGAGTAATGCATATGTCCAAACTCATCAAATTGTATCCATTAAACATGTTCAGTCTTTTGGTATATCAGTTAAACCCCAGTAAAGTTGTTAAAAACAGAAGTAAAAATAAAATTCCTAGCAGAATTTTTTGTAATAGAAAATAAGACAAACTACATAATTGTAATGTATAGAGGAATAATTAAACTGTGGCATTATCCAGCTGTAGAATATTGAGCAACTGTGGAAATGAATGAGCTAGAGTTACCATAATCAGCATGTTTGAGGTGGAAAAGTTGTAGACAAATGCATACTATGTAGCGTACATGTATATTGCATAAAGTTTAAAGCATGGAAAATAAAAACTCATTATTTGAGAACCAAACAGAGGTCTATAGTTGCATTGGAATAAGAAGCAGCAGATTCAAAATAGTGGATCCCTTTGCAGGAAGAAAGTGAGGATTTGTTTTTTAAGGTGATAGATAAAAGCAGCGATATATGCCATATTATATTTATGCTTCTTGTCTGTCTAAAATATTTCATAATAAAACATTAACACCTTGAAAATAATTAAAAGATCACTGTGATAGAGTGATTATTATAAGCACAGATCTGGAGTCTCAGAGACCAGGGTTCAAATATAAGTTTCAATATTTACTAATTATCTGTGTGACTTTGGCTGTTAAGATGCTTTGAGCTTTATTTATTTATTTATTTTAGTTTGTAAATTGAAGCTTAAAAAGTTGTTTTGAGGCTCACTGGGATGTGCTAAGACACCTGGCATAGCTCTTCTGAGCTAGCAGAGCCTCGACAATGGATACCCGTCCCTGTGTTTCACATTAATGCATGGGCTGTGAGGAAAAGGCTTTGAAGACTTTTTGAATAGGAGGGAAAAAAGTAAATCAAAGATGTGGTTGAACAAGATTCAAGATAAGATTGCTTCCTTGTGATTTTATCTATAACCAACCCTTGTCTTAATGTATAGAAGATAAATATTTTTGGAAAGTAAATAAAGAACAATGCCAAAATTAAAATATACAAACTTTCAGTTTGTAAAAAGAAAGAAAAAGTTTTTAACAAAGAATTAAGTCTCTGAATGATTTACTGAGGGAGGTTGTAAGGATTGTATAATGTATGTATACATACATGTATGTATGCATAATGTATGCACGTGTCTATCAGTCTTTAATGAACAAATGCTGTTCATTTGATTATTGATATATTTAGAAATAAGTTGATATTCCAAGATATCACTTGGCATTTTTGTTTTGTAGGAATGTAACCAGGTAGATAAGGGAAGTCAAAATATATAAATACACCTAGGTAGATTAGGGAAGTCAGAATTATCTACCATGAGGCAATGCCTATAAAAGATCATTTCTTCCCCCTTGGACATTTAGCAAAAGGCTGATTGAACATATTCAGACATGCGTTAAAAGCAAACCATAGTGACTCAATAGAGAAAACACTATACAGACAGATTTGAATATTGTATTTCCCATTCAAATGTTTACCTTTACATGTGTTATATCTATAGGTTTGCATTTGTTACTTTTAGTATCTCAATTTTCATTCAGTAATTTTTACTGCATTATTCTCTTTGTCCTTTGGAATACAGAAATGGAGATGTTGCTATTAAAAACTTAGAATTATTTTTTAGTCAAAGTTTTGAATATCAAATAGCAATCAGAAATTTCAATTTGCCTCTTAAGGTTTTCTTTTTTTTTCCAAATAAGTATTTATTGCTTTAATAATTAAGAGATTAAATATGAACAAACCTGCATGTTCTGTACATGTATCTCAGAACTTAAAGTGTAATAAATAAATAAATAAATATGAAAAAATGAAATCGAATATGGTATTTAAAAATTTTAAAAACCAAAGTTATAAATGACAATCTACAATCAAACAGTAAATGAAAGTGAGAATTTTGGGAACTTCAATTACACTTTAAAAATACGTGCTCATTTCGAAATCAATGTTCCTGACATTGTGAAAAATTCTTGATTTAATTATATTTTAAATTTAACAATTCAGTAAAAAAAAAGTTAGTGGTGTTTATCACTCTGTGCTAAGACTACAAGGGGTACTGCTTTTCATCCATTATAGTTTTCTACTTTTAAATAACAAACATAATTATTTGTTAAAATTTGTATTAAAAATAAACCATGCAAAAATACGTATGGTTTATGTCAGAAGACTATAATAAACTATAAAAGGCTTACTAAAAAGTGCTTTATATGACATAATAATTTAATTTAAAGAAAGAGCATTTGGGTTCCTATGTCACAACTAACCAAGATTTTATAAAACTGTATCTCATAAGGAAAAGGCAGTGATGATCAACAAAAATGTGGAAGCTTTACATATGTAAGAACATTTATAATCTTCAATTGCATATGAAATTATTCTATTCATAGTTTACTACTACTTTCTTAATTGCAGAATTACTAATTAATTTGAAAACGTTTTAAATAGCAGTACTTTTTATTTGCCAATCAGGCTATTATTAGTTTTATATATATATATATATGTTAATAACATGGATATAAAATATTATTTGTTGCGGCAGGCAAAAATATGACACAGTTTATTTATTGGCTGTATGTTAATTGCATTCTTTTTTTCTTGTTGTAAACCGAAAATTTGAGATCTCATTGATCTCATGACTATGGGATAATAATTTCAACAAAGTAAAATTTATATAGTAACATAATAGAATTATTGTTTTCAGTAGCTTATCATTTATGTGGTGAACTTAAACACAGCCAATCTGGTTTATTACCCATGATTATAGTGTGCATCAAATTTGGAGTGCTTTTTGAATGGGATATTATCTGAAGTTGAGGTGAATAATGAGCAATTCTTTAACTGTTCTTTGTTTACATTTTTATACAAGTTAATTTTTGAATAAGACCTTCTACCTTAATATATAGTAATTTCAGTGAAAACGATTTTGGGTTATGTGTTCTCTAAATTATAGATATTATAATTATGAACACCATATATGCTGGTTATATACATCTACATATTATAATTATAAGCATTCTGGTCAATACAGCAAAGCCTGTAGTGTTAATTGGTAATGGTCTTCCCTAGTAAGATTTCATAGAAGACAGAAAGCTTCTGTTCCCCATCAAGAGCCCTACAATACCTCCACCTGTGTCAAGGGACTTTACTTTTTATACCTCCAGGGGAGCCACTGCCTGCTGTTAATGGTGTGTGAAATGAAAATCAAGACTTTTTGGTTTTGGAATTAGGTACTTGATTCTTCTTCTTTACTCCTACTGATATTGACAGCTTTTCCTAGGACCCTCTCCACCGAGACCCTGACAGCTCAGCGATCTGAATGTTTCGATACTCTGTTCCACTTTACTTCTCCACATTCTAACACATTTTCAACAACCTCAACACCAAAAAGAATCTCCCCAAGCATAGAAATAATGACATTCCTATGCTATCTACAACAAATAATTAGCGATATAAATTGGGTTCAGTCTGAATGTCCTTTAATTAAATGGATTAAATACTTACAAAACATAGTTATTTTATAACACAGGCATATTCAAGACCGTTCTTGGATGTGTAGTTGCACTGTTCCTTATACAATATATTCAACCATTTATTTGTTCATTTCGTAAGACTCACCCATAAACTATTATGATAAATTATCATGGCAGGGACTTAGAATGCAGAGGAGTACACAGGACTAAACTTATCATTAGACAGCAGGCAGGACAGCCACTAGTTATAAAACATCGTGCCAAATACTCACAGACTTAGGTAACAAGTGATGTGGAAGCATGAAAACGGAATGATCAAGTATGTTTTGGAAGTCAGAGAAAAATTCACAGTGTGTCTCATTGAGTGTTCAGTGGAGGTGGGGGGGCAATGTGTGAACTTAGTCCATGTGCATGACATATTTTTAAGGTGAACAATGAAATTGTAGACTCGAAGAAATAAGTTTTTTAAAAGAGATGGATCTCCCTGTGGTGCTCAGGCTGGCCTTGAGCTCCTGGGCTTGAGCAATCCTCAAATCTCAGCCTCTAGAGGAGCTGGGATTACAGGCAGGTCCACCATGCCTGGGAAGAAGTATGATTTATAGCATTAGGATATAGTGGTTAAGAACTTGTAGTGAGGAGTTTGAAGAATGAAATTTGAACCTCAGTTTCCTTAGTTAATATTTTGACAAGTTACTTTCTCTGATAAGTAGAAACAAAAGTGATATATATTTAATAAATTTCTAGGGAAAATCAAGTGACCTACTCACAAAATAGTTAGCAGCATTCTGGTGCATGATAAACAATCAACAAGTAATAGCTAATAACTATATTTTACATAAAGATGAGGGCCTGTAAGAATCATTTAGATATTAAAATGAATGATTAGAGAAATAAAGAGATACGTTTTCTTCATCAATGATAGACTGGATAAAGAAAAATGTGGCACATATACATCATGGAATACCATGCAGCCATAAAAAAGGATGAGTTCACGTCCTTTGCAAGGACATGGATGAAGCTAGAAATCATTCTCAGCAAACTAACACAGGAACAGAAAACCAAACACCGCATGTTCTTATTCATAAGTGGAAGCTGAACAATGAGAACACATGGGCACAGAGAGGAAAACATCACACACTGGGGCCTATTGGGGGGTGGAGGACTAGGGGAGGGACAGCATTAGGAGAAATACCTAATGTAGATGGTGTGTTGACGGGTGCAGCAAAACACCACGGCATGTGTATACCTATGTAACAAAACTGCACCTTCTGCACATGTATCCCAGAACTTAAGTGTAATAATAAAAAAAAGTTGAATATAACTTATAGTAGAATAAAAAAATAGAATGAAATGTCTATAGCCCATTACAGAAATTCAACAATAACAGAATAATATAATTCATATAGAAAAGTTAAAAAATGTAATTGAAAATCAAATTCTTAAAACGTTATACAAGTATATAAGAGAATGAAGCTCATATATAGCAATCAGCTGGTAGTGTAATCCCAGCACTTTGGGAGGCTGAGCAGGCCGATCTCAAGCAAGGAGCTTGAGACCAGCCTGGCCAACATGTCGGTGAAACCCTGTGTCTACCAAGAATACAAAAATTACTCGAGCATGGAGGCGCACTCCTGTAATCCCAGCTACTCAGGAGGCGGAAGCAGGAGAATCACTAGAACCCAGGAGGCGGAGGTTGCAGTGAGATGAGATTGTGCCACTGCACTCCAGCCTGGGTGACGGAGTGAGACTCTGCATAAAATATCTATATCTATATCTATCATAATATATCATAAATATATATCATAAATATATCATATATATACACATATATCATATATATGCACACATATATATCCATCATATATACACATCATATATATTCTAGAATACTTCATAGAAAATACTTTGGGAGAGGAAAAGACTTGAGTGATATATCATAATGTTTTGGTGTTTATGTCTAGTGGTGATATGGATGACTTATTTTCTCCTTTGTGATTATCTGTACTTTTGCATCTTTCTACAGTTGTCATAAATTATTTTTATTATTTGTAAAACCATATACAATCATATATTTAAGTGACCTTTCATTTTCCTCTTGGTTTACTTATTCTTGTCAAATCCATCCACCTGAATTTGTTTTCCTATTAAGTTGAATTCCTTTTCAGTACTATGCATAAATACATCCCTAGTTAGGAACAGATGTGTGTGTGTGTGTATGTGTGTACATATGAACATGAATTTCTAGTGTTAAAGAAAAGTCATCTAACCAAAAAGGAGTTTGTGCTAGGTGCTGTTTTATTTTGCTATTGGAAAGATGAGTTTTGGTGATGTATTTAATGTACAGCATAATCAAACTGTTGTCTTTTGATGAGTTATTACTATAATGTATCATCAAAGCCTAATGGCTTTGATATAGTACACTAACATGTTTTTTGAACAAAAGAAGTTTGATGATTTATTAAAATAATGCTATTCTACTGTTTAAAAGCTGTTCAAAAAGGTAAACAAAACATGCTTAAAGACTAAGAAAGAAAATAAATAAAACTCACTAAACTTTAAAGTCACTAAAAATATAAGAAGAGATACTTATTTTTTATTATTAAACAATGTCAAAGCGAAGTTCTTGAAACCTTTAGTGAATCAGGATAACCTCTTACCTTCTTGTAAGGAGTTTGTGTTTTGTTCTGGTTTTCTTAAAAAAACAGAATGCACATTGTAATCATATAATATTTGACAATGCATAAAATGTATATGCTGATTTTGCCTTCATTCAGATATTTAGACCTTTTATTCTCCTAAAAATATATAGAAATTTTACATTGTAATCTTGGTTGTTGGGTGAGCATGGAAAGAAATGTAATCATGTCATATTCAATGAATGATTTTGTGGCTATGTTTCATTTATCATCTCCACTGAAGCATCGTATGAATATGCATAATCTTGCTTTCTTTACTGAGCCTTTACAGTGTAATTTCACAAGTAAATGATAAATGCTGTATTTAGATGGTTGGCTGGATTCCCAGCTTTGTTTTGCATTATTCTTTTGTTTTCTGAAATTCAAGGGCAATACAGATTGATTGATTGATTTTTTTAGATATGCTTTGCCTTTTATATAATTAATTTACAATGTGTCATTTCTAATGTCTTTAGTGAATGAAATAATAATAATCTCAATTATTTTGCTTTTGATTTTACTGACAATCTAGAATATACTTCATATATTAACTTATTGATAAAATTATTTTTTGTGTGTGGTTAATAGCAAAACATTTGTTGAGGTGTTTTGTGCTATGTGCAATGACAACTACTTCACTTGAATTCACCATAATCCTATACCACAGTGACATTTCTTTTCCTTCTGTTTGGATTTTAGAAACTGAAGCCTACCCAGAGGGTAGATATTGAGTCAGGATCTAAACACAGTTGGACTTTACAGCTCTCAGGATCGTAACACCTAACTTCTTCCAAAAAGTGAAATGACTTTACTTCTAATTTCCTCCATTCATCCAATACCATTTGAAAATAGTGTCTGAGTGTATACTATTTTTCAAGCACTGTTCCTGGGAATCCAGGTACACAGTAAACTTTATAGACAAAGTTCCTGATCTTAGTCCACCGTTCCAGTAGGAAAAGACATCAACATCGGGCCAAATAGATAATAAAGAAATAAAAGTTAAGAAAGTCTTAAGCGTACCAAAAAACATAAAGCAATGTCCTGGGATAGAGGATGACTGGTGCGTGTTATGTTTGATATAATAATCCGGGAAAACGAAGTTACTATTTGTTAATGGATCTGAAGTTTGAGAAGCCAGACATAATACAAAGATCTAGTTGATGAATATTCTAGGCAGGGCGCAGATAATTAAATTTAGTTTAAATCTTTTCAGTGAGGAGAGGCGAAGAGACTCTACTGAGTACCCATTTAAAATCCTACATGATTTGTAGGATTGGATCTTAGGAAGCACCAAGACTTAGCAGTTTTATGGGGAGGGGTCGGGGAGTAAGAGAGAGATTCCATAGGTCTTGTGAGTTCCCATTGGGTTAACATTCATCTTCTCTTGTACTTGAGAAATGAGAAGAAATGTGAATACTGTAAATGGAAAAACACTTAGGAAAGTTTTATACGCATTTTGCTTCCTTATAGCTAAGAAGGGTAATTTGCGTACTTTGTGGCTTGGATGGTTTCTTTAAGACTCTCGCCAATAAACAGACTGGTGAACGGAAGCCCCTTTAAGGTAACCTCACATCCGAGCACAGAAACACAAGGCAGGAGACTCAGGCCTGGCTCTGCCAACCATTTCTGTCCTGTCCTTGTGTTATCAAAAAGTGATATTTTATCCATTCCTTCATCTTTCCCAAGACTCTGGTAACATTTTCCCCTTTTCCCTTATTTCTGAATTCTCTCTTTCTATTGTTAACAAATAAAATAGCCCTACATTTCTCTTTTTTATCTTCAGTTTTTACACATTAATAAACATACTGCAAAACATAAAATAGGAAGTGAATCATAGACACCACAGAATATTTTTTAAAGTAATTTAGAAAAAGTTTTCTTTATGATTTCTATAGGAAGATGTCAATTTGCCAAATTCCTGATTCTCTTTGTATCTGAGTCCTTGAAGACTTCAAACTTACATGATTAATTTATATAAACAAATGTATCCTTTAATATATGTGAATAGAAAGATCATAGTGAAATTTTAATGTTTTTAATTTGTTCAGTGTAACTCTCACATTCTTTGTTTTTGGGAAGTAAATTAGCTTGTCATCTCTTTGTTCTCTTATATATATATTTTTTATTTTCTTCAGCTTCCCGAGTTTTGCAGTTTTTTTTTTTTTCAAGGAGTAGCTTAGCAGCTAGAGGTGTTGTAAGCATAAAAACAGAAAAAAACAGAAATGTTTATTATCTGAGTTTTAGGAAACAGAGAAAGGACTTTTCTAATGAGTCCTTAAATGTAACATAAATCTTGTATTAAGTCACTTTTAAAATGGCAAGCTTTTAAGGTTAAAAATTATAAATAATTAAAGATGACTGATGTATAATTACAATTCCATTACATACTCTGAAACATTTTCATGGAGAAGATAGATGGTATAAATGACCAACTAATTATTTTCTTTTAGAGAAGCAACTCCTAATTGAAAGGCTACTAGCAAATGAAAACGAAGAAATGTACTGTTTTTGATCAGGTGGTGTTTGGTGGATGCATGGGTACACTGCATCTTACAGAAGATGTGAAAGGGTAATAAAAAAGCATGCTTATAAACTTTTAAAAAAATTAAAATTGAGCTGGCTGAAAAATATAACTTTTCTGAAATAGTATAATGTTCAAGTTTTGCCACACAACTTTTCAATTTAAGATATATCAAACAAACCATTATTTTCTATATTCATGACATGTCATTCATGTGCCAGGAAGTATATTGAATATAAAATCAGATACTTTCCTTGATATTAACTATATGACAGGGTTGTTATAATGATATGTCATCCTGTTTTTACTGTTTTGCCTTGCTACTCTATCTCTGCACATATAAATTCTATTAAGTCATCAGAGAGTCTAACACACATCGAGAGAAGGGAAGTCAACCAAAAATTTAGAGTTTTAAACTGTCATTCAGTTTTTACAAGTGCATCCAACAAGTTAATTTTATTTGGATTATAGAAAGCCCATCTACATCTCTTTATTTTTGGTATTCAATTCTGTGTACTTATGATCATTTTTTAATCTGAAAATATTTGAGCGTCTTAATGAGAGCCATGTTGTGATTCTCTTAAGTGAGACAACCACAGCTGGAGAGAAGTACCTGGTCTGCATTCAGCCCAGTTGGAAAAGACTTAACAGTTACATGATCATTACAAACAAATAATACAGGAGCCACTGAAAATCTTAGAATGTATTAAAAATTATATGTATTACATATAATAAATATTGTATCTATTTTGGACCAAGGATGTGATTTCAGTTGGAAAATTGCATCTAGTTTTGTTCTGGGCATGTCCTTGAAGGACTTTGATAAGTTAGTATATACTAGGATCAGGAAAACTAGAAAAGAGAGGAGACATTGTGATTGCGGGCTTTTATTATGTTTCAGAATTTATTCTAGAAGTTCTCACATATGTTACCTCATTAAAATGCTAAGCCTTATTAAAGTGCTGTGATGGTAATGTTTAAATGCATTTTGCTTCAGGAAACTTGGAATGACATAAGTTAATTAATTTGACTAAAATCACACTACTCCATCTTAGTAATTTCTCCTAAATACCTCAGCTTCTAATTCAAATATAGTTTGGCATCTTCTACAGTTGACACTGTAAATATTTAGCCACCAGAATGAGTCAGCAAACACTTGACCAAACTGACTACCCCTTCTTTCACTTCACCAAACCTAGGTGACACATTTGAAGTGGGGACCATTTGGAATTTTGGCTGTCATGCTGTTTAGGGCACTCTTCATGAAGCGGCATCATTCATCTGGGGTAATAACTGAGGTTTCTTGCCTCACACCAAGAAAATCAAAGATGTGGACCCACAAGGAGTGACGTTAAGAGTGGAGATTTAATAGGTGAGAAAAAGAGAAAAGCTCTCTCTCCTGCAGAGAGAGAGAGAGGCTCCCAAGTGGGTCTTCTGGTTCCCTGGTGAAATACATGGGGTTTTATAGACAAGCTTGAGGAGGTGGTGTCTGATTAACATAGGGCCCAAAAGATTGGTTGGACCCAATATGTCATTTACATAATGCAAGAAGAAGCTGGTCACCCCACCCTTATCTTTTATTATGCTGATGGGTTCTTTCCTTGGCCAGTGGCCATGTCGGCTTTTTTTTTTTTTTTTTTGAGACGGAGTTGCCCTCTTGTTGCCCAGGCCAGAGTGCAATGGCACAATCTGTGATCATCGCAACCTCAGCCTCCTGGGTTCAAGCAATTCTCCTGCCTCAGCCTCCTGAGTAGCTGGGACTACAGGCTGTGTCACCCCGCCTGACTAATTTTGTGTTTTCAGTAGAGAAGGGTTTTCTCCATATTGTTCAGGCTGGTCTCGAACTGCTGACCTCAGGTGATCCGCCTGCCTCGGCCTCCCAAAGTGCTGGGATTACAGGCGTGAGCTATCACACCTGGCTTGTTGCCTGCTTCTTTACTGCACATGTGGCAGCAAAGAAAAAGAAAGAAGGAGCCTCCATGTTGAACATATCTGACTTCCAGGTATCCCTTTTCTATTGGCACAGCTGTTGGCATTCACCTGTGCCAGCTTCTAGCTTGCTCTTCTATGTCTGCAGCTTGATTTTTCAGGCTGCCCTTTGTTAGAAAAGAAATGATTTGGGGGCTGCATTTTATTAAAAGGGAAACCTTACCGATGACTCTCTTACCCTCACTAACTGCCTAATTTTTAGCTCCCGTATCAATCATTCAGTTTCCAAAATTTGAGGGTGTAGTTATCCCTAAGTTGTCACCCAAAGCTAATAATTTTGAATTCTGGGAACTGAGGAGATCATAGCTGACACACTAGAGTATTATAACTTGTAGATAAATAAACTCTACAGTATCTACAGGCTGAAGAAGAGGGAAAGGAGGTGGGAACCACCACAGGGTTCTTTTCCCACCCTTTGTCTAATTTTCACTTGCTTTTTGGATCCAGAATTTGTCTCTCTTCTCTTAACTAAATATGGGTATATGAATTCAGCTTCATGAGAATTTTTGTTTTATTGCCCCAAACTTACATTATTTGTGTGCTTATTGGTATTTTATTTTAAATATCTGAATGCTGCTTTTGGTCCTCTAATTATTCTTTGTAACAAACTACAAACTATGGCTTTCTGTACCTTGTCTTGACTTCATGGCTGCATAAGCTTAGAGAGGAAATGTTTTTCTATGAATATATTAAATTCAATAATGTTTACATTTTCTCTTCTTGTATTGATTTCATTTCTTCCAGTTTGTTTTCACTATTTGTTCATTTTGTGCCTTTGTTTTGTAATAAAGATATTCTTGAGCTATCAGGTGATCATAGACTATCCCTTCATATGTAAGAAAGAAGCATGAAAAAAATTTGTGAGCATAAACAGAACTTATAAAATGGTGGTTTTTATCGTAGTGTGAGTGGTAGGGAGCCAGTGGTTTTCACTGCAAATATTTTTAGACATATTTATATTAGTTATGTATATATTTGGGTAAGGTAGTAATTTATCATATAGGTAACATCTCAAGTTCAACTGGGAGTCTTTCTCATAACTTAGGATCTTTCATTTTCTTAGGATCTCAGCGTGTCTTCATCTTTCTAATTTTTCAAATTCTACACAAAATTAAAGAAACAATTATTGGACCTATCTTTTACCTTGGCCAAGTCATGACTTTAGTCTCCTCTTGGATGTATTAGAGCATATGTCAAATTCTTAAAATCTGTTTGTATCCCTTTGGGAACCCACAACGTTAATTCTCATGCTCAGAAGTGGTCCATTCAAATCCTATAAAGTTCTATAAATTACAGAATTAATAAATCAAATAACTAGAAAACATACTGAGATGATTCAAACCACTGAAGAATGAATCAGTGACCTGATTACTATTGAGAAATGGAATATAAAACTTTTCCTAGGAAGTCACATATATGCACACACACACACTCATACATATACATATGTGTATGCATATATATACATATATATTTTTATATAATTTTAATATAATCTATAATATTTTGCACTTATGGGCATTTATGTACAATCAGTAAGTTTAATTGCTCAGTAGTCGAGTGGGTCTATTTTAAGCTTCTAATTCATTTACCAAGTAACTGGAGAAAACCATTAAGATAATGATGTTTTGTTTATTTAATCTGAAAATTTTAATTCAGTGGCTTTTATGTGTCAGATGCTGTTCTAGGAAAATTACAAACTCCAGTCCTGAAGTTTTGGACCTTATATTTCATTGAGGTAATGTGTAAATACATATGTATGTATACACACACAAATAGTTGTATAATTACATTTCAGGTAGTGATATTTTTATGAAGAAAACCTGTCTTTGTTCTGGCTTTCTCTACATTTATCTTTTCATATTTGTCAGATTTTCCTGATCTTCATTGATTGCACAATGTTAATTCTCAACTCTCATTTTCTTCACCAGGATTGATTACTTTTTGTATTACTGTTTTGATTTTTCATTTTTGCCTGTAATTCTCTGTGATGTCAACTCTTGGTCATGTTAAGGATGTTTGTATTCCTAATATAATCAGTAAAATAATAAATAGCTGTGAGCTCAATACTTACGGACTTACTCTTTGCTATACCTTCTCCATCATTTTTGCTTTAATATTACAAGCCTATATTTACTTTTCATGTATTGTTTCCAAGAGCCAATATTTTGGATTCTCTGGCTATGAAAAAGGCTTGACAATAATTTTGATCAAAAAATTCTCTAATGGCTGCAGTGTCACATGAAAGTTTCCTGTCATTGGATACAAACCAGGAAACTGTGATGCATCCTGTGAAACCTCAAACTTCTCCCCAGTTTGAATATCAATAGCGTAGTCCTTAGTAGTAATTTTACATTCAGCACTTGGGTGAACCACACGCAGACACAGATACATTGCTCTTTTATAATTCATACTAATTTTATCCAGTAAACAGATTAATAGATTCTCCTGCTTTTTCTCTTTTGGGAAGAAACGTGTGTGTGTGTGTGCGCGCGCGAGTGCACGTGTGTGTAGTGCATATATATATATACATGCAAGAAACATATATAATACACATATATATGACATTGTTAAAAATAATTGAAACAGAAAGAATTCATGTATGGACTCTTGTGTCCTCTGTTTTCTAGCTTTCTGTTTCCCTTTCTATTGCCACTGTTGACACTTTTCTCAGGTCATACATATATGTTTATAAAAACATATATACATGTTTATAAAAACGTACATATATGTTTATAAAACTTATTCCTCTGTTATACAAACGATTGCACTTCATATATTGTTCTGTACCATAGTAAGATACTCTAGAGTAAGCTGCATTAAGGAATTAATCCTGGAATGTCAATGTCAAACAGTTATTTCTTGATTGCAGTTTATAACCAGCCTGGGTTGACAGCCAGGAGTGAGAGTACCCCAGTGGTCTGCTCTATTCTGTCACTCAGGGAGCTGGGTTGCCAGTCTCCAACTTTCTTTTTGTCTCCCTCCTCCCCTGCAGAGCAAAAGAGTGGGAGAGGGTGTCATTCAGGAGCAATTAAATGCTTCAGTTAAGTCAATCAGAAGCAATTAAGGAGCATAAGTCTCTTTTGCTCACAACCTTTCGGCTATAACTGGTCACATGATGCTGCTGCAGGAAAAAGGCTGGGTAATATGGCCTTCCTGAAAATCATAGCCTTCTATGTGCCCAGAAAATAAAATATATTAAGCATGAGTTTATCATCCGCATCTTGCATTTTTATTTAAAAACTAGCTAGCTAGCTATTATCTATCATCTATATCATCTAGCTATTATATATCATCTATTATCTATCATCTATGTCCACTATCTATCTCCTATCTATCATCTATCATCTATCTTTATTTATCAATCTAACATCTTTTTTCTATCATCTATCTATCTATATCTATCATATCTTTATCTATCATCTATCTTTTTCTATCTATCTATCTATCTATCTATCTATCTATCTATCTGCCTGACTACCTCCCCCACCTTCTAGAGCTTGTTATTTGTTAGTATATGCAACTCTTATTTTAAAGCTTAATAATGTCACATTATATGAAAATTCCAAATTTTACTTATCTAATCCTGCACTAGATTGTCTCTAACTGTTTGCCACTATAACAATGCTGCAGTGAATGTCCTTTGTGAACAAATACAAGCATGTTAGTATGATACACTTCTGGAAATGAAATTTCTGAGTCAAATTGTATGGGTATTTAAAATTTTGAAAGATTTATATTTAAAAACTACTTATATTTCCTTTTTGTGTGTTGTGTACATCTTCAGAATATTTGTCTCTCTTTTTTTATTTGTAGGAACTGATTTACATGTTGTTTTGGTTTATGACAATTTATGCTCAGTTATTGGAGCATAGATATTAATAACTATTGTATCATCATAACAAAGTGCCAATTCTGTCACACTTCACAAGCAGGCACTCAATTTGTTTTTTATTTAGAATGTGACCCCTGCTTTCATTTTGTTTGTATTAGTATTTTAGTTACTTGTATTATTATTTTGTGGTATTTTTGTTTATATTATACCCTCCTTTCTATTCCTGCCTTTGGAACTACTTTATTTTATTTACATGAAAGTATTGGGTTTTGCTTTGGCATTCAATTTAATTATATTTATCTTTTAGTGGGCAAATTTAGCCAATTTACAATAATTATCAAATTTAGTCTTTCTTTTGGCATCCGTTTGTGTTGTTTTCACTCTTTAATAGTTATATGATTTATTTTATTTCCTTTGTGTCTTTTTAATTTATTTCTTTTAATAATTAGGGAGAATTGTAATATTTTTTAGAACTTCCCTTTTAAGCTAAACTTTTTTGCTTATGTTCATATAATACTTAACTTCCATATTTTAATGTAATATTTATAAATTTCCTATCATGATCATTGATGAAATTAGTATAATTCATAGTTTCCTTTACCTAATTTTATTAATTATATTTCTTAATATTTTCTTAATTATACTAGAGTTATTAGTTGCAAATGATGCATTTTTGATACTTCAGATATAAAATAGAGGAAATTCAGAATTCCTACACTATTGGACACTTTTTTCTGTCTCACTTTCAATTTTTATTAGTTTTATCAATTTACTGCTTGCCAGGGCATAGAAAAAAACACTTTTAAAGCTATTGCTTTGGCAT
The DNA here is from genome assembly GCF_028858775.2 of Pan troglodytes. NCBI lineage: Eukaryota > Metazoa > Chordata > Mammalia > Primates > Hominidae > Pan > Pan troglodytes. The sequence continues at coordinate 448,823 of NC_072402.2, read as the reverse complement.
TTCTTTTTGTCATAATAATTTATGGAGTTCTTTATACCCTTTTCTGTGTATAATTTCTCTGTAGCTGAAACAATAGATTATAGTTTGATAAAAGAACAACTTTTTCCATCAGTTTTCAGTTCACTTTAAAATAAAATAACTTTTATTCCTCTTTACAAAGGAACTTAATGGCATTTGAGGTTAAACAGAATGACCTAATAGAAAATATATCAGTTAGAACTATAAGATTTGTAATCGAAAGTGTCATGCTGAGTTCTCAGAATATGATAAGAATATTGATTAGAATATATTCCCAAAATGAATTATCAAATTTCTATTTGTTTTATTGGTAAGATGTTTACAAAAGGAATTGATATACCTGGTTAATTTGCTTAGTAACATATAATGCTAATATAATTTAAGACTCTTGCTTAAGAAATGAATCCTATATTTATATAGCTCAAGTGAAGTCAGAAGTTTAGAACTGCAAATCATAAAACTATACAAAGTTTATTTTAAATAGTATGTGAAAGATCAAATAGTCAATCCTTTGAATTTAACTACAGGGAAACTTAAGGGTACTGTTTATAGTGGAATAATAAAATTAATAGCTTAAATAAAGGCTTAAGAAGGAACTCTTATTTATTTGCTTCATTAATAGAGCATTTCAGTGTTATTTACATTTTAGAAGTTCTTGATTAAGAGTGTCACATCTTTAAAAATGAAAAGTCACACTTCTAACATCGGTAGTGGGTACATCATCTTTGTGTCAAAGACACTGCATCTGTATATTGTTTTATATTTAAAATTCATATAGTATATCAAGCATGTAAAATAAATAGAGAATTTTATATTCAACACCCATGTGCTGAAGTTAAAATTCATCTCCATTTATTTCAAATTATGCATATTTTTGGAATAAAACATCACGGTTTTGCTCTCTGGGGCCTTTGTGTCTGATATTTCAGATTGTGTGTGCAGTGCTCACATACCCTGAACTCTAAGGGAAATCATGCTCGCGGACGATGCAGAACACATCCTTCACAGCCTAAGGCAGCCCTTATTCCGTCCCTTTAAATAGTTAGTCATTATTCTGTATTTGGATTTATAATTTCCAGCTATGCTTGACTGTATACACATGCAGACCCTAATTTATTAAACAGGAATTTATTAAGGGTATGAAACAGAAGTACCTTATTTTTCTCCAGATATCGTCTTTAACCATCCTGCAAGAAGATTATCTTCTTCCACTCTCAGCCTCTCAAAACTAAATGTATTTAACATATATGGATTTATTCAGGTTGTTTTTATTTCTTGACATTGTTTTACTAACTTGTATCTTTCTAGAAAAGAGTGAAATAAATATTTTTCTAATTTAATGGTGTAACACAATACATACTGTCTTTAATGATTAACTACTAAATGAAGTAATATATGTGTCATGCTTAGAAAAATGTTTGGAACATCATAAGGGCCATATAAAACTTAGTTATTAATGTTATTGCAATGTAATTTTTAAAAACGAATGTATCAACAATTAGTAATTATGTCCATTTTATTCCAAATTATTTGATGATGTTTTCTCTATTTTTATTAAATAACACTTTCAAAATATTTTGCTGTTTTGTCTTATATTTCCCTTTATTTTTAAATTCTTAAATTCATAATATCCCCATTTAACTACTCAGTATCTCTAACCTCCTTCCTAAGATCTTAGGTAGCTTTAAATCTGTTCATATTTCCTCTCTTATTCTTAATTTCTGGCTCCATTATTAAAGTTCTAACTTTTGTAAAACGACTAAAGATAGTCCCTTTTTAAATTGTTTCATACAATCAGTGCTGGTTTAGTTTTAACCATGGTTTATATTTTTCATACTCCTTTCCTTTAGGGTTAAATATCCTTATTCTTGAAGAAAGTCTTTTCAAGGAAATATTAGTGCTAATAACTTTCGGTCTTCTCATCAAAACACCTGTATTTTTTCCTAACTCTTGAATAGTGTCTTAGCTGCTGTTAGAATGCCAGAGGAAACCAGGTGTTTCCTCTCAACACCAGAAGACATTTCTCAAATGTCTTTTGGCTTCTTTTTTAAGCCATCGACCAGTCTACTTGTTAGCATCACTGTCATTTCTATGTTGCTAATGTCTTTTCTCTAAGCTTGTTTCAAATAGATTCTCTTGTTTTTGAAGTTCTGTAGTTTAATACATGCATCCACGTGAGATTTCTTTTTATCATGTTAAGGAAATACTGTGCTTTTTGAATATGAAGATTTATGTCTTGGAAAATTTATGTCATGGAAAATTAACCTCTTCAAATATTATCTGATATAGTTTGGCTCTGCATCCCCACCCAAATTTCAGCTTGAATTGTAATAATTCCCACATGGCAAGAGTAAGATCAGGTGGAGATAATTGGATCATGGGGGCGTTTTTCCCTAAGCTGTTCTTGTAATAGTGAGTGAGTTCTCACGAGATGTGATGGTTTTATAAGGGGCTTCCCCATCCTCTCCGCTCTTTCTTTCTCCTGCCACCCTGTGAAGAGAGGCTTTCCGCCATGATTTTAAGTTCCTGAGGCCTCCCCAGCCATGCCGAACGGTGAGTCAGTTAAACCTCAGCCATGCCGAACGGTGAGTCAGTTAAACCTCTTTTTTTTTTTTTTAAATAAATTACCGAGTCTTGGGTATTTCTTAATAGCAGTGTAAGAATGGACTAATACATCGCCTCTCTGCTATTCTCTTCCTTTACTTTTAGAATTCTAATTAGATATTGGTATGATGTTATCACACTTTCTCTCATGCTTTTCTCTCAGACGTCAGCATTTCCCTTCTTTCCTTCCTCCCTTCCCCCCTTCCCCCCTCCCTTCCCCCCTCCCTTCCCCCCTTCCCCCCTCCCTTCCCCCCTCCCTTCCCCCCTCCCTTCCCCCCTCCCTTCCCCCCTCCCTTCCCCCCTCCCTTCCCCCCTCCCTTCCCTTCCTCCCTCTCTTCCCCCGTCTCTTCCCTCCGTCCCTTCCTCCCTTCCTCCCTTCCTCCCTTCCTCCCTTCCTCCCTTCCGCCTTTCCTCCTTTCCTCCGGTCTTGCTCTGTCGCCCAGGCTGGAGTGCAGTGGCGCGGTCTTGGCTCACTGCAACTTCCGCCTCCCGGGTTGAAGTGATTCTCCTGCCGCAGCCTCTGAGTAGCTGAGACTACAGGCGCACGCCGCCACGCCCGGCTAATTTTTTGTGTTTTTAGTAGAGACGGGGTTTCGCCATATTGGCCAGGCTGGTCTGGAACTCCTGATTTTGTGATCCGCCCGCCTTGGCCTTCCAAAGTGCTGGGATTACAGGCGTGAGCCACCGCGCCCAGGCCCCATTTCCCGTATCTTTATCTCCCTTTACTGCTTTCTTTGTGGTTTCTTCAGATTCACCTTTGAATGCATGAATTCCTTCTTCAACTGTTTTTAGTATCCTTTCATAATAACTTACTGGATATTATATTTCCAAAATTGAATTTTTTCTTTCAAAGTTACCTGACTTTTTTCATATTATTCCTTTTATATTTTTATTAAAAAATGTCTATTAAGATTCCATTAACCGAAGTACTCAAATAGCTAATTTTGTTGTTACTTCTGCAGACTGTTTTACCTACCGTGTTTCTTCATGTATATATTAGCTTGGAGTTTAAGGGTTTGTTGTTGTTGTTGTTGTTGTTGTTTCCGTAGCTTTATACCTGGGGAGGTTATGTATGGGAATGCACCAAGATCTGTTAGAGAATGTTCCCACTATAGCAGATAAATTTTTACTTCAGTTAAAAGGAGTCAGTTTTTGTGTTCCTCTCTCACCTGGGGCTCTCAGAAAGCACAAGCGGCTTTCATTTTCAGGAGATTCTTCTCTCTACCTTACCTCCTCCGACCCGCCTCCCAACCCAGGGTCAAAGGACCTGACTTTATGCCAAAAATCTCAACTAAGACTCTTACTTCCCAGAGAATCCAGCTACATGCTTCTCACTCTATTCTGTTAGTCTCCTCTTGATTTGAGAGTCAGGTGGCTTCCCTTATTTTCCAGAGAGTTCAGTTGTGCATTGAGAAAAGATCGTTTGTTATATTATCACTTTGATTTTAAGGTATTTACTGTGGGAACATTTTCAGGTTATTTATGTTGCTATGTTGACTTTAGAGCATGATGTTGTGTTCATTTGCGAGAATAATCACTGTTGTTTGGCTGGGTTGGAATATTTAAGGATGTAGGGGATAACAAAATTGTCTCCTAAGTCAGTTAAAGCTTACACATAAATTATTATTGCACATATTAATACATACAACTCCTAACAAAAGTAGGATGAACAAGGAAGTAGGATTATAAAATAAAAAATTATATCTAAGTGATATAATTGTGCATATATATAGCATTATCCATGAAATTTCTACTGGATATGTGGTGTTATAAAGTCATTTTCAGGATTTACCTCCCAAATAAAAATTAAAAATCATGTGTATTTGAATAATTATGCACATGTAATGTCATGTAATGATTATAATAAATTTTTGTCATTTGGAGAATTAATATCAAGATAATGACTTTGTAATTCCTGTAACATAAATTAATAAAATATATAGACACAGAACAGAGTAATGGAAATGACCTGAGGTTTATTTAATGTATATTTTAAATTACAAACATTGAGAAATTTAAATTTACAACTTATTAAGATAAAATATTAAGGTAAATCGACTTCCTTGAGGAAATGCTCATGAGAAAATATGTATAAACAAGTTTAAAATATACATGGTCCACTTTGCAATGTTCTATTTCACCAAAATACCAAAAAGTGTATCTGTAGGTCAGGGAATTATAGATGTTTAATAATTTTATTTTGACATTTTGCTGCATTTTCTAGATTTTCTACAATATGCTTTATTATTTTCAGTAGTAAAGAAATCCAGTAACTGGTATAAAAAGTGCTTGTATTTAGATATTTTCCAGCTTTGTGATAGTTTAAAAATACAAGTTTAATTTGTTTACTGCTAGAAATAATTTTGTGGCTGTCACAGACTTAACTATCTCAGATATAATAATACTGTAAATTGATAGTCTTCCTGAGGGTCACTTACTGAGGTAACTTACAATGTTACATTTATGGTAACATAAGGTTTGTATACTACCTCTCAGCAAAGAAATAGCAATTCTTTTCAACAATGGAAAAGTTCATGAAACAGAAGTTCATTACTTTCTGAGTCTACTTTAGCTTTCTGTTTTTACTGTATACTTTTATTTTTTCAATTTTTTTATATAATGTGAATGTCATATAAATATTTGAGTATGTACCAAGACATTTAAATCAAAATGCGTCTTATTTCGTTGAAGAAAATTAAAAACAATTTTAAAGGACAGTAATCATTTTATTTAAAAATAGCTAATGAGATTCAGGTTATAATAATGTGATGGCATTAAGGTTTTAGATATTCAAATTTAAATAGTTAAAACTTTACTTAAAATGTCATACATTAACTTAAATCCTGTAATTTAGCTTGAAATTTTATTCTCTTGAAACTACATCTTATCCAAATAATCCTCACATAGTCACAGTCTCTTTAAGATTACTCCTTTTGTAATTATATTAATTTGATCACAAAAAAAAACTAAGAGGATTTTATAATGAGAAAATACATGATTGTCTTCATCTCTATCTCTGTCCCCTAACACAATGCCTGGTTCTCAAAGATAAAGTCATTTTTAATCCTCTTGTGCATCTAAAGCAAAACATAATAAACTCCATCCCACCCCACCCCGGTACTGTACTGAAATTTAAATAAAATTAACTAAGCAAACAAATGATCAACTTTGTTTCCTAGGCTGCAAATGTGTAACTTCTTGGGAATACAATTGCTGCTAAAATACATATTTCACTGTCAGAAAAAGCTCTCAGCTTTGCCACTTCTTAGCTCTGTGGAAAATCTCAGAACTTTCTTCCTAGAGTTATTACATGTCTAAATTATGTGAATCTTGTATTACGGAGACAGGCCACCTAGTAATATATCAATTACTATTATTATTGTTTATTCTTTTATGTTTATAGAATTATACATAAATACTTTAGAGCAATGTTGTTTTGGGGTCACTTCTTTTTCTTGAAAAATTGCTGCAAAATTTGAGGTAGTATGTAAAAACTTTCACCCTATTTATTTAAGTATTTAAAGGCTTCGAAGTATATCTACACATGTATATTTTTCTTTGGCTTACCATAAATGTCAGTTGAGACTGGCAGGGTATCACTTGAGATGGGTACAGATACTGTCAGTGTCCTTTTCCATCTTTTAATGCCTGCAGAACTTAGAGTAAATTTGGCAGATCAAGTAGCTGATGATCAAATCTGTTAATATTTAGGAAAATCATGTATTAATCTAATAGTTGTACCAATTAGAGTTTTAAAGGAAGTATTACCTTGGAATTAGTAAGCTCTTTAAGACTTTTACAAAAGCACAGGCATTCTGTAATTCATCAAGTTGTGAATAAACTCATTTCCTGTTACTTAAGAAGAATATATAACTGGTCTGGGGTATATAACAATTACTTATAAAAATGAAACAAAGTATATCATATCCAGGAAGAAATAAAATTATGTATAATTGATATAAAACTGTGGAAATGCATTCCCACTGGGAAATGTTTCTCACTATGTATTTGAAATTGAAAATACTTAGCATACAGTAAGTGTGGTAGTGTAAAAGTAGCAGTCATTTAAATATAATGAATGTAAAGCAACATTGACATCAATGTTTCTTTTTTGTTATAAATCTCAAAAGCTATACATTCAATAAGGTTTCTATTATTTGGAAATATTTATATTCAAGAAATTAAATAAGTAGCATATACACTGTTAAGAGTTTGACTACTTCTTGGTGAGATTATTTATGGCCCAATAAAAGTCAGATGTCATTAATAATTCATGTGCATAGATGAGTTATGTGTGTGTGTGTGTGTGTGTATGTATACGTATGTTTCTTAGCGTGGTAGGAACTTAAACATTTTCCAGAATTATAAAGATGGTCTTGTTACAGTTAAACAGTTCACGCTGAAAATGTGTATGCTTGTTGAGACTCTGTGCTCAGAGGAAATTTCTGCCAATGGGAAGAGTTTAGTTAGAGGCATTAACCCTCCTTAGAAATGAATGTTAGATATTAGGGAGAATGCAGTGGAGGCCTGTTTTTTCTGGAGTCTGATCAATGTCTTGTGTATGAATGTCCCTTACTTATATTGCGGGGGTAGAGAAATCAGACCTCCTCCTTTTCACATTTTAAGTATCTATTAGTATATCATAAAATTCCATATGAGTGTTTTTAGAATATGAAGAATAGAAAAGGATATTTACCTCTACTCCCTCTTTCAGGCTATCAAAATAATAAATGTTTCTGAGGACTGGCTACTTTGCTAAAATTTTTCCATGTTACTTTCAACTCTTAGCATTCCCAGAAAATACATTATATTATTTACTTTTATAAATTTGGAAACTGAAGCACAGAGAAGCTGAATAAATTATTCAGGATCAGAGAGCCAAGATTTGCACAGGGTCCCAAATGGTTTCTTTAGGACAAAAACAAACAAACAAACAAAAAAAAAAACAAAAAACAAAAGGCATCCAGGTTCCAGCAAGAAAGACAGAAAGGTAGAAGTTATATGCACTCTCTTAAAAAACCCATTCCAGAAGTTGCAGAGCTCATTTTAGACTCTATCTCATTAGCCAGAAGTTAGTGACAGGGCCCCCACTGAATCACAGGGAAGTCTGGAAAACACATACAGTCTTTATTCTGGAAGGCTGTGCTCATCTAAATTTTCTAACTATAAAAGGATATAAAGGCATGTTTTGGTAGATAACTTGAAAACAAGTTTCCATCAAGTTGTTCTAATCAATTATCCTCATTCTTTTGAGTGTCTTTCATGACTTCATCAATTCAATCTGTCACCAAAAACCCTTGCAAATTAAAGATTGAGTAGTCTATATTTCCAATTGCTGAGTTTTTCCACAGATTTAACCCAGGAATAATCTTCTGACTTGGATTAATGAGGATTTACCTAGACACAAGAAGAAGTATGTGCATTCATCTGTTGAATTATTGCTAAGTGAACTTTATATTTACAATAAAAAACCCAAAAGATCAGATTTATTCTGTCGTGTACTGGGGAATTGAAAAATTTTCATGATCCATTTCAAATTCCAGTGTCGAATGCAATAGAGCATAGGGAGTTTTGGAAGGATAGACATAGGATTTTAATTCTTACTTTTCTACATACCCCCTGTACAAACTTGGGACTTAGATTTCTTATCTGGAAAGTATGCTTAATAATACATGCTTTGAGTAATTCTGAGAGTATCAGACACAGTACGTGCTATATATGGGTGTATGTACACATTTGTGAGTGTCTGTATATATTTACCTATTACTTTTAAAATAAAAACTGTCCTACTTTATGTTAATACGTGGTAACTAGATTTTCCCCTATATTGCATATTGTAAGATCTTTTATATACAAAAACATGTATCTGCACTAGTATTCCTTTTTGTTTTATTTCATTTTTTTATTTTTATTTTTTATTATACTTTAAGTTATGGGTTACATGTGCAGAACGTGCAGGTTTGTTGCATAGGTATACACATGCCATAGTGGTTTCCTGCACCCATCAACCCATTACCTACATTAGGTATTTCTCCTAATGCTATCCCTCCCCTAGCCCTCCACCCCTCCATATTCCCCAGTGTGTGATGTTCCCCTCCCTGTGTCCATGTGTTCTCATTGTTCGGCTCCCACTTATGAGTGAGAACATGCAGTGTTTGGTTTTCTGTTCCTGTGATAGTTTGCTGAGTATGATGGTTTCCAGCTTCATCCATGTCCCTGCAAAGGAATACACTCATCCTTTTTTATGGCTGCATAATGTTCTCTGGTGTATATGTGTCACATTTTCTTTATCCAGTGTATTATTGATGGACATTTGGGTTTGTTCCAAGTCTTTGCTATTGTGAATAGTGCTGCAATAAACATACGTGAGTGTGTGTCTTTATAGTAGAATGATTTATAATCCTTTTGGTATATACCCAGTAATGGGATTGCTGGGTCAAATGGTATTTCTAGTTTTACATCCTTCGGGAATCGCCACACGGTCTTCCACAATGGTATTCTTAATCAACCTGTGGTGTCACATTCTGTTGATTTCCTAGAGTATAAAAATAAAGACTATTGATAAAGTATATAAATATTAGAAAAACAAATCTGCTATTTACAGATGGCATGCCTTGTACATTAAACATTGAAGAAAATTTGGAATAAATTATTTGAATTAATAAGACATGTTGGTAGGTGGACTGGTTGTTTTCATCAGCTAGCAAATGTTTATTGAGCATACCTGTCTTGGTTGCATCTGTGAATATAATAAATAGTCTTGACTTGTTTCAGCCTACATTCTAGCGAAAACTGGGTAGAAAGGAAATACTAAATAAGAAAATAAATAAATCATATAATTGTTAGAATGGAAAAGAATAAGGCAAAGTTAGAGTCAGACATGCTGGGATGGAGTAGAGATTCCTGTTTATTATTATTATTGTTATTATTATTATTATACTTTAAGTTCTGGGATACTTGTGTAGAACGTGCAGGTTTGTTACATAGGTATACACATGCCATGGTGGTTTGCTGCACGCATCAACCCATCGCCTACATTAGGTACTTCTCCTAACGCTATCCCTACCCTAACCCCCAACCCCGACAGGCCCCTGTGTAAGATGTTCCCCTCCCTGTGTCCATGTGTTCTCATTGTTTACCTCCCACTTATGAATGAGAACATGTGGCATTTGGTTTTCTGTTCCTGTGTTAGTTTGCTGAGAATGATGGTTTCCATCTTCATCCATGTCCCTGCAAAGGACATGAACTCATCCTTTTTTTGGCTGCATAGTATTCCATGGTGAATATGTGCCATGTTTTCTTTATCCAGTCTTTCATTGATGGGCATTTGGGTTTGTTCCAAGTCTTTGCTGTTGTGAATAGTGCCGCAATAAACATACGTGTGCATGTGTCTTTAGAGTAGAATGATTTATAATCCTTTTGGTATATACCCAGTAATGGGATTGCTGGGTCAAATGGTATTTCTGGTTCCAGATCCTTGAGGAATCACCACACTGTCTTCTACAGTGGTTGAACTGATTTACACTCCAACTATTTCTATTTTAAATGCAGTGCTCTGAGTAATCTATGTGAAAGTAACATTTGGGCAAAGGTATATAAAATGGTGAAAGAGATAGCCAAGTAGATTTCTTGGATAAGGGAATTAAAAGGTGAAGGAGCAGTCAGTGCAAAGGTCCTGAAGTGACTGAGTGCCTGTCTTACTTGTGGAGTGGCAAGAATGTCCTGTGCTAGAGGAGAAGGCAGGGAAGAAGAGGCAAGGGAAGTAGTTGGACACTAATGGGAAGCTGAGTGCCCTAGTGTACATGTTTAGGACTTTGGCTTTTCCTATGAAGCAAATATGGAATCACTGCAGGATTTTGAGCAGAGGGGAGCCATGGTCTGATTTACATTTCTGAAGGACATCTTAGCTGCTGTGCTTTGAATAGACCATAGAGGATGCTATGTTCTTATTCTGTCCCCCCGAATTCATGTGTTGGAAACTTAATCCCCAATGCAACAGTGTTGGGAGGTGAGGCCTTTTGGGAAGTGTTTAGGTCATGAGGATTCTGCCCTCATGAATAGATTAATGCTGTTATAAAAGGGCTTGATGGAAGGAGTTTGTCCCCTTTTGCCCTTCTACTTTCTTCCATGTGAGGCCACATCAAGCAGGCATTCACCATACACCAGATGCCCGCACCTTGATCTTAGACTTCTCAGCTTCCAGAATTATTTGAAACAAATTTGTGTTCTATATAAATTACCCCTTCTGTGGTATTTTGTGATAGCAACACAAATGAACTAAGACAAAGGGCAGTCATGTATGCCGAGAGCATGCAGGGGACTACAGCAGTAATTCAGGGGAAGTGTCATGTGGCATGATGACTCAGATAAGGGTGGTAGTGGAGGAGGTTGGGAAAGTTGAGAATTATGGATATATTTGGTAACTAGTTGCAACTGGATCATCTGAAGGATTACATAGGGTTTGTGAAAGAAAGAGAAGGGTTGAAGATTTCACCAAGGTTTCTGGACTAAACAACAGGCAGGACAGAGTATCATCAGCTGAAGGGAAAGACTGTGGGAGGACAATCATGAGAGAAGATCACAGGTTACATTTTGAACATGTTAGGGTTGAGACATCTGTTAATATCCAAATGCAGAATTTTAAGGAGAGCTTAGGTGTACAAGTCTGAATTTCAGGGAATAGTTTTAGGATGGGGATGTAAATTTGAGAGGCCTCAGCAGATAGATGGTATTTACAATGACATCATAGGTGAGTACATTTAAGTAATGAAGAGGGCCAGAAATTCAGCCCTGAAAGCCCTCCTAAGTTAAGAGGTGGAGAAATAGAACCAGGTAAAGGAGACCGAGAGGGACCTCTCAGAGTGACAGAAGCAAAATTTGGCAGGTGTTGTACCTGAGAAGTCACATGAAGACAGTCAAATGATGCTGACCAATCAAGCACAAATCTGGACTGATAATTACTTAGGCTTTAGCAATGTGAAGATCATAGGAACATAGGTTAGACCAGTTGCACTTAAGTGGTAGACTAAATGCTTGATTAGCGTATTGGTTTGGTAAGACTGCTTTAGCCAAGAAACATGAACAAAGTGGCATAAACAACAGAAGTTGATTGCCTCACAACTCTGGAAGTGAGAAATGGGAAATCAAGGTGTTAGCAGGGTTGGTTCCTTTCAAGGGCTATGAGGAAGAATCTGTTCCTGCAATTAAGGTAACAGAGAAGCTAAGGATGTTGTTGGTAATGACTAGGTCTAGAGGGTGATTATGCAAGTGAGTTGCTACATGAAGGCAAAGATAAAATATCTGTGGAATAGTGAAGTTCAAGAAACTGAGAATGCAAGTTGATTGATGGATCATGCGGGTGTATATGAAAGTGAAAGGATTTAATTTTAGAAATGAAGAAATATAAAGCAGGGAATTAGGAGCCAAATCATACGAAAGTGATGGATTGACCTAAGAATGAGTGGGTAACAGAAGAAATGAGTAGTCATGGGAAATGAGTAGTCATGATGGTACATGTCATGTAACAGAGTTTATTGACTTAGGGTCTTAATGGAAGTCCTAATGGTTTTTCCGCAATCTTTGGTACTCTGTCACTTGTAGAAGCAGTACCCTGATCTATATACTTTTATCTTGACGAGGTGCTTGAAGAGTGTGTGTGTGTGTGTGTGTGTGTGTGTGTGTGTGTGCGTGTGTGTGTGCGTCTCTCTCCAAATTTCCACTTTTTATAAGAACAAGAGTCATATTGGATTAGGGACTCACTCTACTCCAGGATAACCTCATCTTAAGTAACTACATCTTCAACAGCCATGTTTCCAAATAAGGTCACATTCTGAGATACTGAGGGTTAAGACTTCAACATATGGATTTGTAGAAGGACACAATTCAATTCATAATGATTGCAGAGAAATTAAAGAGAATGGAAAGAGAGGGAAGACAATGGAAAGAGGAGACAGTGAGTATGGAATACTATTTTGAGGATTTTTCTGTAAAGGGGCACAGAGAAATTGCACAGTGACTGGCAAGAAGTGGAGTTAAGAGCTTTTTTACATTTTGGTTTATTGTGTTTTTATAATAGAAAATATCATCAAGTTGATGTACACAGAAGACTGATTTGGGAGAAAGGAAAAAATGTGTGGTTATACCTGAGAGAAGGGAGAAATTCTGTAGTATAAGCAAGCAATAAGAAATAGGATCAGTTACCCCTGAAGGGGCTGACTTTAGGCAGAAGACATGTAGTTGATTCCCAGAAACAGATGGCAGGGATGTATATACAGATACTTGGAGTGAGGGCATATGTGGTGGTGGCATTCTTTGAAATTTTACTTGTGGTCACTTCATTTTTCTCAATGAAGAAATCGAGGTTATCAGCTTAGAAGGAAGGTGGGGAAAAAGATAATCAAGGTTTGAAGAAATCAGAGAAGTGTAAACTGTAATACAGAATACAGGAGGAGTGATTGGACTAGGAAGTATACCATGCTTGCATAAAAGCAAGCATTACAGGCCCCCTTGAAATTAATTGTCATGAATTCAAAGTGAAACCACAGACATTGTTTCTAGTTTTTCTCCAGCCACATTTAACTGCAAAGGTACAGACTCTGTAGGCAAAGAATAGGAATTTATCAGGATTATGTTTTTTTCTCCAAGTGAATATGGTAGTGAGAAAGAGGCAGGAGAATTGAGGTTGCATGCTAGGTAGTGATAATAAGTTTGCCCTCATGGAAATTTGTCTTAAATATAAAGAGGGCAGAGGGGCAACATGTGGATGAGAGACAGTATAAAGATGGGAGGATTCATGGGTTGATGAGCCTGGTGTAGGAGTTGGTGTACTGCAGAAAACAAACTGAGAAAAACAAACTGATAAAATACCTTTGGAATAGAGGAGTTCAGGAAACTGAGAACCCATGTTGATTGAAGGATCATGAGAATGTATATTCTTCATTTTTGAAATGAAGAAATAGAAATCAGGGAGTCAGGAGCCAAATCACAGAAAAGTGATGGATTGACCTAAGAATGAGTGGGTAACAGCAGAAATGAATAGTCATGACAGTACATGTCACGTAACAGAGTCTATTGACATAGAGTCCTAATGGAAGTTTTAGTTAGGCAAGAGGGAAAACAATCTGGGACTGACAATGAGGAGCATAGTGGTTTTACCATTCACCTACACACTCAAAGGTAAGTACAAGGAGTGTGAGAGGGAAATTGGAGGGGTTGTAAGGAAAGCAGTGTCCTCAGAAGAGCTTGGTTTCTGTTAGATCCAGAAAATCAACTCAATGTATGGAGAAGAGATTCAGGGTAAAGAGATTTTGCTGACAATGGACCAATAAGTCCACAGTGCACAGTGGAATCTTCCAGCGCTTGGGAGGGGTGAATAGAGGGGCAGAATAATGGATGTGAAGAGTCTCCTGAGGATTAGAGGATAGTGGCTTAGGTAAGACTGAGATGTCTGGAACTTCTCATGGATATGGATGTCTTAGTTTGTTAGAGCTGCCTTAAAGTACCAACAATGAGGTGGGTTAAAACAACAGAAATTTACTGAACCACAGTTCTGGAGGCTAGAAGTCCTAAATCAAGATGTCAGCAGGGTCATGCTCCCTCTGGCAACTCTAGGGGGAAATCATTACTTGCCTTTTCTAGCTACTGTCTTGCTGGCAACACTTGGTGATCCTTGGCTTGTAGATGCATCGCTGCAGTCTTCTCCCCGTGTGTATTCACATTGTTTTTCCTCTGTGTGTTTCTGTCCTTGTGTCCACATTTCTCCCTTTTATAAGGACAGCAGTCATATTACAGTCCAACCTAATAATCTCACCTTAATGAACATCTATGTAAAGACTGTTTCCAAATGAGATCACATTATGAGGTACTGGAAGTTACGACTTTAACTTATTTGGGGGAAGGGATCAATTGAATCTATGGGAATGACATAAAGAAGAGGGAGGGCATAAAATTACATGTAGTGGACTTGGGGTGACTAGAGTTGGCCAGGATGTAAGATGAGGGACAGAAAGGGGTGGGTGACTGGAGTTTCTTCTTCACCCATTTTGTAGAACGAAAGTGGCTTGGAATACAAGTACTTATTCCCAGCTAAAGTGTTTACCATTGCATACAACCGAAGAAGCCCTGAGTTACTCTTAGACTATATCTAAATTTCCAACAAATTTTAAAGAATGTTCTTAAATAGCATGTTCTCCTTTCAGTTACGCTAAACAACTTCAGACTGACTTTGATCAGCTTTTCAAATTCACTTTCGCTAGGCTTTAAAATTGAGTTTGACATATCAAGTAATTCACTAGCAGATTTAAAAGAATCTTTTTTCATTAGTTTTATTAGTTCTACTATTTATCTAACTCTAAGTGATGACTTCTTTAATTTCATGTGCATAGTTGTTGCTCATTATTGAGCAACCAATTTCTGCAATAAGGAAAATGAAGGATATTAGGCAGGTATAACTGATTGAACTGAAATCCAGGTAAGCCAAATATATTTCAGAAACTGAAAAGCCGCTAGTTATGTACAATGCCAATTTCTCGGTGAAAAGAATATCCTAAATCTGTAATTTCTAATGCCTTTCACTTAGGGTTTATTTTCTATTACTTTATACCTATACTTAGGCGTGTTCAGGGCTGAAAGTTGACATTAAATAAAGAAATGAACTGTGGAGTGCTCACGCACAGCCCTGTGCACACTCAATGCACAGGGAATAATTTTCGTGGGCAAGAAGTGAGGGAGGATCACGCTAATAATAAAGCAATTTCTTCTAAGTTGTTTTTATATTCTTTTGACAAGTTAAAAATCTCTAAAGCTGATAAAGAGGTTAAGTATGTGAATTGAAGTATTAAGAATACATCATGGTAGAAATATAACTTTAAAACACTAGTCTGCCTTATTGCTTTCTCTTAAAGTTATTTCATGTCATTAATAAAACAATTTTAAAAAATAAATAAGGATACAGAGAAAAAGGTGAAAATTACTTTTCAACTCCTTCCTCTCCACCCTTTTACCCTCCAACATGGAAAAATTTTATGAGCAATCTATTATTATTTGAATCCTTCATTAGTGCACTTAAGTATAAGAAGAATAGACACGAAAACATCCTCATGTAAAATATAGTTCTAATAAAATATATTTATTGTGCTGCTTGCTTACTTCTCTTGACAGTGTCTTAGATACTTTTCATATTAGTGCTTGTCTTAGTTCATGTTGTGCTGTTATAACAGAATACCTGAGACTGGGTAATTTATAAACAATAGAAGTTTATTTGGCTTACAGTTCTGCAGGCTGGGCAGTCAAAGAGTATGGTGCTGGCATCTGGTGAGGGCCTTTGTGTTACATCATCCCATGGCAGAAGGCAGAAGGGCAAGAGAGAACAAGATCAAGAGGGGGCTATATTCACTTTTAGAATAAGTCCACTATCATGATAATAAATCCACTCTGTGATAACAACATTAATGTGTTCATGAGGGTAGAGGTTTCATGATCTAATCACCTCTTGTTAGGCACCACATCCCAATACTGTTGCACTGGGAATTAAGTGTCTAACATGAATTTATGACGTATTCAAACAATAGCAGTGTTTATCATTCTATGTCATTCCTTTTAACTGTTAAAGCGTATTTGTTTATATGTAAGTTTATTTAACCAGTTCCTATTGATGGATAGTTCAATCATTTTCAGTTTTTCACTCAGACATATAATATTGCAGTGACCTCCCTTGTACGTTTCTCTTTTATTTCCTTAGACTTGCCAAAATAAAATGAACTGTTAATTCCTATGGTATACACATTGTAACACTTAAATGAATATTGTTGTTCCTTCCAAAAAGACTGTAAATTTAGACCCTCACCAGCCGTGAGTTAATGTAGCAGATTTTTTCATGTGCTTGAAAGTTTCATGTGCTTGAAAATGCTTGTAACTTGTTAGGTTACAAAGCAGAACATAAACTTAATTCTCCATGCTTTCTCTCTTTCCAGTAACTTAAGTTAGTTGTCAAATTTCATACTTTTTTTGAATTTTTGCTGAATTTAGAAATTTATGAGGAAAATATGACACTTCAAAAATGTACAGTTGATCTTTAAACAATGTGGGAATTAGGGACACCAACCCCCTGTTAGGTCAAAAATCTGCATATAACTTTTGACTCCCCAAAAACTTAACTACTAATAACGTACTGTTGACCAGAAGTTCATAACAGAAACAATTGATTAATGCCTATTTTGGTCTTTTGGGAATGATATAGTGGATGGTGAACACCTATTTCATATATGTATTATATATTGTATTCTTACATCAAAGAAAGAGAAAAGAAACTTCAAGAAAGTCATAAGAGAAAATATCTTTTCTATTGATTATCTACAAGTGGATTTTCACAAAGGTGGTCATCCTTGTTGTCTTCATGCTGAGTAGGTTGAGGAGAAGGAGGAAGAGGAGTGGTTGGTCTTGTTGCCTCAGGGGTGGCAGAGGTTGAAGAAAACTTACATATAAGTGGAACTGCACAGATCAAACTTGTGCTGTTCAAGGGTTGATGTTATTTTTCCATCCAGTATCTTGGTAGAGGTTTCCATTAATTGAGATTAAATATTATCATTTTTCAATTATATTTAGTAAATTACTAGCTATGTCATACAATTATAATTTTGATTATTTGTGTTTTATAAATTTGCTTTGTGAATGAGATATTTTGGATTCATTACATTTTAATTGCTTATGGATAGTGTTTAGCAATGCATTATGTCATTGTCGTGATATATTGAGTAATCTTGCTAAAGTTTCTTCTTAATAATACTTAGTTTACAGTGATGTATGTTGATTTTTATGTAGGATATCATGATCTCTGCAAATAAAAACAGCTTTTTCTTTATTTTATTCTTTTCTCATTGTTTTGGATTGGTTGATTCTTGACTTAATGGAAACATTTCTATTAATAGTTGTTGAACATAAAGTGTTAATTTTTGTATGTTTCTCATAGATACACTTTATTGCATTTTGGAAATTATACAAACTAGAATTTTTAAAAACCTGAAACGGACCCCAAATGTTACATGTAGACCTCATTATACTAATTGCCAAGCTACATATTATTTTCCTTCTTTATTAAAAAAGTCCTTACTTAGCAATTGATATTATTTCCTTTTCTATTATTCTTTATTTTCTGTTTTTAGATTAAATTTCTAATAGTGTACACATCTGTATTACCCTTTCAGAACCAATTTTTGATGTTTATTATCAATATGCTCTTTGTTGACTTGCATTTATATTCATCTTAAAGTTAATGACCTTTATTTTTTTCATTTATTTCCATATCGTTTGGATTTTTTTTTTCTAATTTCTCTAGTTGAGGGCTGTATTTGTTTCCTAGGGCAACCGTAAAAAAGTATACAAACTGTGTGGCTTAAAACATCAGAAATTTATTATCTCACAGTTTGGAGGAGAATCCTTGTGTCTTCTTAGCTCCTGTTGCTTTACTGCCAGTCTTTGGCATTCATTGGCCTAGAGGTGCACAACCCCAATCCCTGACTTCATTGTTAAATGATGTTCATCCTGTCTGACTCTGTCTTCACACGGGCATCTTCTTATAAGACACCAGTCATATTTGGTTACAGACCTACCGCATTTCAGTGGGATCTCATCTTATCAAATTACATCTGCAGTGACTTATTTCCAAATGAGGTCATATTGTAAGGTACTGGGGTTTAGAAGTTTAACATATCTTTTTTGAGGAGATGCAATTCAACTTACAACAATGCTTCTTTATCAGTATTTTTCTCCATTTCTATTAATTAATCCTATCGATTCTTATTTATGTATTGCTGTGACCACATCTCATAAGATTTGATATGTACCTTAAGAAAATTATGCACAAAGTTAGAGCTGTATTTTATTAACTAGTACTAAAGAAATAAACACATTTCTCTTTAGAACTAATGGAAGAATTTTTTTTGATAAAGATGATCAGAGATAGAATAGAGAGATAAAAAGATCACCTGCAGAGAGTGTTGCCAGAAGGTTGGGTGAGAGATAGAATGTGAAGACTAATGTCAATAAAAATTAGGATATTTGATATGGAAATACCATAATGGAGATGAAACATGAGACAATTAAAGTTCAATAGGAGAGGATCAGAGGCAATAATGTAGAGCCAATCACACAGCCAAGTGAAATTTAGAAATTCTGGCAAATGGAAATGCCTCTACCATGACACCATTGACCATGATGGAAGCTTCCAGGATAGGACTAATGGGAGTAAAGCAATGCTTAGTGTTATAAAGAAACTGAATTGTAGGAAAGTTTCCAAGGTGAAATCTCAGGGAAAACTAAATTACTTAGTATTTAAACTGTACAGAAGGTACAGACTAGATCTCAAAAATATCATAATTTTAGAAGTAGAATGGGGGGATAGTAAGATCACAAGTGAGTCCCATCATAAAGTTTCTGATGCTTAGCTGCACTGGCTAGAGCAAGAACAGTTTAAATCTTTGTAAATTTTCTCTAGAAAGAGTCCTGTATGAGTCAAGTTGCAATTAAGTGGTTTTGCAGCTAGCACTGTATCTGCTATACATGATAGGCACTTAGAAAAAAAAAATTCATTGAAATAAATGAAAACAGAGACATAGCATACCAAAATCACTGGGATGCAGTGAAAACAGTGTTAGAAAGAAAGTTTATAGCACTAAACACTGACCTTGAAAAGCTAGAAAGATCTCAAATTAATGATTAAAAAAAAGATTTTTTAAAAGAAAAAAAGTTAATGGTTCCAGTTTTTGGAGATAAGTACTACATGAATTGAAAGGAAATAGTAGTATATAAATTTCTAATGCAGCAGCACGCCATAATGGTTTATTTGCATATGTACTATTGAATTCTATGGAAGGAGCAAAAGTTGTTCAGAAAAGAGCAGAGGCTTTTGGAAACCCTGAACATTTTACTCACCTCAGGTATAATTTTTAATGGCTATTTTATTGTAACCAAACAGAGCTATAAAGATGATCACTTAGGATCATCATGAATAAATTCTACAGTTTTATGTGTGTAATCATGCATCTAGCTATACAAACAGCTTTTCAATCTCGACAAATTTGATGGTTACATAATATCTGGAGATTTAAAGCAAATGAAAAATCAAATTTGAAATAACATTGGTATTTATTATGTAAAGTTTAAACAAGGCATTGCTAGGTGTACACTTTATACGTATAATACATTCCCAACTGCAGGGAAATTCAAGAAAGGATTGATGATAATACACTTTATGCTTCAAAATTAAAAACTTGAAACTTCTCACTACAATTCTTTATTACACAATTTGAGTAAAACTATATACTAGCAAGAAAGGCATATGACCTCTTTATTTTCACAGGGCATAGATTATGGTGTCAAGGCTATGCTCATAGATTTAATATTTGTGAGGTAGAAATATGGAATTAAAGTACTCGTTTTGCATTTTATTATGAATTTTCTAAGCAATTCTGTTTATAGAATTATTAGAATAGCAAGTGTTATTGCCATGCTTTTATTTTTGCAAGATACACTACTACAAACTACTAGGAATCTGATCCATCAGAAAATAGCAGAGAGATCACAAGTAAGAAGAGGACATGTCACCTTTGTTTATAATGCAATGTACTGAGTGAATACTGAAATAGAAAGGTTGGTGCTGCTGAGGTCTGAACCAAAATTAAGCCCTTTTTTTTCTGTTATGGGTACTGTTTTTTTATTTCATATGATATGTTGTTTGTTCAGGCAAAATTTTTCTGCACTGTCTTCCGTAGCACACACACAGTTTTCAAATGAAATAAACAGTTGTTTTGAGAATGATGTTTTTATTATTATGGTCACTTAAATGACACCTCAGTTTTATCTCCTTTCTCCTTAACAACCTAATTCCACTTTTGTTTATTCTTTTCTCTCACTATAGACAATAAACCTCTGATAAAACATTGTGTCTGTCTGCGCTTGCAAAACTAGAATTTTTTTTAAAAAAGAATCAAATTACCCTTTCCACAACTCTAACTCATGACTTGGCTAAACCTTACTCATCCTAACATTTAATTCTCAAATTAAATGACATTTCCCCAGAGAAAGCTTTCTTGAGTATCTCCTAAATTAGGCTTCCTTCTATTAGTCTGTATGCTAATCAATTTTTACTTTTATATTTGTAATTTTATATTATTTATGCATTGACTGTGTTATCAAATGTGTCTATAAGGACTATAGATCATTGTGAGTTAATGTACTGTTTGGTGCGTAGTAGGCCTATAATGAACATTTGTTAAATAAAAATAAAATGAATAAGTGAATGGACTTTTTGTATCCCATTTAAGTCTATAATTTCAATGCTTTTCTATAAAAAGATTTTTGAATAAATAAAAATTATAAAATTGTCAGACTTACTGCTGCCTGCTAACAGACAAATATATAGAGAGAGATAATGTATTTCACAATTGTTTTGGTTATTGGGATTTTCCTCCCAGATTCTCATTTCAAAGGTGATATTTGGAAGTGCTGGGAAAAATAAGCAGACATAATCTCTATCGTATTTTTCTTTGTGCCTCAAACCGTATCTCTTAGGGTTAGGGATATTTTCATTGTTTATATGAAGGAATACAATTGACTCTTTGGACCTTCCGTCTAGGTTAAGACATATGTTAAATTATTTAATGCTCTATGTTTTATAAAACAATGATGGAATCAATTGCTGCCCTCTTTAGCGTCTAGTCTCAATGCTGTACCCTGACCACTTCTTCCTGAGATTCTGGATCCCATGGGATTTAAATTCCTAGCTCAGGGAGCTAGAAGATATTTCAGATTGTTTGCTTTGCTGGCTAACTGAAACTTATCTCAGGGGTACACTGTGATAAAGGATTTGGAGGATCCAGAAATTCTTAGTATTGTGAAAGGAGGCATCTAAAGACATAGAGAAGTAAGTATGTTGGAAGAGATTTATTATGTGTGACAGTCATTTATTGCCATCCCTCCTTTCTGCTACAGACCTTATCCCTAGAGGTTGTTCTCATCCACCAGACACTGAAAGATACACTGGTGTCAGGAACATTAGCATCCTTCAGTGCACTTCAGTGACTGTCCTTTGTAAACCAGCGATGCAGGAAGGAGATGATCCATTGGGACAAGCTCCCTGACTTCAGGAAGCTAGTAGCAGCACAACAGGCAAAGTGGGAGTAGTTGTAATAGTTAACAGCTCTGGTGCCGAACGAAATGATTAGACCTTTGAAAATCGTTGTTATAGGCCAATTGATCATAATGTCTGTAGAACTCAAAAGAT
The DNA here is from genome assembly GCF_028858775.2 of Pan troglodytes. Lineage (NCBI taxonomy): Eukaryota > Metazoa > Chordata > Mammalia > Primates > Hominidae > Pan > Pan troglodytes. Next base: position 426,925 of record NC_072402.2, on the reverse strand, counting down.
GGGAAGCTCACTGAATTCTGATTCTTTTTAACTGTACAAACTCTAGGTGTAATGGGAAAAAAAGTCAGAATTAACACTGAGTTACCACCTTGGGAAGTCAGGAGCCCTCACGCAATTCTTACATCAGAGTCATTGCATAGCCTCCACCCATCTTTTTGAGTGAATGGAAATGTGGGTACTTCTGAAAAAGACTCTTGTGGAAACATCATTAGTTTTTATTATAGATTTTCCTGCTATCTTTTCCTTAAGACACCAAGAACCTTTTGTGAGAGTCAGCGTGCCCGCTGATATTTGGAGGATGTTGACCACTGGCTCTGAGATGACGCTGGTACTTGGGGGTACATAACACCATTGTTGTCTTCCAGGCAGGGTTGTGTCTTATAGGCATCAGTTGACAAGTGGAGCTCTGTCCCAATTCTATCTCACAGCCAGCCCAGGGGCTCACGACACAGTTGTGGGTTTTTGTTTCTCAAGTACTCCATAATACCACTTGCACTGTAGCCAATGGCAAGATGATGGCCAGGGTGCTAGATTCTGATGATCAAGGTGAAATATAGTGCTTTCCACACAGTGAGGAAAGGACATTGAAGCTCTGGAATCCTGAGCATCTTCTGTCAAGGAACACAAATTAGGAGAAAACAAAGAAACCTATGCAGACTTATCCACAGAGATCAGACCTCAGGAATATAGACTTGATCACCTCATAAGGGATGAAACCTGGCCCACTGAGGTGAAGGCAGAATAAAAAGTGAATATCGATTGGATCAGGGGGAATAACATTATAAATACTGATGAAACCCTGGTGAACAGTTGCAGAAATGAGAACAGTAATAGCTCCTCATATTCTTCTTGCATGATCATACTTAGTAGTAACTAATTATTAATCATATACTTCTTTTTCATTTCTGTAGTATTTTATACTGAATTTTTTTGTCGTGGTTACCTTTTATAATTGGTCTATAATTTACAAAAATAAAGATGGCATCGAAACTGGAAGAGAAGAGAATTAACATTACCTAGAGTTAAATGTAATAACTGATATGACTTTTGGTCTTCCCTTTCATGGAAACAATGAGCACACTTTAATTTGTCTGAGGTCTTACTGTGCTGTTTATGTGGGAGCATGCTGTTGTTGCAGTTGGGAGTTTAAACATGGGAAGAAACCTGTGTGTAAGTGTGGAGTAGCCAAGGGTCAGTAGTGTAGATTGTCTTGGTCAGTATTTATTCTAGCACCCAAAGCTAGGATCCAAAGGTGATTTAGTTTCCACTGGAACAAAGCTTTGGTTCAGAGCTGAGTTACATTGAGAGAAAGGCAAGTATCCACTTTGCTGAACTTTGTCTTGAGAGGTGGTATGGCTCTGGCCCCAGTAGCCATGTTGACAATTTCGGATTTTGTTGCTTTTTAAGTGTGCTGGAATCAGCAGTTACCTTGGTACCCCAGTGCTGCCTAGATTCTGTTTCTGCACCTTACAAACAATTCTGTGAATAAGTCATGTTCCCTATTAAGCCTATTTTTTATTTAAAAATAAATGTGAAATGTCTGAAATTAAGAACACTGGCTTATATAGAGAATAATATTATAGTCACATATCATGTTGGAGTTCAACTAAAAGCACAAATCTGAAGAATTTATCTCACATCTCTAACCTTCTCACTCACTTCTTAAACAGGGATACTCAGCTCTGCCCATCTTAAATGACTGGTATGAAAATCAACTGAGAATGGATATAAAAGTTACTATGAACTTTAAAGTCACATAAACAAAATGTGAAGGTTAATGTCAATCTACAGATAGTTGTAAGAGAGTAAGGTTGTGGTTGAAAATGGGTCCGCCATAAGTTGAGAAGGGGAACTTGTCAATATTTAAATGCTTCTAGAAACATCTCAAAAGCATGTATGTATGAAAAATATCTGGAATGTCAGTATTCACTGATCTCTTAAAGGTAAAAAAAAAGCACAAATAATCCACATACAACATGGAGATAAAATAAGATGAAACAATAGAAAGTCATCTTCAAAACTTATTTTATAATTAATATAATTGCAGTTAAGACATAAAGTGTTCTTAAAACATAAAAGCTAGAAGAGAGGCAAAACATAAAAATGATAATTGCCAAAGATTTTGTATATATTCAATGTTTACAAAAAGTATTTTCATTTCAGAAAGTGAATTTGACAGTTTCCTATAACAGTATCAAAATTTGAACTGTATTTTAATATGAAAAGAACAAAGAAGTCAGAATACGTAGGACAAGCTCTGAGACAGCTTCTCCCATATGCATTCTTCACAGTAACTTTAGTGCTCAGCGTTATGTGTTGATAATTATTTGTCAGTAGTATAATTGTGGACAATGTCATACAGAAACTTATAAAGAAGATAATTTCACTATGCAGTGAGAAAAATATAAATGAAGGTTGTATTCTTAACAGATGACAAAGGAAAAGTAATTCATAGTTTAAACCAATAATACATAAGAAAAGCAAAGTTGCAGCCCTACCAAATGGAGAGATAATTTAAAATGGTGAAATTATACAGCAGTTCTTATAAAGGATGAATTTCCTGCCTTTTTTGTATGTAATACATATGCTTTTAATGTACTGTAAAGTATACATATAACACTACTATACACAATATATAAATTTGATTTAAATTTCATCCCAGTATATGTAGGTAAAGGGGTACAGTTAGACTTGCATTCTTATTTTTTTGAATTTTTTATTTTTTAAATTTTATTCTATTTGAGGTTTCAGGATACATGGGCAGAACATGCAAGATTGTTTTGCAGGTAACTTGTGTCATGGTGGCTTCCTGCACCTATCAACCCACCACCTAGGTATTAAGCCCCACATATATTAGCTATTTATCCTGATGCTCTCCAGCCCCCCAACCTCTGACAGGCCCTGGTGTGTTTTGTTCCATCACCCCATGTCCACGTGTTCCCATTGTGCAGCTCCCACTTACGAGTGAGAACATGTGGTGTTTGTTTTTCTGTTCTGGTGTTAGTTTGCTGAGGTTGATGGCTTAGAGCTTCATCCATGTCCCTGCGAAGAACATGATCTCATTCCTTTTTATGGCTGCATAGTATTCCATGATGTATATGTCCCACATTTTCATAATCCAGTCTATCATTGATGGGCATTTGGGTTGATTCCATTAGACTTGCATTTAAATCTGCTTCACCAACTAGAGTTTTTAGCTGTATGACCTTAGAAAACATCCTTATTATCTTAGACCTATGTATGTCTTATTATTCAAATTATTTTTTATATTTGTTACTTTTATAAGTTATTTTAAAATTTTGAATTATTCCATCTTGTTTTTGGACCACTGCTTGTTCATTGCATCTTATTTCTATTTAATATATGCCATATTAACTTGACTCTGGAATTTCAGATTTTCCTTTTTTTCTTCAAGTTCTCTTTCATTTTTTAAATTATCAGTTTTCTATTAAGTCATTCCTCATCTCTTTTTATTTTGATTTCTCTCTTCATGGTATTGTATTTTCCCCAAATGTCTGATAACTATATTTAGGAATAGAGTTTCAGGCTGATTGTTACATCCTCTGGAATAGGTTTCCACTTTGAGTGTGTAGATCTGATCTCACACTCATTCATTCTCCTCAAAGAGAGGTCTGAGTGTGAGATCCGGGTTAATGAGCTGAATATTTTGACTTGAATGCTCCTTTTGCTTCTGGACAGAACAAGCTTCCTTTCATTTTTTCAGCAGATTTTGCTGTGTGGCTGGAGTAGAGAGAGACTTAAACTGACAGCTAATCTTACATAGTTCTTTAATAAATTACCTGTAGCAGACTTTATTTTATAAATACAACAATAACAATATCTCCCATTCTTCATATAATGTGATTTTAACTCTTTTCACTAAAAATGGATTCTATGATTCCTTCTCTTGAATCTGGGTGGCAGATATGACTTCTTAGGCTAGGTCATAAGAAGTTGTACAAATTCTTTTTTTTTTTTTTTTTTTTTATTTTGAGGCGGAGTTTGGCTCTTGTTGCCGAGGCTGGAGTGCAATCTGTTTCTTCTTGAGACACTCATTCTTGGAACTTCACCACCATGCTGTGAGGAAGCCCACGTAACCACATGGAGAGCCTATGTATAGGTGTTACAGCCAGCAGTAACAACTGAGCTCCCAGTTGATAGCTGGTATCAACCATCAGTCATGTAAGTGAGGCTTTGCATAATGCCAGCCCCTGACTGTGGAATCCCTTCTATTTTTTGAGTTACCCCAGTCATTGAGTTAGCTTCAAATTTAGAATCTTTTCAGCTAAGGCCCCAGATATTGCAGAGCAGAGACAAGGTAACACTCTCCAAATTTTTAACTCACTGTCAGAATCCGTAAGAATAGGAAAATGATTACTGTGTTGGGGTCTGTTTAGCCACTATGTCTGTGGTGTTTTTCACTCGTTAAGGAAGATTTCAGTACTACTCTCCTTTACTGTTGCAAGCTATTCTGTTGTGTGTGTTTACTGACTTGGCTCTGACCTAGAAACTTGTCTGTGCTTTACAGAGAAAAAAGACTTCTGGCTCTGAGGCACCTTCTTTCATGCATGTGTTCAGCCTGGTGACTATTGTGTTGATGAATACATCAACATAAGTCACCCACTGCCTGTCTTTAAAAAGCTCATCGATACCGATGTTTACTCAGTGTAACTTGTGCTTTGTTAGGGATTTAAATAGTTGTGCCAGTTCAGTGGAGATTGAATAAGGAGAGTACCTGTGATCTCTCTGCCATCTTGTAATGTTAACCAAGAAAGTCTGGTTAACAGATGCTTCAAAAGCTTTCTTCCAAAAAAAGAAATCATCATAAAAACGTCTAATTGTACCCTTTCATGTAGCGTTTACTTTTATATACTTTATAGGGACCATTGTCTATAAAATAAAACAAAATTTGCCAATCAGTAATATCTGAATCATAAGTAAGCAATGTGAAATGATGAACAATAAGACTGAAGTTTAGGACTGCTTGGAAAAATATTATCAGCCAGATCCTGCCAGTAAACCAGTAACAATTAAGGGCTCAATTCTTTGGGAGGCATTGATTCTGGAAGTCCACTAACGTTTCATGAAAGAATTTACTGATTGATTTCATCTAATGATTTGCAAGACTATTTAATGAATTAAAATATGGTAAAAGCCTAGCTTAGTGTCTGGAAATGGACAGAGTCAAAAAGAAGTTGTTACATTATGTTCTCCCTCATCAGTATTTGGAAATCAAATGGGTTATTTGGACTTGGCCAAAATTAACTCTTTAGTAGCATATTCGCATATTTGCATAGATTTTAAAAAATGAATGTAGAGCCAATCATCAGGTTTTGATGCTGTATTAGTTTGTACTTTCAAATAATTACAATTATTAAAAAACAACATATACTTTTGCATAACATTTGACCTTTGCTGGAGGTATTCAGTCAGAGGTTAGAGACCATCTATTGCAGGCATTGTATAAGGAAAATGTTAGACCTGGTGACTTTTAAGATACATTTAAACTCCAGATTCTTTTTTCTTTTTCTTTTCGTGGTTGAGAGGACAGGGTTTCACTCTATTGTCAAGACTGGAGTGCAGTGGTGCAATCACACTTCACTGCAACCTAATTCCCAGGCTCAAGCAATCCTCCCAACTCAGCCTCTTCAGCAGCTGGGATAACAGGTGCTCACCACCATGCCTGGCTATTTTTTTAATTTATTTTTTGTAGAGACAAAATGTCACTATCTTGCCCAATCTGGTCTTCAACTCCTAGGCTCAAGTTATCCTCCCACCTTGGCCTCCCAAAGTGCTGATGTTACAGGTGTAAGCCACAGAGCCCAGCCAAAATATTTTGATGACATGAAAATACTTTGGAAATATTTATAATTTTTTTGTTACGCTTAATTTTTAGGTTAAATTTTAAACATTTTCTTAAAAAACAAACACAAATTGTTAGTAAAATTAGAGTTTATTCTTTGAGTCTTTGAAATTTTAGTTAAGAAGCACTAAATTCTTCAATGATAATAACTCTTGCTTTAAATGTCTAAAATGAAGCCAAATGATTCACATGAATTTCATCTTACTTCATACATGTATGTGTGTGTGTGTGTGTTTGTGTGCATATATATTTATATATACATATATATATGCACTTAAATTTGGAAATTAACTGGATCAGGAGAAAATTCAGTCATTTATTCTTTTATTTTTATTTTTTTTTAAATTTTATTATTATTATACTTTAAGTCTTAGGGTACATGTGCACAACGTGCAGGTTTATTACATATGTATACATGTGCCATGTTGGTGTGCTGCACCCATTAACTCATCATTTAGCATTAGGTATATCTCCTAATGCCATCCCTCCCCCCTCCCCCCACCCCACAACAGTCCCCAGAGTGTGATAGTGTGATGTTCCCCTTCCTGTGTCCATGTGTTCTCATTGTTCAATTCCCACCTATGAGTGAGAACATGCAGTGTTTGGTTTTTTGTCCTTATGATAGTTTGCTGAGAATGATTGTTTCCAGTTTCATCCATGTCCCTACAAAGGACATGAACTCATCATAATTTTATGGCCGCATGGTATTCCATGGTGTATATGTGCCACATTTTCTTAATCCAGTCTGTTGTTGTTGGACATTTGGGTTGGTTCCAAGTCTTTGCTATTGTGAATAGTGCCGCAATAAACATACGTGTGCATGTGTCTTTATAGCAGCATGTTTTATAATCCTTTGGGTATATACCCAGTAATGGGATGGTTGGGTCAAATGGTATTTCTAGTTCTAGATCCCTGAGGAATTGCCACACTGACTTCCGCAATGGTTGAACTAGTTTACAGTCCCACCAACAGTGTAAAAGTGTTCCTATTTCTCCACATCCTCTCCAGCAGCTGTTGTTCCCTGACTTTTTAATGATTGCCATTCTAACTGGTGTGAGATGGTATCTCATTGTGGTTTTGATTTGCATTTCTCTAGTGGCCAGTGATGATGAGCATTTTTTCATGTGTCTTTTGGCTGCATAAATGTCTTCTTTTGAGAAGTGTCTGTTCATATCCTTTGCCAACTTTTTGATGGGGTCGTTTGATTTTTCCTTGTAAATTTGTTTGAGTTCATTGTAGATTCTGTATATTAGCCCTTTCTCAGAGGAGTAGGTTGCGAAAATTTTCTCTCATTTTGTAGGTTGCCTGTTCACTCTGATGGTAGTTTCTTTTGCTATGCAGAAGCTCTTGAGTTTAATTAGATCCCATTTGTCAATTTTGGCTTTCGTTGCCATTGCTTTTGGTGTTATAGACATGAAGTCCTTGCCCATGCCTATGTCCTGAATGGTTTGCCTAGGTTTTCTTCTAGAGTTTTTATGGCTTTAGATCTAACATGTAAGTCTTTAATCCATCTTGAATTAATTTTTGTATAAGGTGTAAGGAAGGGATCCAGTTTCAGCTTTCTACATATGGCTAGCCAGTTTTCCCAGCACCATTTATTAAATAGGGAATCCTTTCCCCATTGCTTGTTTTTGTCAGGTTTAATCAAATAGATGCAATAAAAAATGATAAAGGGGATATCACCACTGATCCCACAGAAATACAAACTACCATCAGAGAATACTACAAACACCTCTGTGCAAATAAACTAGAAAATCTAGAAGAAATGGATAAATTCCTCGACACATACACCCTCCCAAGATTAAACCAGGAAGAAGTTGAATCTCTGAATAGACCAATAACAGGCTCTGAAATTGTGGCAATAATCAGTAGCTTACCAACCAAAAAAAGTCCACGACCAGATGGATCTACAGCCGAATTCTACCAGAGGTGCAAGGAGGAGCTGGTACCATTCCTTCTGAAACTATTCCAATCAATAGAAAAAGAGGGATTCTCCCTAACTCATTTTATGAGGCCAGCATCATCCTGATACCAAAGCCTGGCAGAGACACAACAAAAAAAGAGAATTTTAGACCAATATCCTTCATGAACATTAATGCAAAAATCCTCAATAAAATACTGGCAAACCGAATCCAGAAGCACATCAAAAAGCTTATCCACCATGATCAAGTGGGCTTCATCCCTGGGATGCACGGCTGGTTTAACATACATAAATCAATAAATGTAATCGAGCATATAAACAGAACCAAAGACAAAAACCACATGATTATCTCAATAGATGCAGAAAAGGCCTTTGACAAAATTCAACAATGCTTCATGCTAAAAACTCAATAAATTAGGTATTGATGGGACATATTTCAAAATAATAAGAGCTATCTATGGGAAACCCACAGCCAATATCACACTGAATGGGCAAAAACTGGAAGCATTCCCTTTGAAAACTGGCACAAGACAGGGATGCCCTCACTCACCACTCCTATTCAACATAGTGTTGGAAGTTCTGGCGAGGGCAATCAGGCAGGAGAAGGAAATAAAGGGTATTCAATTAGGAAAAGAGGAAGTCAAATTGTCCCTGTTTGCAGATGACATGATTGTATATCTAGAAAACCCCATTGTCTCAGCCCAAAATCTCCTTAAGCTGATAAGCAACTTCAGCAAAGTCTCAGGATACAAAATCAATGTACAAAAATCACAAGCATTCTTATACACCAATAACAGACAAACAGAGCGCCAAATCATGAGTGAACTCCCGTTCACAATTGCTTCAAAGAGAATAAAATACCTAGGAATCCAACTTACAAGGGACGTGAAGGACCTCTTCAAGGAGAACTACAAACCACTGCTCAATGAAATAAAAGAGGATAGAAACAAATGGAAGAACATTCCATGCTCATGGGTAGGAATAATCAATATCGTGAAAATGGCCAACTGCCCAAGGTAACTTATAGATTCAATGCAATCCCCATCAAGCTACTAATGACTTTCTTCACTGAATTGGAAAAAACTACTTTAAAGTTCATATAGAACCAAAAAAGAGCCCACATCGCCAAGTCCATCCTAAGCCAAAAGAACAAAGCTGGAGGCATCACGCTACCTGACTTCAAACTATACTGCATGGCTACAGTAACCAAAACAGCATGGTACTGGTACCAAAAGAGATATAGACCAATGGAACAGAACAGAGCCCTGAGCAGTAATGCTGCATATCTACAACCATCTGATCTTTGAAAATTCAGTCATTTATTAATCTGAATGTGGTTTTAAGGAATGGTATATTTCAAAATATTATATTCTCCATAATATTTAGTGCCTTCCATAACTGTTCAACTGTCAACCTTTAAAGACATATGTACATTAAATCTTAAAAAGTGTTTGACTATTTTAAAAGAATGACAATTATGGTTTCATAGAATAAATTGTGAAGATGCTATAACTTTTTGCATTATTGCTTATAAACATGTTAGCATTTTTGTATGCCAAATGTTGAAACGTGTCCAGTACAATTTTTATTTTGGTATAAGCATATTAACACTGCCAAGATTTGTCCTCCAATAAATATAACCTGAAGTTCTGGATCAGTGATTTTAATATGGTATTAAAGTACAGCAGTGTTTAGGTATCTATGTAATTTTTTCCAATCATAGATGTATTACTTTTCTATTTCTTCCATAACAAATTACCACAAACTTAGCAATTTAAGACACACAGTTCACTGTCCTATGCTTCTTTTAATCAGAAGTCAGACATAGGTCTTAGTGAACTAAAATGAAGGTGCTGGCAAGTTTGCATTTCTTTCTGGGGGCTCCAGAAGAGAATCTGTTAATTTAATCTTTTTGTTATTGGCAGAATTCAGTTTCTTGCACAGAGAAAGTCTTGTTTTCTGGATGGCTGTTGGCCAAGGGCTTTTCCTGGTTTCTAGAGGTCATTCCTGCTTTGGCCTGCTTCCTCTGTCTTCCAAGCCTCCATTTTCCAAGTGATGGATTGAGTCCTTATGTACATCTCTCTAGTTGATACTTTGGCTCCCATCTTTTGCTTTTAAGGACTTATGTTATTTAATTGGGCCCACTGAAATAATCCAGGATACTTTTTCCATCTCAAGGTCATAGTCTTAATTACATCTGCAAAGTTCTTTTTCCTTGTAAGGATTAGGGCATAGATGTCTATAGGGGGCCACTATTCTGCCTTGATACAGTAGATGTATAGATCAAAGCAACTGATGATTATAGAACTACTAATCATATCTGTATCTACTTTGAAAGAGCATATGCATTAGAGATCATGTTTATATTCTCAAAATAACATTTATTATAATTCAAACTGTTGGCTCTCAAATTAGAGTTAAATTTTTATGGCTTCAAGTGTAGTTCTTTTACAACACTCTTCTCCATGAAAGGATTTTCTACTCTTTCATGTCTTCTCCTCATTACCCCTCCTTTTCCTAATTTCTGGGGCCCTAACTAACCTAATAATAATCATCATAACAACCAAAACAATAACAACAATAATAACAGTGGTAACTCCCCTTTCCTGACAGTCTAATACGGGCCTTTATTGTGCTATAAGCACTAGTGCATCATCTTGAAGATCTATAGTAGCCCCCAAAAGCTTCACAAGTTCCCAAAATCTTCCAGATAGAAAGACAAAAATTAAAGTCAGTCACAACTAACCACACAGTCTACAGATTTTTACAACCTTAACTTGTTTATCATTTTAAAGTGTAATTTTTAAAAATATAAATTTGAGTTAGAAGTAAAGAAAATAAAAAATGTTACATAAATTATGAATATTAGTATAATTATCTTTTTATAAAATTTGTCTGTTCCTTGATTATTTAAAGACTAGTACTTCATTAAGATTTTTTTCTGGAAAAAAGAGACACAGATTATTCTTATTATTTTGAAGATTATGCTAAAATGTTACTTATTTTACTAAAATGTTATTTTGTTATCTTTTGAATTTTCAATTGTATTTCTAATTATGTGCACATGTAACCCTCACGTCTTTATTACTCTGCTTTCATGATTTTGATAAAGACATACCTGAGACTGGACAGTTTACAAAAGAAAGAGATTTAATGGACTTAAAATTTCACATGGCTGGGGAGGCATCACAATCATGACAGAAGGTGAAAGGCACATCTCACATGGTGGCAGACAAGAGAAAAGAGCTTGTGCAGGGAAACCCCCCTTATAACACCATCAGATTTTGTGAGACTTATTAACTATCATGAGAACAGCATGGGAAAGACCTGCCCCCAGGTCTTTCAGTTGGTTCAGTTACCTCCGTCTTACAACACATGGGAATTCAAGATAAGATTTTGGTGGGGACACAGACAAACCATATCATTCTGCCTTGGCCCCTCCCAAATCTCATGTCCTCACATTGCAAAACCAATCATGACTTCCCATCAGTACCCCAAAACTCAGTATTAACTCAGAAGTCCACAGTCCAAAGTCTCATTTGAGACAAGGCAAGCCCCTTCTGCCTTTGAGCCTGTAAAATTAAAAGCAAGTTAGTTACTTCCTAGATACAATAGGGGTATAGGGGTACAGCATACAGCTGTTCCAAATGGGAGAAATTTACCAAAACAAAGGGGCTACAGGCCCCATGCAAGTCTGAAATCCAGTAGAAAAGTCAAATCTTAAGGCAGCCACTATGATCTCCTGTGAGTCCAAACCTCAAATCCAAGTCACACTGATGCAAGAGGTGGGTTCCCATGGTCTTGGGCAGCTCTGCCCCTATGGCTTTTCAGGGTACAGCCTCCTTCCTGGGTGCTTTCATGGGCTGGCATTGAGTGTCTGCAGCTTTTCCAGGTGCATGGTGCAAGCTTTCAGTGGATCCACCATTCTGGGTCTGGAGGACAGTGGCCCTCTTCTCACAGCTCCACTAAGTGGTGCCCCTGTAGGGACTCTGTGTGGGGGCTTGTACCCCACATTTCCCTTCTATAATGCCCTAGCAGAGGTTCTCCATGAGGGCCTTGCCCGTGCAGCAAACTTCTGCCTGGACATCCAGGCATTTTCATACGCCTCTGAAATCTACTTGTAGGTTCCCAAACCCCAATTCTTGATTTCTGTGTGCACTGAGGCTCAACACCACCTGAAAGCTGCCAAGGCTTGAGGCTTGTACCCTCTGAAGCCACAGCCCAACGTCTTTGTTGGCCCCTTTGAGCCACATCTGGAGCAGCAATGATGCAGGGCACGAAGTCTGTAGGCTGCACACAGCATAGGGACCCTGGGCCTAGTCCAAGAAACCATGTTTTCCTCCTAAACCTCCAGGCCTGTGATGGGAGGGGCTGCGGTGAAGACCTCTTACATGCCCTGGAGATATTTTCCCCATTGTCTTAGGGATTAACATTTGGCTTGTCATTACTTATGCTAATTTCTGCAGCCACCTTGAATTTCTCCTCATAAAATGGGATTTTCTTTTCTATCATATTTACAGGCTGCAAATTTTCCAAACTTATATGCTCTGTTTGCCTTTTAAAACTGAATGCCTTGAACAGCACCCAAGTCACCTCTTGAATGCTTTGCTGCTTAGAAATTTCTTCTATGAGTTACCCACTCATGGAGGGTGCATTTGGACCAGCGCTACCAAGAGGGTAGCCAGCCATCACAGTGGTTGGAACTTGAGTTCCAACAAGACTTGCCACATAAACTAAAGTGCTCTTGGTTCTTAGGTAAACTTGAAAGGCAGTTTAGGCCATAAGGACTGCCACTCCTAGGCAACTCCTAGGCCTATGCTGAGCTCATTGCCAATGGACATAGTGGGCACATGACCTAATGAGAAACCAGCTGGAGTGAATAAGGGAGTGCTTGTAGTATTTTGTTAAAGCATACAGTTGTGTGCTTGGATGTCATATTCTGCAAGAGTATCAATTTTCATAGAAATGTAAGTTTTACATACCAGATCAGAGCCCTGTATGCGTCGATATGAAGACCTTTTACAGAAAGTACATTGTCAGATTCTCATGCTGTCCTTCCATGCCAAACTATTAAACTATGACTTTCTTAAAAAATGGTTAACGTATTTATTGAAGAAAGAGAAGAGGAAGAAGAGGAGGAGGAAGGGGGGGAGAGGATGAAGAGGAGGGAAAGGTTGAAGGGGAGGAGGAAGTAAAGAAGGAAGGAAGGAAATACAAAATCTGCTGAAATCATTTTAACAAACACTGAGATATTTGTGGCTGGGGTGGGAAAAGGTAGCATGATTCCTGTGTCCGCCAGTAGACTCAGGACACAGAAAATTAGGAGAGACTCTTGCTTTTTATTTCCAGTCAAGGACCTTTTCTACTTTAATGCTACTTATCAAAAAATCCTTCTAATTCTAGGATTAAGTCCAAAAATACCTAAGAGAATAGTGCCAATGAGACCACAGGGAGAGGCAGTCATAGTGTGTAAACAGAAAGTCCTGCAAAACTGATTAAGAAACTCTAAACAGAATCTGTTTCTAGGGATAGAGATGTATGGAAAAGCAGGACTTTTACATTGCACTCTACATTTTGTACTGTTGGGTTTGCTAAAATTTTACTATGTGCATACATTGTATTTTTTTTTTTAAGACGGTGTTTCACACTTGTCACCCAGGCTGGAGTGCAATGGCAGGATCTCGGCTCACTGCAACCTCCGCCTCCTGGGTTCAATTGATTTTCCTGCTTCAGCCTCCAGAGTAGCTGGGATTACAGGTGTGTGCCACCATTCCCGGCTAATTTTTTTATTTTTCGTAGAGACAGGGTTTCACTATGTTGGCCAGGCTGGTCTACAACTCCTGACCTCGGGTGATCCACCTGCCTTGGCCTCCCAAAGTGCTGGGATTACAGGCATGAGCCACCGCACCCAACTTACATTGTATGTTTGATGAAGAAATGAAAGCAAGTATTATAATTTTCAAGGCACAATAAAGAAATAATACTTTAAATACATGTCTGAATAATTTTATACTTCTTCATTGCACATATCTTAATTTATAGACATTTGATTAGTGTAGGCAGAGAAAAGTGTCTGCTGATTTGTTTTCATTCCTAAAAGTTTCTGTAACCACTCTCATTTAGTTGATTCTTCTCAATATTAAATAAATAAAACAGTATTAACCACCTCCTTCGGGCTGGGATGGAGAGGATCCTGCAGTCACCAAATCTTAGCTGGAATTCTCCTACTACCAAGTTTACAGCTTATAAAGGCTAAACAAAACAGAATAAAATATTAATAACTGTGGTTAAGTGTAAGGAACGGAAGGAGCAGATTTCTGTGAGACAAAAAAATAGTATGTGGGAGTCTAGGTCAGAATGGGAGGCCAGGGCGTGCCTATCTAAAAACAAAAATGTCTTAAAGTGTGACCTAAGCTATGAATATAAGTTAGCTGCAGAATTGTGAAAGAATTGTTAAGGACTATATAGGAAACGGTTTTACTTCCACTTTCTCCTGAAACAGCTCTCTCTGTATCTGTCTCTGTCACACACACACACACACACACACGAAACATTGAATGGGATTGCAACAGACTTCTGAGAGTTGGAAAGTAGATGAACAAGAGGTTTTAATAAAGCAAGTAAGAGAGCCAAGAAACAAGCTAATTTGCACCAGCAGATAAAGAGGCACTAGAATTAGAATTCACCAGGTACTGCTGTAAGTGGGGACAAAGGTGAGGCTGAAAACAGGAAGCTGGGGTGAGAATTGATTCGATTCAATATACAGGTATATTTAATACATTTTCTACTTAATGATATTTTGAATTTATGATGAGTTTATCTGAACATAAGCCCATAAATCAAGACACATCTGGCTAAGAAAATCTTCGAGGTAATGATTCCAGAAAGTTATTTTTAAAGGGGCTGACTCAGCTGGGAGGCAGGCAACATTTTGCCCTTCCCATCATCCTCCTTAAGAATGGAGGAATGGAGGCCTTATTCTAAGGATAATAAAGAAGAAAGACACAGCGAGACCTGATCTGTGATGACTGAGGAATCTCTCTTCCAGCCCTGGATGGCCGACCTTTTCAGATTTCTTGAAAGAGAGAGAGATTGGTAGGTGGGTGGGAGAAAGCTGTTTTTTATTTGAGTTAAAGTTATTTGGATTTTCAAGTTCTTATAATTATACTATTCTGACAGAATTCTCAATGTTATATCATTTGTTTTAATACGAGGTCCTCAGTCAACATATATCTCCCTCATATTTTTGCATATTTGGAATGTCTTTAGATTTGCATTATAAGACCCACTCTATCTTTTATGGTAGAGTTCCTCTGCAGTAAAGAGTAAATTTATTTCTATTTTCCATTTTATTGCACTCATTTTTGTTAAAACATACAATTGTGTGCTTGGATGTCATGGCAATGCTATTAAAGGTCTGAATGCATATTCTCAATTTATACTCGGTTTCTATACTTGTCTTGTCCCAGACCAGCAGTGCTGTGTGCATTGCATTTCCACTAGCATCACTTTAAGGGAGATATCTATATCTCTGTCATCTATATCTTTATATATATATTAATATTTTATTTTATCACAACTCGCTTGAACAACATTTAGGCAGGTGTAAAACTGCAATCTTATCTGCTCTTGGAAAGGAGAAAACAAACCAGATGCAAGTGCTTTTACTTCTGAACAATATTTTCTTCAACTTTTTTTTATGAAAGAAAGAATTTTGAAGTCATTCTGGTTTTTTTAATTAGTGTACAATATTTTTATTTCAAACTATTTTGATTTTTCAAATTGGGTATTCCTAGGTTTTTTTTGTTCCTGAAACTAAAACTGTCACCATGATATTTAAAGATATTAGTCCATTTCAAATATAATTTTGTTGATAATGAGTAATCACATAGATTTATTCAGCTCAGAATAGTTCTCTTCTACAAGAGATTCTTTTATTTCCTTTTGTTATCTTGCTTTCCCAGTTAAATAGTTTGGATCACCAGCCTGTCTTATGTCTCACTCATGTTTTTTCTTTTCTTTTTTTTCTGATTAGGAGTGACCTTCAGTATCACTGATTTGATTTCTCCAGTAGAAGTAAAGCTCTGCTTTAAAGCTCCGTGACCATGACATATGTTTAATCTACTGAAAAAGGCTCCTGGGAACTTTCTCCCGGTTGCTTTTATATACCCGCTTCGAAGTTAGTCTTAATAATTTCATTTGTTTTGTGTAAAAGACTTCTGCTGAATTGAGCCATTTTATAGCACTTATCTATAATAAGTGAGTTTAAACTTACTAGAGATTCTTTTCAAATTTGCTAACAAATTTACTGTGTAGTTTTAGGATACACATAAAATTTTACCAAAAGCAGTTTCCTGCTTTGCACATTCAGGGGCTGTATTTCCTTTCGTTTGTATAATCTTCCACCTTTTCTATCATTTTATCTTTCTGGTATAATCTTGGTTTAAGTTTATAAAGCATTCTTCAACAAGGAAGTACTAAGGAGATTGAATCAATAAATAGATACGCATTCAGCAACATTTTTCATTCAGACTTTATGTGCATTTATTATTCATAATTTAACATTTATTGAGTGCTAAGAATCATTTTCTGTTTGGAACAGAGAAGTAGATGTTATCTCTTCTCAGCAGGCTTATATCTTCATGGATAATTCCAATTTTAAATAGTCTCAAAAGTTAACCCTCACTGTCAGATAAACCAAAGGAGAAAAAAAATACGATAAAGTTTTAACAAACTTTGTATTAAAATTCATTTCTGCCCATAAAATCCTGACCTTATGTTTGCATAGAGATTAGAATCTTGCTAAATGTGTGATTGACATGCCAGAGTATTAACTAAAAGATATGATTTTGATATATGCAGTATAGCATTATAGGATTGAACTCTAAGTGAATTCCGTTAAAACTGGGTTGAACAGAATAAGCTATCTGACCCAGATACAAAGTCATTTGTATTTCAAAGCATTCCAGATAATCTTGGTCTGTTTCATTGTTGCTGTAAACACTCAGTTATAGTTTCAAGTGGGCTATAGCATCCATTTTAGTTCAGAAATTCAGTAACTTACCTAGTGTATCCTAAGACAGTCAGATTCTGGAGGTAATTCTCTAATCTATACACGTGACTTGACAGTCATGAATTAGGTATAATATTTTTATTTTTTTATTTATTATTATACTTTAAGTTTTAGGGTATGTGTATATGACGTGCAGGTGAGTTACATATGTATACATGTGCCATATTGGTGTGCTGCACCCATTAACTCGTCATTTAACATTAGGAAGATCTCCTAATGCTATCCCTCCCCCTCCCCCCACCCCACAACAGGCCCTGGTGTGTGATGTTCCCCTTCCTGTGTCCATGTGTTCTCATTGTTCAGTTCCCACCTATGAGTGACAACATGAAGTGTTTGGTTTTCTGTCCTTGTGATAGTTTGCTGAGAATGATGGTTTCCAGCTTCATCTATGTCCCTACAAAGGACATGAACTCATCATTTTTTATGGCTGCATTGTATTTCATGGTATATATGTGCCACATTTTCTTAATCCAGTCTATCATTGTTGGACATTTAGGTTGGTTCTAAGTCTTTGCTATTGTGAATAGTGCCACAGTAAACATACATGTGCATGTATCTTTATAGCAGCATGATTTATAATCCTTTGGGTATATACCCAGTAATGGGATGGCTGAGTCAAATGGAATTTCTAGTTCAAGATCCCTGAGGAATCGCCACACTGACTTCCACAATGGTTGAACTAGTTTACGGTCCCACCAACAGTGTAAAAGTGTTCCTATTTCTCCACATCCTCTCCAGCACCTGTTGTTTCCTGACTTTTTAATGATCACCATTCTAACTGGTGTGAGATGGTATCTCATTGTGGTTTTGATTTGCATTTCTCTGGTGGCCAGTGATGATGAGCATTTTTTCATGTGTTTTTTGGCTGCATAAATGTCTTCTTTTGAGAAGTGTCTGTTCATATCCTTTGCCCACTTTTTGATGGGGTTGTTTTTTTCTTGTAAATTTGTTTGAGTTCATTGTAGATTCTAGATATTAGCCCTTTGTCAGATGAGTAGGTTGCAAAAATTTTCTCCCATTCTGTAGGTTGCCTGTTCACTCTGATGGTAGTTTCTTTTGCTGTGCAGAAGCTCTTGGGTTTAATTAGATCCCATTTGTCAATTTTGGCTTTTGTTGCCATTGCTTTTGGTGTTTTAGTCATGAAGTCCTTGCCAATGCCTATGTCCTGAATAGTATTGCCTAGGTTTTCTTCTAGGGTTTTTATGGTTTCAGGTCTAACATGTAAGTCTTTAATCCATCTTGAATTAATTTTTGTATAAGGTACAAGGAAGGGATCCAGTTTCAGCTTTCTACATATGGCTAGCCAGTTTTCCCAGCACCATTTATTAAATAGGGAATCCTTTCCCCATTTCTTGTTTTTGTCAGGTTTGTCAAAGATCAGATGGTTGTTGATATGGGGCATTACTTCTGAGGGCTCTGTTCTGTTTCTTTGGTCCATATCTCTGTTTTGGTACCAGTACCATGCTGTTTTGGTGACTGTAGCCTTGTAGTATAGTTTGAAGTCAGGTAGCATGATGCCTCCAGCTTTGTTCTTTCGGCTTAGGATTGTCTTGGCAATGTGGGCTGTTTTTTGGTTCCATATGAACTTTAAAGTAGTTTTTTCCAATTCTATGAAGAAATTCATTGGTAGCTTGATGGGGATGGCATTGAATCTATAAATTACCTTGGGCAGTATGGCCATTTTCACGATATTGATTATTCCTATCCATGGAATGTTCTTCCATTTGTTTCTATCCTCTTTTATTTCATTGAGCAGTGGTTTGTAGTTCTCCTTGAAGAGGTCCTTCATGTCCCTTGTAAGTTGGATTCCCAGGTATTTTATTCTCTTTGAAGCAATTGTGAATGGGAGTTCACTCATGATTTGGCTCTCTGTTTGTCTGTTATTGGTGTATAAGAATGCCTGTGATTTTTGCACATTGATTTTGTATCCTGAGACTTTGCTGAAGTTGCTTATCAGCTTAAGGAGATTTTGGTGCTGAGACAATGGGGTTTTCTAGATATACAATCATGTCATCTGGAAACAGGGACAGATTGACTTCCTCTTTTCCTAATTGAATACCCTTTATTTCCTTCTCCTGCCTGATTGCCCTGGCCAGAACTTGCAACACTATGTTGAATAGAAGTGGTGAGAGAGGACATCCCTGTCTTGTGCCAGTTTGTAAAGGACATGCTTCCAGTTTTTGTCCATTCAGTATGATATTGGCTGTGGGTTTGTCATAGATAGCTCTTATTATTTTGAGATACATCTCATCAATACCTAATTTATTGAGAGTTTTTAGCCTGAACCATTGTTCAATTTTGTCAAAGACTTTTCTGCATCTATTGAGATAATCATATGGTTTTTATCTTTGGTTCTGTTTATGTGCTGGATTACGTTTATTGATTTGCGTATGCTGAACCAGCCTTGCATCCCAGGGATGAAGCCAACTTGATCATGGTGGATAAGCTTTTTGATGTGCTTCTGGATTCGGTTTGCCAGTATTTTATACAGGATTTTTGCATCGATGTTCATCAGGGATATTGGTCTAAAATTCTCTTTTTTTGTTGTGTCTCTGCCAGGCTTTGGTATCAGGATGATTCTGGCCTCATAAAATGAGTTAGGGAGGATTCTCTCTTTTGCTATTGATTGGAATAGTTTCAGAAGGAATGGTACCAGCTCCTCCTTGTACCTCTGGTAGAATTCAGCTTTGAATCCATCTGGTCATGGATTTCGTTTGGTTGGTAAGCTATTAATTATTGCCTCAATTTCAGAGCCTGTTATTGGTCTATTCAGAGATTCAACTTCTTCCTGGTTTAGTCTTGGGAGGGTGTATGTGTTGAAGAATTTATCCATTTCTTCTAGATTTTCTAGTTTATTTGCGTAGAGGTGTTTATAGTATTCTCTGATGGTAGTTTGTATTTCTGTGGGATCAGTGGTGATATCCCCTTTATCATTTTTTATTGCATCTATTTGATTCTTCTCCCTTTTCTTCTTTGTCTTGCTAGCCGTCTATCAGTTTTGTTGATCTTTTCAAAATACCAGCTCCTGGATTCACTGGTTTTTTGAAGGGTTTTTTGTGTCTCTATTTCCATCAGTTCTGCTCTGATCTTAGTTATTTCTTGCCTTCTGCTAGCTTTTGAATGTATTTGCCCTTGCTTCTCTAGTTCTTTTAATTGTGATGTTAGGGTGTCAATTTTAGATCTTTCCTGCTTTCTCTTGTGGGCATTTAGTGCTATAAATTTCCCTCTACACACTGCTTTGAATGTGTCTCAGAGATTCTGGTATGTTGTGTCTTTGTTCTCATTGGTTTCAAAGAACATCTTTATTTCTGCCTTCATTTCATTATGTACCCAGTAGTCATTCAGGAGCAGGTTGTTCAGTTTCCATGTAGTTGAGCGGTTTTGAGTGAATTTCTTAATCCTGAGTTCTAGTTTGATTGCACTGTGGTCTGAGAGACAGTGTGTTATAATTTCTGTTCTTTTACATTTGCTGAGGAGTGCTTTACTTCTAAATAAGTGGTCAATTTTGGAATAAGTGGGGTGTGGTGCTGAGAAGCATGTATATTCTGTTGATTTGGGGTGGAGAGTTCTGTAGATGTCTATTAGGTCCACTTGGTGCAGACCTGAGTTCAATTCCTGGATATCCTTGTTAACTTTCTGTCTCGTTGATCTGTCTAATGTTGACAGTGGGGTGTTAAAGTCTCCCATTATTAGGTGTAATATTAATGTAGATTAAAGCTGATCAAAATAATAAAGGATGTTTATTGACTAAAAGCAAGCTCTACCTCTGTATGCACCATTTTTATCCTATTGCAACCTGAAACTACATTCTTGATTCTGACCAAATACAAAAATTGAATTACGAGAATGAAGTATCAGGCAGATAGCTATCGATGCTTTACAATTTTATATGATAGTCTGTCTTCTAATGAAGCTGATGTGGTATTTGCAATTTGCAATTGATCTGGTATTTGCAGTATTGAAAGCAGAAAATACTTAAAGACAAAACAAAATACATCGTAAATTGTAGAACTTCAAAAAAGTAATTGATTCAGTTAATTTCATTGATCTTCTCTAAGTTACATATTTACAGGTAAAGAAAGATTAGCACTCAGGTCTCTTGAAATTTAAACAATCTCATAATAGTCTAAGATTGGTATATCCAATTCAGTTCTGCAAGCATGCCTTTTTCTGAGGAATAGCTGATTACTAGTAAATTAGCATGTAAATAAATCGCAATACTTCATGTGAGTGAGCCCATAAACTTGAAGGGTACCTGGCAAATCATCAGTCTCAAGCAAAGATATCATATTGGGTACCTTCGTCTTCAAGGGATGGGGATGCGTGATTCAAATATGCTTAATGATAAGAAAATTTATTACCTCCTTCTACAAGAAGTCTAAAGATAGGGGAGACTCCAGGTACAGTACATAAGCTCTCTGGCTCTCCTGGTTGTCATAATTCTGTTAGTTTTACTTTCATTGCTCAGCTTCAGTGCTAGCTTGGTGGAAATTAAGCAGTTCCAGACATTGTATACAGCAATGCCAATGTCCTGGAAACAACAGAGGTCAGTTATTCTGTGTCTCATAGGCAAGGAATGTTTCTGAGGAATTCTTTTATAGCAAACCCTCCTCACTTCCTATTAAAAAGAACTAAGTCATTTGACCTTCCCTAAACCATTCACTGCAAAGAGATTTCAGCTGCCATGGAAGGAGATTGAAAATGGAATCACAGCAACCATTGCAGAATGTCATTTGTATAGCATAAAGCCTACATGTAGAAAAAGGTATCTTAATTTGAGCTTTTTAGAAGTGGTACACTGATACTCTCTTTACCCTTTTTCGAGGCAGGATCTCACTCTGTCACCCAGGCTGTAGTACAGTGGTACAGACATTGGCTGACTGCAACCTCAACCTCCCAAGCTCAAACGATCCTCCCACCTCAACCTCTCCAGTTGCTGGGATTACAGATGCATGCCATGATGCCCAGATGGTTTTTTATTTTGTGTAGAGACGGGGTCTCACTATGTTGCCTAGGATCGTCTTGAACTCCTGGGCTCAAGCCATCCTCCCCCCTTGGCCTTTCAAAGTGCTTGGATTGCAGATGTGAGCCACCATTCCCAGCCTGTATCTTTGCCTGTTTAGAAATAACATGCTGTTATTCTCTAGTGGTTATGTTATCTTTTACTTTTTGGTTTGGGGCCTTATAAATACATTTATTTCAATTACTGCTTTCCTTATATTTTTGTCTGATATAGTCTCTATGAATCTCATACCTCTCTGCTTTATGTTTTTACTTACAATTTCATGTATAAACAGATGTTGTTCTTTTCTTTTTTTTTTTTTTTTGAGACGGAGTTTCACTCCTGTCACCCAGGCTGGAGTGCAATGGTGTGATCTCAGCTGACTGCAACCTCCGCCTCCTGGGTTCAAGTGATTCTTGTGCCTCAGCCTCCTGAGTAGCTGGGATTACAGGCGCCCACCACCACGCCAAGCTAATTTTTTGTATTTTTTGTAGAGATGGGGTTTCACCATGTTGGCCAGGCTGGTCTCGAACTCCTCACCTCAGGTGACCTACCCACCTTGGCCTCCCAAATTGCTGGGATTACAGGTGTGAGCCACTGCACCTGGCCATTGATAGTTTATCTTTGTCTTTCACCTTGAAATGTAAAAGTTTAAACTTTTTGAACTTCCAATACTTAAAAATTCGTTTTTGAACTTCCAATTCTTAAAAAAAATGGCATCTTATAGTACTTAAAAAATAAAACCGGGCTGTTTTTTATCAAATTCCTTGGATTATTTTGTGCATTTTTAGTTATTTGGGATAATTTATTGTTTTGATTTAACAGTGTTTTAGGATATACTACCGAAAATTCACATAATTTGATAAATTTTTCCTGTATTTTCCTCACTACCCTTCCTTTTGGAGAGGGGTTATTGGCACTGCGGAGGTGAATTTGCCAAATTTAGTAAGTGTAAAATTTGAAGTAACTTGGAGTTATGGTTCCATTCTTAGATATAAAAAATCCAAGGCCTGGTCATAAAATTTGGCCCTGCTAAAAGCTATCAAAAAAAAAAAAAAAAGCTATTCAGTAGCACTGTATAAACTGAATCTACAGACAGTGATGTATTATGTAAAGTTTGTCACTGGTCCCTGATGAAATAAGTGCAGAAATTGAGGAAAACTATTTAGTTCATTGGATTTGCTGGACAGAGCATGACCAATTTGTATATTGTAGACCCCACAAGGTCAGTTGATGTTGGAGTGAGTAGCAGACTGTCATGTTACACAATGTCTTAAAGCTGTTTTGTCACCTGTAACCCAAAAGTACTAAAATTCCAGAACCAATTTATTTCAACAGAAGACAATTGAAATGTAGCTATAACTTTATAGGATAAACTATGGTAACTAGCTACTGATGAGATAGTAAAAACTACAACATATACAGATTTTGTCATTTTCTTTTTCCTGTATTGTTTTAAAAAAATTTGCAACTATTACTTTGCATGTCTGTTTTTATTTTATTCTTTTAGTTATTTATTTTTTGATTTTAATAAAATATTAGTGTATAATAGGTTAGGGGAAAAACTGATTCTCTATTACAAATACTTCGAGAAGGTCTACCCTAAGGAACAGAGTTATATCCATTCTAATCTTACATGAGATTAGTGAGTAATGAAAATACAAATACCTGTAAAATGTGTATTAGTCCATTCTCACACTGCTATGAAGAACTACCCAAGACTGGGTAATTTATATATAAAAGAGTGACTCACGGTTAATTGACTCACAGTTCCACATGGCTGGGGAGGTCTCAGGAAGTTTACAATCATGGCAGAAGGCACCTCCTCACAGGGTGGTGGGAGAGAGAATGAGTGCCAAGCGAAGGTGGAAGCCTTTTAAAAAGCTACCAGATCTTGTGAGAACTCACTCACTATCATGAAAACAGCATGGGGGAAATTGTCCCCATGATCCAATCACTTCGCACCAGGTTCCTCCCATGACACATGGAGATTATGGGAACTACAATTCAAGATGAGATTTGGGTGGGATCAAAGCTAAACCAAAATGAAATTCAGCTTTGAAATGAAAAGAAACAAGAAATAGTTGTATAGATTGTGTCTGCAAAGATCTCTAGAAGAAGTTACTACTCCCCTCCCAGCAGACACTAATCATAACTCCCACTACCCCCTATACTTTTCTTTATAAACCCAGTGGGTGTGGGGAAAGAGGAGAATCAAATGACTACGCAATAACATAGAGTTGTAATAGATGTAGATGAATGGAGGAGCATGACATTAGAGAAGAGGCATATAAGGAGGGGAAACAAGACTATATAGTCAAGGGAGGGGGGAAAAAGCCAAAAATAGTGATTACCAGCAAAAATAATTAACTTATCCTTCACTCTACTGAGAAGGTCTCGGCATCTTGTGTCCCTTGAGTAGGAAGTAGGCTATACAAGAATTAAGTGCTTCTTAGACTATGATTTCCCCAAGGCAGTCAAGTTTTTGAAAATAATATCAAATTTGTTGGGAAGATAGTTCCAGAAAGACTAGAGTGGAGAGAGGCCAGGTGGAAAGAGAATGCTGGAAGCTTTTATGGTGCAGGAGATGTGATGAGTCCTGAGGAACTTGTAGCCTGAACTTGGAAGGCCAGTCACACCACCTTCTAGCAGGAGTAGTCTAGAAAAAAAAAAAAGAATGCTAGTGAGAGAGTGGTATATATGGGTGAGGTAACTTGATTTGTATTCTCAGATGGTGCAAATATGCTCAACTAATTTACTTTTTGATTAAAAAAATAATATTTAAGAACTCACTTTGTACCAGGTATGTGCAAATTGCTTAGTAAAGCTTATTTTACTTAATGTACGTAACAGTCGTATCACCTGTGATATTTTCTCTGTTTCATAGATAAAGAAACTGAAGCCTGGAACTTTGTGGCTATTAAATGGTCTTAAATACTGTTAACCACTATATTATTCTGCTTCATAACAATTAAAATGTATCTTTATATGTCTTTAGGTTAAGAGTTCTTGTTTTACATTTCAGATACCACAAAAGTTTGGCAAGTAGGAAGGAATACTACATTGTGGCCACATTCTGAAATGAATTGCCCTGGGAGAATACCTGAACAGTTTAACAAATAGGAGTCCTACCCATGTTGAAGGCAAATAATAGGGTAAATATATGGGACAAATGTAGGACTTCAGAAAATTAGAGACATGTTAGAGTGACTATTTCAAAACAATATTTTGAATGTATTTATTACCTCAATACCACCTATGAAAGGAGTTATCTTTAATTAATTTCCCAGTGGAAGAAATTGGAAGAAAAACATTAACTTTTTTGAACATTGACTGTTTATACAGGGGACAGTATGTTTAAGTGCATGGCTGCCTTGGACTTCCAACATTAGAACTGGGAGGTTGCTTCTATCTTCTGCCCTTGGAAGGCATGATAAATGGATTAAGATCCTCTTTCCCCGCTGAGTTCAGACTTAACTTCAAAAATCTCAGGAATTGGCACACCAAAATGCCATTGCCTATCAATAGATTATAGCCAATCCAAGAGATGACAACTATTACCGTCTTTGTGTTAGGGGCATCCCAAACAAGGCTTCATTCTCAGTTGTGTAATTTAAGTTTTAATATAGAATTGACAAAGAACTATGTAAATTTTGAGCAGAATATTGCTGTAATAAATATAATGTCAGTTGCCTTCAATGTTTTTCGAAGCCATTCCAACCACAGGAAGTCTGCAACAAAATTTTTTTTATGACTTCCTCAGTATTTGAGCACATTTCATTCAATTTTGACCATCAACTTCATTTTGCTTTTGAACTCTGAAAAGAACAAAGCCTCAAGTGGAGCAAAGAGGAAGATATAGTTTTGTTTAAACATAGTTTGTTGCTGTTGTTGTTAAACACATCTCTTTTGTTAAACACATTTTTGACAAACAGCGATGAGCCCTAAGAAGAAGAAACTTGATACTGTGAAAAATAGATATGTTTTTACATATCTGGTTCATTTGCCTGTTGTAATCCCCTCAAATAATTGATAAAGAAATATCTGTGTTTTGATTATTTGCCTGGCTGCTTTTTCTGCTTCAGTCCCTTAACCGCAAGTAAATGTTTATTTCTTATAAAAGATACAGAATATGGATTTTATAACAGTGTCAACTCCTCATGCATAACACATTACATGGCCAGTTCCATAAGGCACTACTAAATTGCTGAGAAGAGAAAATTACATTTGGATGAGTGTAAACTAATGTTGAATGAAAAATTATATCTCCAACTTTTAATATATTGACTAGAGAACATGTACAACATGTTTTAAAAATCTAAATCCTTTAGCTATAGTTTCATCGAAACCTCAAATCTATTGTATTTGTCATGCTGCTCTGAAGGCTAATAACTAGCTTTATTGAAAACACAATGGCATGTTTATAGTCCTGTCACTGAAATGTTGTCACTGAAAGGCAGCTGAGGGAATCCCAGACAAGCACCGTCGACAGAGCACACTACCAGCCTTTCCTGTCGATTCTACAGTCTGTAGATGATCTGAGTTATTTCTCTTCCTAAGCCTTTATATGAGTACCACAGCCCTCAGACGGAAGGTATAATATCAGATTTTTTAAATATAGGCTAGTCCAGTATAGGATTTGATGAAGTAGTAGTTTACAAATATGATACAAATGAGATTTGATGATTTGTGGACCTCAATCAGTCTCCCCGTCCTGCAGTCTTATGAGATGCCTGTGCACTGCTTATGGCATTCCAAGTAGTATTTTTGCATATTTTAAATAAAGTTTATAATGTTCAAAGACATAGCCATCTGTCATGCTTATATAATTTGGATTTCTATGACTGGTCCTTTATAAAATGTGTGCAATAATTTAGAAAGCTGGAAATGTGGATCGTTCCTTATCTGGGATAAAACGAGATTCAAAACCCTTTCTTCCAACTCAAAAGGTCCGGAACACATACTGTTTATCTTGAGACCATTTAAACTCTTAATTAAAATCAGTTTTCCTTATAAATTTCCTCCATAGTCTGCTTCGGAGTTGCATTAAATCAACCCTGAATTTAGAAAATCTTACAACAGTGGTTTTTCGATCTAATGTTTGTCTTAATGCACATGCTTTGAGTCCATGCAATTTATATTTTAGCATGGTCTTCTGAAGAATTTTTGATCAAGTCTGGCCATGTTATTGTTCTCAGCTAATTCATATATACATTACAATTAAATTCAATAAAAGCAATTTAATCAGAAATTGGAAATGAGTTTCAACAAAATCTACAGCAATCAGTTCTTTTCTGCTGACACTGCTATGAAAACAGGATTGTGAGGCACAGAATGAATTAGCTGTATGTATTAGAATATCTTTTCATATGATTTAGAGCAAAATTTACAAAACCAGCATTTAAAAGTAAAAGTAATTTTTTGCTAGATTTAATAATCAGTAAGTCTGGTCTCCTTAAATAATTTTGTTCAGTATTGCAATATATTTTAAATGCCTCATATATTATTAATTTTTAAGTAACACCTTGACATCTATCAATGTGATGTTTTTTACATCAGAGATGTCAATGTAATGTTATCAATGTGATGTTATTTACATCAGAGATAAAAAGAGGTAAAAATCTGTGGATTTTTTTTAAATGCATGGAGCATTATTATAGAGAAAGGTGTACAAGCAATAAGATAAATACATAAAAATTTATAACACATTATTGACAAATGTTGAGAGATAAAGTCAAATAGGGAAATGGTTGTGTGGGCAGGAGAACAGGGGTTGTGATTCTTCCTGGAGTAGCCTTACTGAAAAGATTGTTTCAGAAGGAAGCTAAGGATTAAAAATGAATATATCTGGGCAGAGCAAGAATTCTAGGCAGTGGAAACAGCAGCTGCAAATCCCCTGAGATGGTTTATTGTCTCATATTTGAAGGAGTAGAAAGGTGGTCAACCTTTCTGACTGGAGGAGAGGAAATAAGATATCAGAGGTCAGGGGCAAAGTTAAGAGGTGAGATCAGTGAAGCAACAGAGAGGGCTGATCTTCCTGGGTCTTGATAGTCACATAAAGATGTTGATATTCATTCTGAAAGGTACAAAAGCTACTGGAAAGTTTTGAACTCAAGAGTGAAATGATCTCATAATTTTATAGTATCAGTCTTACTAAGAAATAAGTTCGAAAGTTATCACTGTAATTTAGTGGAGAGAAGAGAGTATCTTGAAACAGGATCCTGGGTTTGTAGCCACCTTTGCAAAGATTACAATGGTAAGAAAAATCTAGCATGGCTGACTCCACTTTGCGTCTAGCCTCACCAGCTGGCTTTCCTTGCTCATTCCTGGATGTAGACCAAGCTAACCAAGGAAAGAATTAAGTTTAGAGTTTAAATTTGAAGTAAGAATAATAGTCCCTCCCTTAAACTAATGCCCTTTTTGCTTGGGACCAAAACCACCTTTGTATGACTAATGAAAGGCCATGAGAATAGGATTATGGAAGGGGCTTGAGGTCTGCTAAGATGTAGGTGTGGTGTTTCAGACTTTTGTATTCTGGCAATTGACTGACCCAACCTGGACACATGACTCATGACTCAACTAGTCCTGTGGTCTCCACCCACAGGCAGACAATGCACAGTAACTGTTTTCCATGTTGCTATGATTTCATCTCAACTGATCAGCAGCACCCATTTCCTAGCTCTCTGCCCACAAAATTGTAATAAAACTCTAGCTTCTGAGTTCACAGGAGATTGGTTTTAGTAATAACTCTAGTTCTACTTGGCTAGCTCTGCTTTCATTAAACTCTTTCTCTACTGCAATATCCCAGTCTTACCAAATTGTTTTATTTGTGCAGCGAGGAAGAAGAACCCATTGGGTGATTACAGTTGGAGGTAATAAGAAGTGATTTATTTCTGGACACACATTTTTTGCTTTTGTTTATTGAGGTAAAATTCACATAGCATAAAATTAATCATTCTAAAATGTGACATTTATTGACGTTTAGTACATCCATCTCTCTCTAGTTTCAAGACACTTTACACATTCCAAAAGAAAACCCCATGCCCTTTAAGCAGTAATGTCCCATACCCTCCTCCTCTCCTTCCCCTGGTACCACTAATCTGCTGTCTGCCTCTCTGAATTTGCCTATTCTGGACATTTCATATAAATGGAATTACACAGCTAAAAGAAAAATGTTGCACAAATTATATTCAACAGCATTTATTTGAACAATGAACAATTCATGAATCAGACAGCACTCAGAACTAAGAGAGGTTGAGAGAGCTCCACCCAGCAGCATGAGCAGCAAGCTCACAAAAACAAACTAATGAAATCATCGGATTAGCTACAGCTAGGTGTTTGCCTTATTTGGGCATGGACTGACTGTGACCCGCTATTTGTCCTTGGCTGACTTTTGGCTGTTTTTTTTTTTTTTTTTGCAGAAATGTACATATTCCTAAGATAGATTTTGGAGTATTCCTTAGAAACTCAAAATATGGGACAGTCTCAGGTCAATGACTTTCTGCTAATTTAATCCAAATATAAAATATGTGGCCTTTGTGACTGGCTTCCTTTGCTTAGAATAATGTTTCTAGGTTCATCCATATTGCAGCATATATCAGTAATTAATTCCTTTTAATAACGGAATGATATTCCATTGTTTGGATACAAGACATTTATCTTTTCGTCAGTTGATGGACAATATATTGTTTCTACGTTTTGACTATTTTGAACAGTGCTCTGGATACATTTTAAAATTGGAGTCAATAGGATTGTCTAATGCACTGGAAACAGAGTATGAAAGAGAGAGAGAAATCAAACACCATGTATTTTAGCCTGAGCAGTGTAGACCAGCAGTAACCACCACTAGAAAGGATAAATCTGTGAGATTATAAATCTTCAACTTGAAAGGGGAGATTTAATAGCAGTGACTCAGTTGGGACTTAAAAATTTCAAGATGTCAATTCCAAGTGGATGTATCATAGAGGCAGATGGATATATGATTCTGGAGTCCAGGAAATTGTCATTAGGTCATTAGGTGGTACGTGAAGCTATGAAAATGTATTAGATGCTGCAGGGACTTAGTGTGGAGAGAAAAAAAAAGAAAGATTTTTGAAGGTTAATTTCTGAGGCCTCCCAATATTTAAAAATTAGGGAAATGAATCAGAAACAATAAAGGAAACCGACTATAAAGTGGTCAGAATAGGTAGACAGAAAACAAGAACATTATGGAGTAAGAATTCAATATAGATGATGAAAATAACATGATATGCAAATTGTTAAATTCACTGAACAAAATATATTTATGCTTATTTTGGCTTTGGTATCTCTGACACATTTAAAAATTACTGATGATTTACTGATACAATAATAAAGGAAGATGCAACTGCTGTATTTAAATGAGTACACTGTTTTAAAATAGATTTTATTGTTGAAATGGAAGCAGCAAGAAATAGATTTTACTAGTTTTAATATTTAATTAAAGTTAATTCTGACAGTCACATTTCTGTTGTTGAAGCATCAGGGAGGGCAAAAACTAATATGTCATATGAAGGAATGAGTCTTCTGATCTAGGCATACTGGATTCATTCCATAAAACAGAGAAATGATCCTTGGGTGAATCAGTTGGAGCCTGACTGTGTTAATCCAGTGTGATAAAGTTAGAATCAACCCAATTTTGTTCCAGTGTTTTAGAAACAAAGCACTGTAGAGAGGCACCTGGGTTATTAGTAAGGAAAATTATCATGGACCAGCTTTGATCTGTACAGTTCCAGTTTTACATTTTTAAATCCACCTTGACAACTAATAGTTCTTCTTTTACTCTCAAAAGCATCCCATTTTGGAAGATACATGATTATACTTATTCTAAGGAAATATAACGGGTGGATAACAAACACAAAAGGTAGTCTTGATGCTGTCTCATTTGCCCAAGGAAATAGAACCCATTCCAAAATATCAAATTATGGAATGTAACCCACATTTTTGTGAGCGAAGAAATATTTTTGAGATTTATTCCTTTCAAGTTTTTCATATAATTGAAATTTCTTTTTCCAAGGAAGACTATCACCAGAACTGTGACATTTACACCACAAATTTGCCAATATTCAATCGTGATCGTTAGAAAAGAGAAATTTTATATAACCCAAACTAAGTCAAAGCTGTATATATATATATATATATATCTTAGTAATTTCTTACTCTATCTTAAATATCTCATATTTAAAACATAACATCAGCTACCCCGTCAAACAGATTTAATCCCTTTTCTTTTTATAGACGGAATTGTTTTTACCAAATGTTTTATTTATTCCTAACGTTTAGTCTAATATGTACGCAGATACGTTTTCTTTAATTGAGTAACTTTGCATCTGATGATATTTTCTAATTCCTGAAGACATAATGCCATCAATCCACAGTATACGTTAATAAACTCCATCCTGCTAGCGCATATGGAGTGTAAAGTGAAGATGCTCCTTCAGGCACATGGAAGAGTTCCATCTCCATCCAGAGTGTCCACATAACCACCCATCCAGAAATATGTCCATCTGGATGAGAAATCAAAAAACCACAAATGACAACCACAGAGTCAGTAGGAGAGAGAAATGGATGGGCAAGGAGTAAAAATGTACCTTACCTCCAGTGTCTATGAAGAGTTTTTAAAAGAAAAAGAAAGGAAAGCTTTATTTAGTGACTGTCTGCTAAGGGTCAGACACTGAGAAGCATTTTCCAGATGAAGGAGCAAGCTGGAAGACATAAAATACCTGCTTACAGATAGAGGTGGTGAAGCCATAATTCCAAAATCTGCCCAATATGACTTCAAATCTAAAATTTTTGTCCTGAACTGTGTACTGATTTGTGGTTAATTGTATTTATAGCTAATGAATATTTGCGAAATAATAAATGGCAATTTCTAAAACATTTCCCAGTCATGTACAACTATACCTGAAAAGTTTGCAAGTCAGAGTATTCAGGATATGGAAGAATGAATACTACACAGCAGTAATATTTTTTGGCCATCATCCATGCCCCCAGTATTGAAGGAAATAAAAATTGGTGCTATATTCCAATATTACTTGTTATTCAGCAGAACACAAACTATTGATTACTTGGATATTGAGAGGATAACGTACCCAAACAAGTGTTGATGAGGAAATCTGGTCTCACAAAGAGATGCCTTCTTACAACTCATTAGAAAAGCAGACCTATAATATAGATTTGGAAAGTATATGCCTATTAGGCTCCATAGAAGCAATTTATATATTTTTTATTTAAACTTTTTAATTGATACATAATATTTGTACATATATATGGGGTATATGTGATATTTTGCTACAAACATACAATGTGTAATGATCAAACCAGGGTATTTAGTGTATCTTTCTCTTTATCATTTCTATCTGTTAGAAACATTCCAAATCTTCTTTTCTAGCTACTTTGAAATATACATTTTTGTTAACCAGTCACCCTAGTTTGGTATTGAACATTAAAACTTATTCCTTTTATCTAATTCTATGTTTTTACCTATTAACCAATCTCTCTTCCCTCCCCTCCCACTCACCCACACATCCTTCCAAGCCTCTGATGTCTGTCATTCTACTCTCTGCCTCCATGAGATTATCTCTTCTAGCTCCCACATAGTAGTGAGAACATCCAATATTTGTCTTTCTTTCTGGGTCTGGCTTATTTCACTTTAACATAATGACCTCCAGTTCTATCCCTGTGTCTGCAAATGACGTAATTTCATTTTTATGGCTGAATAGTATTCCATTGTGTATTCATTTTCTTTACTTATTTCTTTATTCATTTAATTTTGAAATGTTTGCCTAGACAAGCCAGATGATTGTTGTAGGAATCATACAATCCAGCTCTACTCTGCCCTGTTGAGATTATCCCTACCATCTGGGGATTGTCACAATACATGACAATCATGGAGAAATGTTCATGGAGAAATGTTTTTGTTTGAATTTTTAATTCCAAATACAACCAGTGCTGGATGCGACTGTGAGTTACACTTGCATGCATACAGTCAGGCTAACATGTTATCTAGTTCCATTACTAGGACTAATCCAGTGGTTGTTTCTTTCTTTTTCTTTTTTTTTTTTTATGCTTCAAGTTCAGTGGTTGTTTCTTTGTCCTACCACTCTTACTGAGCAGTTGGAAGACAACTAACTCACAGAAAATGAACAAAAGTTTCACAAGGATTGCTCCAAACAATAAACAGATTAAAGATAATGCTAATCTTTTAAAAGCAAGCAAAGGATCAAATAGTGGAGTTCTCATTTCACCTCCATGGAGTATGAGCTCTCAATCAAACTAAGACGTAAAAAAAACAATGACCCATTAAGTACTCAAAATAAAAAACTTGAAAATATTGAGTAACATATAACATGTCAAATAATGACTACTTGAAATATTTATTTACGACTACCTGATTAATATAAACTCAGCTTTACATGATGCTTTGAGGTATTAGCAAGTGAAATATGAAATAAGTATTCAGATGAGTTTTAATTCAGCATTCATAAAATGAAGATAAACCTCTATAATTTTTAAGTTATATTTAAAGCCGTTTAATGCTCAATTCGTACTTTACAAAATTTAACTAAACGTAATGATAAAAACTAAAATACCCTTTTGAGATTTCTTTCTAAATAACCAAGAAACAGAATGCCATTTTGGGAAATACATTCTTCCTGTTAAAATAATAATGTAAGAAGCTATATGGTGAGAAGCTAGCATTTTATCAACAAATATATTGTTGAAGATTTGAAGAAACTAGTACTGAAACAAATTACAGTCCACATTGTTTGTTATACAGCTGAAACTGCAGCTTAAATAATGGCATTTGGTAGGTTCTGTTTCAATAACGAAATACTCGAAGAACTCCTTTTTATCTCTGCCCCTAAAGCAAAGGTGTTTCGAAGAAAATTTGATCTCAAAAGTAAAAACTTGTTAAGTAAATAAAAACAATGTTTTAGGCAGAAAACTTGTGTAGGCAAAACAGACATTGGAATAGCAGCTTTGAGTAGAATTCGTGGTGGAGAAGTAGAACCATAAGTGAATTTCATTCATTGTATCAATTGTAAGCTAAAAATTGAAGCAAAGAAGTAGAAATCAGAATGTCTACTGAATGTCACAACTGTAGTATGATATTTTATAATTTAATCAGCTGGGAATGATCCATACAAAGGTTTTCTTGTGATTTCCCTGTTAAGTACTTGCATAGATTTTATTGCTACTGAATAAAACGCAAATTATTTTTATATATTGATTTCATATATAGAGACCTGATGTTATAAAAATGTATTGGGAGATGTCATTATGTAATTTTTCCATAATCATACTGTGAAAATAATAAAAACTGGTAGTTCCTTTCCAGTTACTACAAACCTGTACTTATTTTTCTTACCTGACTGAGCTAGCTAGAACATTTAGTACAGTGTTAAATAAAATTGCTTATAGCAGACAACTTTGTATTGTCCCTCATAGTGACGTGCTAGCTTCTTTTTTCCACTAAGTATTCTGTTTACTGGAGACTTACCAGTTTACAGAAGTTTAATTCTGTTTATCGTTAAGAATTTTTTTTCCTAAAGGAGTGCTTTCCTTAATCTTCAAGATGAAAAAAGGCTCTTTCCAAACTTTTTAATGAAATAAACTTTTTTTTTCTAACATTGAAATCAGTTTCTCATTTTGAAGATAGATTTACTCATGTTTTATGCATACCTGAATCTATTTGCTAATACTTGGTTTAGTATGTTTGCATCTGTTTGTGAGGGTGACTGACCTGACGTTTTCCATGTTTTGTACAGTCTTTGTTAGATACAGATATCAAACTAAATTTACTAGTCTTGTAAAATGACTTGGGAGAATGTTGTTTCCTTATATACCCAGGACTGTTTGTTTAAAATTAAAATTATTTGTTCCTTTAATGTTTGATAAAGCTCACCTGTAAAATTGTGTTGGTTTTCTTCCACATTCAGAATGAAATTTTAAATGACTGCTGATTTTATCGAGTTACCACCTTCTAGAGTTTTATTTTAAATTACTCTTTTTCTATTTTTTGTCTGGCATTTTTAGATTTTTTTTTCTATGGAAGAGTCTGTCAGAGTATATAGTCTGCCCTACTT
This sequence comes from Pan troglodytes, assembly GCF_028858775.2. Taxonomy (NCBI): domain Eukaryota; kingdom Metazoa; phylum Chordata; class Mammalia; order Primates; family Hominidae; genus Pan; species Pan troglodytes. Next base: position 391,960 of record NC_072402.2, on the reverse strand, counting down.
CTAGGAATAGAAGTTCTCTCTCATCCATTGTGATATCTATTCTTATTCATATTTTATATGGAGAACTCTGCTGTGAGGGGAGGGTAAGGAAAGTTTCCTATATGGAAAAATTTTTTCTCCTTTCTTGTCTTCCTCTTGCATGAAGACAGAAAAATAATATATTCAAAGTAAAACCACAACACATTCAAGGGCCCAGAAGTGAGAGACACATAGCTTACATAGAAAACGGAAATCAACTCACTGTGAATGGGCCTGGCAGAGGATATTATCAGATTCATACCTGAGATTTAGGAATGTACAAATCTAGGGAGTTCTTCAAAGAGAGCTCAGTAGTTTGGATTTTATCCTGATGTAAGGGGGCAATTAAATTATGACAACAGTAATGATGGTTATATAAACATATAGCATATTTTGAATTATTACCATTTATTATGCTAAGTGCTATAAGTAGATTTTTAACCCTCAAAATACAGCTTTGAATTATTTTGAGAATTTTAACTCATTTCCCATTTAGAAAAAAAAAGTGCAGCTTGGGGCCAGTGCTCATTTAATTTTACATAAACATGTTCTTTGAGACTGAAGCAAATCTGACTGATTTTCAGTGTGAAAACAAAATATAAACAGTTCTTGTAGTTATTTCTTAACAGAACTTTTCTCTAATCTTAATGTAACAGGAATGTATATGATGTTACATTAGGATTAGAGACAAGCGTATTCTTGGGGCAAACGGGAAATAGGTTAAGAAATAAAAAATGTTAGTTCACGATGTAGATGGTATGTTCCAGGAACTTGAAGTGTGGCAGACTTCAATGACAATCACTAATTAGATGTCGTTAAAGTATATAAATGGGAAATATTGATAGTAATAGTAATATTGTGAAGCAAAAGAAGAAAATAAATCTTTTTATATTGTAACATTTTCACTGTATATTAGCAATATTTAGCCCACATCACATATTTAGTTCCTTGGATATTATCTTCCTTTTGTCAGCAAAACTGAATGTTAAAAAATGATATTATCTCACACAAAATGAAGCTAGAATTTTATTTTGCCCAAGGGAATTTACATTTTATTTTAAACAAGGAAGACTTAAGATTTAATTACTCCATGCAGCCATCATGATAACAATTAAACATACACATGAGGGATATAGTTTCTTCTCACCACTCTGTAAAACAGCAAGAGAGTATTCATTTAATCCAACTATAGAGAGAGATATTTTAAGTTTCTGATTGATTTACTGTCATTCATGCATAAACGTTGTTGAACTGAAAATTTTCTACTTTTCTAGAGGCTACATATTATGTTTATGTATTCATTTTATTTTATACATCAACCATGTATTGATAATCTGTTATATACCTGTTATATAGCAGGGGTTATGGCCTATAATTGTGAATTATAAATGGTTCAAGTCTTGATAAATTTGTAGCAAAATGGAAAAATATCCACATTAAAAATTATAGAAGTGAGAATTCCAGGCAGAGAGGGCAGTATAAAGCTACCATACAGAAATTCCCATTCCAATACCTAAAGCCTGACAAACAATAAAAATAACATGCCAACAATTACAAAAATAACATAAAATAGTGATATTAATAAAGATACACACACATACACACACTAGTTAACTAAGAACCATAAAAGTATTCTGTAGTAGAGTGACAAGAGTCCTAACCCTATCCCTGTATCTCAAAAGCAAGAAGACTGAAAAGTCCCAATAATTGGCAGTAATACCCCAAAATATAAAACATAAAACATAACGACAGTAAAGAAAAGGAACACAGAATAGAATAGACAATGAAAAACTGAGCATGGAAGAATGCAGGGAACTAAAGCAAATGCCTGATAAATATTCTGAGCTATATAACAAGTTTAAGAAGCTTGAATAGAATGAGACAAGAGCTCAAACACAAATTATAAAATTTTAAAATGAGATGTAAAGCTATCACCAACATCAGGAAACATGTACAGTAGCTTTTCAAAACTAATAAATTAGAAACAGCAAGAAACGAATTTGAGAGAACAAAAAACTGAGCCTTGGGTTTAGAAAAATGCTTGAAATAATCAATAAAATGGTAAGAAAATTTAAATTATTAGATAATTCCAACCAATATAAGGGTTTTTCAAGACAATTCAGCATAGAATAAATAATGTCTGTGATTTAAAGAATTCAGTCAGTGAAATACAGATACAACAAAAGACAATTTGAACTAAAGAGAGTAGAATCTTCGGAACAAAACAGCACAACAGGTGTGTGTGTGTGTCTGTGTGGGTGCATGTGTGTGCCATATATATGCAAATATATATGTAGAGTTCCATTCAGAGAGAACTTAAACTACAAAAGAAAAGCATTAGCCGGACATTAGTTTTTTCATAGCAACATCCAATGCCAGAAGACAATAGATAAAATTCTGCAATGTTTTGCAGAAATGTTACTAGAGAGTATCATAACACAAGTGTGCTAGACAGTTCTTACATTGCTATAAAGAAATACCTGAAGTTAGGTAATTATAAAGAAAAGGAATTTAATTGACTCTAAATGGTTCTATAAGCTGTAGAAGCATTGTTCTGGCATCTGCTCAGCTTCTAGTGAGGCCTCAGGTAGCTTTTACTCATGGCAGAAGGTGAAGGAGGAGCAGATGTCTCATCCAGTGAGAGGAGGAGCAATACCAGGGAGGTGCCACACACTTTTAAACAATCATATTTTATAAGAACTCACTCACTGTCACAAGGGCAGCACCAAGTCATGAGAGATCTGCGCCCAGGTCATGAGAGATCTGCGCCAAAACACTTGCCACCAGATCCTACCTCCAACAGTGTGGGTTACCTTTCAACATGAGATTTGTTGAGGACAAATACCCAAACTATTGGACCAAGTATTTCATGGACAGAGCAATAGTCAGGCCTTCTCAAATATGAAAGAACTTATATAATATGTCACCTGTTAACCACTGGTAAGAAAAACAGAAACAAACTGCCTATTAAAATTTAACTGATAACAATCCTCATCATGACAATTCAACATATAATGCAATGCAACCTTATAAAGAACTCACAAATGGTGCCTTGGTATGGGAGTAGTGATTATCTGTGACTCCAGTTAAATGTAGAATTGCTATAAGAAACCCTGTTAAACTGGTGACAATTATCACTGACTCCCCTTAAATCTAGAATTATAATAAAGGATGTTAAACTGGTGGCAGGAAAGAATAAAAAAGTTACAATTTTTGCCATGTCAAATTATTGACAAATTTACAAAAGAAAAAGGAGGTGATTGAAATGGAAGGTGACTGGAAAGGAAGTGAGCCTACAAGAGAGCGAAGGTTTTTGTCTATGGATCAGGTAATATCTACAATTAAAACATATAGTAAGCCTGGGCGCGGTGGCTAATTCCTGTAATCTCAGTGCTTTGACAGGCCAATGTGGGAGCATGGCTTGAGCCTAGGGGTTTGTGATTAGCCTGAGCAATATAGGTCCCATCTCTACTAAAAATTTAAACAATTAGCCAGGTATTGTGGTGCATGCCTGTAGTCCCAGTTACTCAGGAGGCTGAGATGGGAAGATTGCCTGAACCCAGGAGTTTGAGGTTATAGTGAGCTATGATCGTGCCACTGCACTCCAGCCTTGATGACAGAGTGAGACCCTGTCTCTAACAACCAAAAATAAATAAAGAAATAAAACATATAGTTTTAAACTGAAGTCTCTTGTCTTAATTACAATTCATTCCTATCTTCACAAGGATATTCTAAGAGAATAATATCTCTTATAATAAGGATATAAATGTTTGATTTTCAGTGGAGTTTCACTGAGATTTTCACTTCTACTTGATTTCGTTTTATTAAATTTCAACAAATTAATTTAATATTATTTAAATAGCGTAAAGTATATAATCACAGTTTAAAAATTGCCTTTTTATGTACTGATTGATAATGTGTCTGAGTCAGGGTCTAGGCCAAAAAACAGACCTCATTCCACGTAGTCCAAAAGAAGGACTTGAGTTCTGGGGACTAGTTGCACAGGTGCTTGCTGAAGGCAAGCAGGCACTATTAAGGTCATTCCTAGATTAACAACATCAATTAGTTGATGCTAGCTCTATGCCTGGAGGGTGAGAAGATAGAAGTGGTGGTACCCCAACCCAGAGCTGTGGTTGCCAGATTGGGGTGAGGTTACTCAGTCTCCAAGAAAGCTGTATGGCAGTGACCAGAACCGCAGATAAAGGGGCTGCCCAGGGTGAGCTGGGGCCATGGGGAGATACAGCTGCTTCCAGAAAAGCAGCTCTAAGCATAAATGGAAGAGGTGGATTAACTCTATGTCTGTGTCCCAGTCTTTAGGGTCCTGTCATTTTCTCACAGTAGCTAACTTTAGCCAGAACTCAGTGATAAAGGTTTCCTAAAATATGCAGGGAAAGTCAGAGAATAGATCTGAGAACTAATGTGCAAGGGGCTGGTACATCTTCAAAGAATGACATTTGGGTGGATGGTTACCTTTTGCTTAAAAAGGGTTATTGTTAAATGGACTTTTGAACAGTTTTAAGTTTTTCTTATTTTTTTTTGCAAGTGAGCTAGAGGAAATTTGCAGATGTTAAAACTTAATATTTGAGCACAGGTTGGTAGATGAGAAAAATATTTTAAAAGGAATTCTCCAGTGAAAAAATAATTAGAATACTTAGAGAAGAGTAAATTTTTGATATTGCTTTTATAGGTACAATAGACTAATCAGAGAACATGATGAGGAAACATAGCAAGACAAGATGAAAAGAATCTTTTCTGCCAAGAAATTTGAGTTCTTCATTTTGCACTGGACCATTGTAAAAGTCAGTAAATGAGAAAGAAACATAATCAGAAATGTGATTTATGTCTAAATTCTTGACAGCAGCTAAAGAATATAGTGGAGGAAACAATTATTTCAGAAAATATCACCCTAGTCCACGTTAAAGAATAGAATATTACACTGTATTTATATCACACATATAAATTGGTAATAGTACTGTAAACTTACTATGATGTTTGATAGTGGGTCAACTTAATTCTGGAAAAGACATCGTTTCTAGGTAAACACTTCCTCTACTTGATTTAATAGATATGTCATTAGAATATAGATGAGTGAAATATTTTGGAAATTTGATAGCTTGTCATAAATGGCAAAAAATCTCATGTATAAATTGTTAAACGAATTAACCCTAGGTCTCCTGAAACTGATTAGCCAATGATTCTCTGTTAACTCTCACAAGGTTTAACAATTCAATTTTCAAGTTTTGTTTAATGCCTAGTGTACATTTCATAATAGGCACTGAAGAGGGAATATAAATGAAGTGTAATATGTTTACCTAAATGAGTTTTCAAGTTGAATGGAAAGCATAATATGCATTCAATATTAGACTCAATGATAATATCACATTGCATATAATGAAGGGCAGATAATGGTTGGACAGAAGGTATTGTGAAAGCTCAACAGACCAGTATGGAATGGAATAGTTGCAGAAAACATCATGAAGTAAAGAAATCTTAGGCTCTTCCCAGATTTCTATGTTTTTTTTTTTCGTGGTTATTACTGTTTCATTATTTCTAAGTGATTACATTAAGTTTTTCTGCAGTCTACTGATACGGAATTATTTATTAACAAATAAAATGTTGGGGTTAGGTTTCCTTTAGCTCACAAAGAGCAGAAATAATTATCATCAAAATGTAATTCAAGTGCCTACATTTGTTTTTTGAATTACTCCCTTTCATCTTTTTACAGTTGAAATATATTCATCAACACCATTGAAGCACTAATATCCAAATTTAGTTTTATTAAATTCATTAGCTAGGCATAGACTTGAAATATTTCAAAGCCACTGAAACTATTAATCGATGAAATACCATATTAGTGTCACATCAGAAAATAATTTGTTTCTCAAACAAACCTTTAACATTACAGATGGCATATTCGTTTATCAGTGGATGTGGAGAAAGATTATTTTTAGAAAGAGTAAAGTATGAGTCAATTATACAATAAAATGCCTGACCATTCTGATTTGAAGTATTAAAAAAATAGGATTCAGTAGGTTGGTTTGCCATAAAATGTAATGATATGTTGAGTTATAATGTAAGAACTGTAAATCTTGATATGTAGAAAACAAACAAATGAAAAAAACCGTTTATCTGTTCCTAGTTTTACCAGAGTGGTTGATGAATACTATGCATGTTTTTCTTTCCTATGGTCAGTCATATTTTGGAGGACATCTGATTTTTCATCTACTAGCTAAAATTTCCTTGGTGGGGCGGGGGCGGGGGGCAGTGGTTGTTCCACCTCCACAACCACCTGTGAGGTTAAGTTGGAGTTTGCCATTAACAAACTCTGCCACACTACCCCAAAGTTGGGCATATGCCACAGGCCTGGTCCCATTCCATGACCAAACTTATCTAACAGAGAAAGACCTGTGTTTTATGTGATGTAAGTGTCAGAGCTTAGAGCTGCTGAAGGCCTTGTTTTCTTCATGCAGTGGAATCTGAGAGAAGGTAGCCAACAATTTTCCCTGACTGCTAAAACTTCCTGATGGATATTATATTAAGAAAGAATCACCAGATTTGTGCATTTATATTTCTACATGCAATTGTAGTATCCTTCCACGAATCCCCCCTTTTACTTAAACTAGGCTGGGCTGTTTCTTTAGAAGTTGAAACCTACAAGTATTACCTATTACATATCTGCCATGACAGTCAGGATGTGAAAAAAATGACACATCCACAATATATTATTCCAAATCCTTGGGGCCGGATATGGTTCAGAATTTGAGTATTTCATGTAAAAGAACAGAAATGTCAGGGTAGCACTCTGGAGTCAAACCTATTAAGATTTTTGTAGTAACATGAATCAATAGTCACAACACTAAATGGGGTTAAAAGGAGTAATAAATGTCCTATTGTCAGTTCAGGTCAGTTTTGTATTCAATTGAGCTTTGACACCAAACCTAGGAGAATACTTGTTGTTTTTTCAGGATTCCTTGGATTTTGGAATTGCAGAAAATGAGTGGGAGCTGTGCTTTAAGCTATTATTGAAAAATAAATCCTCTCCTAATCTTAAAGATACAATTTACAGAACCCTGTTGGGTGAAAATTTGTTGTAACTGTCTCATACATTGCTTCCAGCCACTCCTTCCCCCTACCCAGAAGCTGCTCCCTAGAGAGGCAATATGGCATACAGGGCAGAAAGATTGGCTGACAGAATCAGGCAAATCTGTATCTAGATTCTGAAGTGGCTAAACGTGTCCTTTTATTTTGAGGATGAAATGTAAGCAGCAATAAGATCTATCCAATATAAAATATCCTTCTGAAAGCTAACAACAAACCCTGTACTATTTTAGACAGTAGAGTTTATCTGTTCATTCTCTATCACAAAAAAAATCATGAGCCCATAATAATTTTCTTTGGGAAGATGTTTGGTTTGATAGTAACAAGATTTAAAAATTGATGTATCTATTCATTTTGTGCTTTTCCTTTTTTTTCAAGAAAGTTTCGAGTAGATCAGAAATTTACATTTCAATTATGCACAAGGAACTTGAGTGTTTTTGTTAATACTGGATAAGAATCCATAAAAGAATCTTTCTTAGTAATCATAATAAACATAAAGATCATCAGAGCTAATATTTACTGATATTTAATTAATTTATTTACTCTGAGCTATGGCACTCTGCTAACACTTTACATTTTCTCCTTTAATTTTTACAACAACCCTGTAGAGTAGGTGATATAATCCTATTTATTTTACAATGGAAAAATTGTGGTTTGGATAAAATAACTGTCTGAAGCAGCATGTGATATGAGTTCCTAACCACTATTTAGAGGTTAGGAGAAGCTTTTCATATGGGGTAAATGTCTAAGTTGAGATCTAAAACAAGATTTAGTTGAATGAGAAAACAAAAAGAAAACAAAACTATGTGGCAAAAGCCCTCAAATACAAGAGGAACTGCACACGTGAAGAATGGAAACCCTATCTACATCCTGCGGTTACAAAGGAGATGAGAGGATATACTGAAGCAGTAAAAACAAGTCACGTCAAGCTGGTTGTTCTAAGACACATGAAGGAGCTTAGACATTATCCTGAAGGCCACAAGGAGCCACTGAAATTCTTATGCTAAAGAGCAAACGATTGTAATTTACATTTAATTTATGTTTCAGGTTGCATCATAAAGAAAGGATTGGAAAAGAGAAAAAAGAAGACAAGAAACTCAAACTTATTTAAAAGGCAATAGCCTAGCTATCAGGTGAAATTGGTAGGATTCTAGAGATTTTAGGATTGTAGAATCTGTAGGAACTGATGGTTTATTTGTTGTATGGTATAGGACAGGAGAGGTTAAGTCCTGTGTTGAGGATTCAGTCGTGAACCTCAGTGAAGACATCAGTGCCATTTACTGAGCTACAGAACGTGGGAGCCAGAGCAGAGACAAAGATTAGCATAGAAAGCCATTTTTGTAGAAGATGAGTTTGAACTTCCATTGAAATATCCTGAAGGAGAAATATAATAGTTGGGTGTATAAATCTGCCGTTTAAGAGAGAGATAAAGGTTGCAGTTTAAGAGAGATATAGGCTGAAGTGTTCATTTTGGGAGCCATCAGTAAATAAAAGGACTTGAAATTGGAGTAGCGGGAATCAGATCACATGGACTGAGATTATTCCATGAGAGGAAACGCCTGAGAACAAAATGGAAGAGACCAGCAGCCCCAAAGATGGAACACTGAAGCATCAGAGAAGCCAAGGGAAGAAAATGTTTCAAGGAAGATGATAATAAGAAACTAAGTATGATACTGACATGAGTATCTATTAATGATATTAGTAAGAGCAATTTCAGCAGAACTGAAGGGATAATTCAGAGTGCAGTGGGTTCTAGAAAGAATGAGGCATAGAAAGTCTGGTTGAGGAATTTTTGTGGCCCTAAGACCCTAAAGAATAAAGGTGCCACCACCAAAATACCTTGCAACTCTGGCTTGCTGGAGACTGTTGTTATTATCTTGTTTATCAGGTTGCTTATTTGTCTGAAATTTCAATAGGTTTTGGGGGAACAGGTGGTGTCTGGTTACATGAATAAGTTCTTCAGTGATGAAATCTGAGATTCTGTTGCACCCATCACCTGAGCAGTGTACACATTACCCATTGTGTACTCTTTTACCCTCTCCTCCCTCCCACCCTTTGAGTCCCCAAATTTCATTGTATCATTTTATCCCTTTGCGTCCTCATAGCTTAGCTTCCATTTATGAGTGAGAACATACGACGTTTGGTTTTCCATTCTTGAGTTACTTCACTTCGAATAATGGTCTCCACCTCCATCCAGGTTGCTGTGAATGTCATTAATTCATTCCTTTTTATGGCTGAGTAGTATTCTATGGTACATATATACCACATTTTCTTTATCTGCTTGTTGATTAATGGGCATTTACTTTTCAAGGCCGGCTAGGTGCCTGGAACTTCCCTTGAAGGGACTCAAGATTTTTAAAAAATTGCCATGTTTCAGCAGCCCAGAAGAAGCTAAGAGGGGTCCCTACTCCGTCTGAAGCTTTTATTTTATTTTTGTAATTTTTTGAATTCTTGCCTTGGCACCTTAAACATTTATTTTGGCATTCAGATAAAGAGGGCCAGAGTACAATTGCAAATAATGACCTAAAAAACATGGCTATCAGGAGGGGAGAAATAGTGAGCAGAGCAGAAGGTGCTGCCAAAGAAGAGGGTTTTTTGTGTTTTTTGTTAATTTTTGTGATAGGAGAGAAGTGAACACGCTTAGATTTCATAAAAGGTTGTGATATATAAAAAGAAATTACAAACAAAGAGGAGAGAGAAAAAAATGATAAACCCAGCAAGTATCTAAACATGGAAGAAGGAATTGGACACAGAAAACAACTGGTTGGATTACTCTTGGGCAAGAGACAAGTTATTTTCTTTATTTGAACAGAAAGAAATGAGGAAATCATAGAGGAGAGTGGAGGTTTGGGGATTTTAAAGTTTAGTGATTTCTTATCATATGGCATTTATTTTACCTACATGATAGGAGGCTGCTGAAAGTAAAAAGAAGAGATGGAGTAGAATGCTTAAGAATTGTTCAGGAAAAACTACAATAGTTGTGAAGAATGGCTGAAGTTACTGACTAGGAGAACACAGAGTATTACAGGTGGCTGTGAGGGCTCAACTGTATGGAAGAATATGGTTACATGGTGTGTATTTGTCAGGGCTCTCCAGAAAAATAGAACCAATAGGAGAGAGACAGATTTTAAGGAGTTGACTGAAGCAATTACAGAGACTTGCAAGTCCAAAATCTGCAGAGCCAATGTCCAGTTTGAATCCAAGGACTGGAAGCTGCTGTGGAACCAAGAAGAGCTGATGCCCCAGTGTAGGCCGTTTTAGGGCAAGAGGATCTCCCTCTTACTTGGAGGAGGGTCAGCCTTTTGCTCTCCTGTGGTCTTCAGCTCCTTGAATGAGGCCCACTCACATTATGAAGGGTACTCTGTTTTACTCAGTCTACTGATTTAAATGTTAATCTCAGCAGGGCACGGTGGCTCATACTTGTATTCCCAGCACTTTGAGAGGCTGAGGCAGGAGGATCGCTTGAGCCTAGGGGTTTCAGATCAGCCTGGGCAACATATTGAGACCCCATCTGTACTGAAAATAAATATTAAAAAAAATTAGCCAGGTGTGGATGGCTTATCCCTGTCATCCCTTCTACTTGGGAGGCTGAGGCGGGAGGATCACTTAAGTCCTAAAAGTTGATACTTCAGTGAGCTGAGATTGCACCACTGCACTGCAGACTGGGTGACAGAGCAAGACCCTGACTCAAATTAATAAATAAATAAATGTTAATCTCATGCAAAAACTCCCTCATGGAAACACCTAGAATAATGTTTTATCAAATATATAACTCATGACCGAGTCAAGTTGACACATAAAATTAACCATCATAAGGTGGTACAAATATTTCCTTTCTGGAAATGTTTTGGAATGTGATATGTAAATGTATGTAAAAACTGTCATAATTTTCTATCCCATTATGTGTTCACTTATTGTTGTTCTGCTAAATGAAAACAGATGAACTCAATCATAGGGCATCTCATTTATTTGAAAATCTTGCTTGTCTGCTTTTAATAATTCAGGAATTTCATATGGTTCATCATCCTTTCATTATCACTGACACTCTTCTGCGGTTCCTCTTTTAGATCTAAGCATGATTCTCAAGAGAGAAGCTGAAGGAAAAAGTAACTGAGTTGGTGTACGTTAACTTATTTTTGTGAAAACCAAAAGCTGGCAGATTGTCAAATACTGCCTATATTTTGATTATTAAAGAATTCTGAACAAATCAGGACATGAGGCTCTTTTATCTTACAAACTTAAAGTAAACATAAGTTTGATTTTGCAGTCAACTTCTGTTTTCCAGAATTGATTTGATCATATTTATGTCATGTCCATATTACTTTTATGAGGGTACCTTATAAGGGTCCTACTTCACTTTTCTATATGCTTTAATGTAGATTTGACTTTGCAATTCTTTTTGAGGAATTGAATATATTGCATCAAAAAATGGTCTATGTCCCCCAATTTCAGTTATTTGGGCTTAAAATTTTTATTACAAGTCATAAAGAAATTTGTTTTATTTCCTCCCCCCAAAAAACAATGAAAGGTATGGAAATGACCTGTGTTGGATAAGCATAGATTCTTCAAGAATGACATTTGTAATCTGCAACAGAAAATATCTAGTTCTAGAAAATGATATTCTGTTAAGTATAGTAAATTCCATCAACCAACCATACAGAATCATTTCAAATAGTCATTCAGCAACATCCCCAAAATAACTGCTAGTACCAATGGTATTAATTTCTTATTCATAAAGGCCATGAATATACTTTTTAAGTAAATCAAGTTAGTGTTGAGTTGCCTACTAGTTAATTCCACATAAATATAAATATAAGCACTTACTCTGTGCCAGGCACTCAGGATGCAAGGTAAATGTGCCTGAAATTGTCCCTGCCCACACATAAAATATAAATTGCAGGACATGCTTTGGCTCTTTTGCTGAGAGCCATCTGTTTGGTTTTCTGGCATAGTCTGGGCACTGGTTCTTCCTTCATTCATTGCTGCTGTTGCTCTGATTGCTGTTTCCTCAATTCCAAGGGAAATGTTTCTTGAGAGCTATGTTCAAATATTAAAAATTGAGTGTATTTTTTAATAGGAAAAATCAGTTTACTTTTATTGAAGTGGATCTGTGCTATCACATATGAAGATATAGGTAGTATACACACTATGAGAAAATGTCAGAGAAGCATTTTTGTTGTTTTTTGTTTGTACTTTTTGACCTTGACATATGAGATAGTTTGATTTTTTAAAAATCACCATTGCTATATGTTAAATAATGCCTTTAAGGTTAAATGATAGAAGAGTTACAAGAACTTAAAGGCAAAACAATTTAAGTTGCAAACAGCAAGACAGAAACAGAAGTAAATCCTTCCCTACAGGGAAGTAAGCTGATTAAAGATGATTACTAGATGCAAATAGGGAGCAAAAATGCATAGATTATATAAGGTCATAGCAGAAACTGTAAGCAGCAAGTCAGCAGTCCAGCCAATATGTAGTCCTTAGAGGTGCAGACCCATGTTTAAAGATCCACATTTGAATTATTGGGTCCACCCCTCTAGTTATTTAAGTTATAATATCCTCGTGTCATGCATACATATTACGTGACAAATCCAAACAATAAAAACACATTCAAAATACACTAGGTGGATTTTGTCGCAGACTTTTAGGCATTTCAAAACTGAGATACAGTTTAGGTTTTTACATCTGGCAATTCAGTCACTTGTCAAACTATTCCATAAGGTCCATAATCTCTATACTATAAAAATCTTAAAAGTTAAGCAGATCCTTAATTTTTAAAAATACAGTCTAAGCATAAATTTGTCACACTGAATAGAACAAAGTAAAAACTACAGGGAAGGAAACAGAGGAAGTTAATATGAAATGAAGTCTAAATTGAAAGTCTTTTCTGTGAGTTTAAAAATAGGCATTTCCCTGCCAATGAAAGAGAACACATGTGAATATTCATTTAGGACTATACAGTCTAGTTTGCTTCCTCAAGTAAGTGAACTAACAGTTATAATTTGCACAGTTACCAACTTAAAATTTTCACTTTCGTCTTACATTTGAAAATTTAAAGAATTTCAATTACCCATACTAATCAAGCTGTGGAGTAATGTGTACAAAACTCATAGTCTAAAAAGGAAGTTTCAGTGGTAGATTTAGTTTGAATGAGGTATTTTTCCCAAGAAACTTTACTTCTGTTTTCCAATAAATAATTATTAGGAAGCATTTATGGTGAGCTCACAGCAGGGCTAGTCTGTAGCAGAGAAATGTATATATTATGATTCTCCCCAAAGCATGCTTATAATCTGATTGGAGAAATGATTTGCACAAATATGTAACAAATTCCCACGGATCATCCTGCATACTCAGCTAGCATGCCACCTCCTCCAGTAAGCCTTCCTGGACCTACCAGACAGAGCCAACATCTCCCTCTGTGGGTGGCCCATCACAGGATTTACACTCATGTGCTGTAATTACAGACTCATTTGCTATCCCTTTCCTGATTGGACCCAGAGCTATGTCCAACCATTTAGCATGAGGAAGTGTAATGTACGAATTTAGTAAAATGGGTGAAGTAGAAAGTACATCTATTCTCCTTCCAACCTCAAACAGAGGACTAAGAATTACAATGCTCTCTGAAGCTAATATCTGGTGGTCAGATACTCAGTAGTCCACATTGTGTCTACTTCATTAGAAGCAATCGAACCTGAGACATCTGCTTTAACTCGTACTCTCGGCAACACCCATCGTATGACCTCCTTCTTTCACTCCTTCATACGTAATCTATTCCTGAGTACAATTTATTTCATTCTAACGCTCTCTCCAATATTCAATTTATCCTATCAGCTGTACCATTCTAGTTCAAACTATTATCTCTTATTTGGACAAAAGAAATCTTTCCCCAGTTTTTCTTTTACCCCTTTCATGCTTCTCTCTTCACTGAAACCAATGTGATATTTTGAAGATTCAGATCAGATCAGAGTAATTCCCCTTCAGTGGCTTCTCACTGCTGGGAGAAGACCATGATCTTTGATGTCACTTGTAACGTGATACATGAATCTGCCCTGCTAGTCTCCCCAATTGCAAATCCTACCAATTTCCTCTTTGCTTCATGCACTGAGTTATACATGTACTCTCTCTGTTCTTGCACCATGCTAAGCTTTATATCTAACTTAGGGCCTTTATATCTGCATTTCTCTCTCCTTTTAGTCCTCTTCTTCTCTGCATCACTACAACTGCCTAGCTCACTCCATTAATCCTTCAGACAACAGCCCAATATTCTTCCAGGAGAGCTTTCTCTGTCCTCCTGATTAAGTCTGATCTCTCTACTCATTCAACACTCGTATGTTTCCTTTAATACCACTCACTGAAACCTGTAACCATATACTCAGATATGTGATTATCTCATTAATCTTTCTCACCCCTACTATATGAAAAGCACCACAGAGATTAGGGCTGTTTTGATAGACATATTCCTAATGACTATTGTGGGGCCTACCATATAGTAGGTCCTCCAACAATCCTTCTTGAAAAAATTAATAAATTTAACATTCCAACAAAAACCATATTGAAGAATGATGAGTATAACAAGAGGAATATGAGCTGTCAGTAAGAACAAGGACAAGGGGAAAGAAGTTACTAGATCATCATGCTGAAAACTGAAAGTGGGGAGGGAGAGCTGGATTTAGAGTTTAAATATAGGTTAGACAATCTGGAATTTAATTCAGAAATAGAGAGACCTTAGTAGATTCATTAAGAATTCCCCATGTGATTTCCTTTCCCCCAAGCATCTTTGATTTATGAAAGATAAACAAAATTGACAAATCTTTAGCTGCGCTATTTAAGAAAAAAAGACATAAGATTCAAATAAATAAAATGAAACTCACGCCTGTAATCTTAACAGTTTGAGAGGCTGAGGCAGGAGGATTGCTTGAAGCCAGAAGTTGAAGACCAGTCTGGTCAACATGGCAAAGATCCATTTCTCAAATAAATAAAATTGTAAATGAAAGAGGAGACATTACAGCTGATGCCACAGGAATAAGAAAAATCATAATAAACTACTATGAACAATTATACACAAACAAATTGAATAACCTGGAAGAAACTGATAAATTCCTAGAAACATAAAACATACCAAGACTTTATTATGAAGTACTACAAAGTCTGAACAGAGCTGTATAGAGATGATATCAGTAAGCAAAATCTCCCCCAAAAAAAAAAAGCCCAGGACTTGATGGCTTCATGGGTAACTTCTGTCCAACATGTGAAGAAGAATGAACATCAATCATTTTCAAACTTTTCCAAAACTATTGAAGAGGAAGAAACACTTTTAAATTAATTTTATGAAGCGAGCATAACCCAGATAACAGCCAGACAAAGATGCCACAAGAGGCCAGGCGCGGTGGCTCACGCCTGTAATCCCAGCACTTTGGGAGGCCAAGGTGGGCGGATCACGTGGTCAGGAGATGGAGACCATCCTGGCTAACACGGTGAAACCCCATCTCCACTAAAAATACAAAAAAATTAGTCGGGCATGGTGGTGGGGCCTTTAGTCCCAGCTACTCGGGAGGCTGAGGCAGGAGAATGGCGTGAACCCAGGAGGTGGAGCTTGCAGTGAGCGAAGATCTTGCCACTACACTCCAGCCTGGGCGACACAGCGAGACTCCGTCTCAAAAAAAACAAAAAACAAAAAACAAAACAAAACAAAACACAGGAGAACTACAGGCCAATATTATTGATAAATATAGATGCAAAAAATCCTCAATAAAATACAAGCAAACCAACACATTACAAGGACCATACACTATGACCAAGTCAGATTTATCCCTGGAATAAAAGGATGGGTAATCTAAAAATCAATCAATGTGATACACTAATTGATGAAAAAAATTACTTCAACAGGCACAGTAAAAGCATGTGATAAAAGTAAACACCTTTTTGTAAATAAAAACTCTGATAAAAATAGAAATAGAAGCAAAGTAGCTCAACATAATAAAAAACATGTGAAAAGCCTAGTTGTTAAATCAATGGTAAAAACTGAAAACTTTTCTCTAAGATTAGGAACAAGGCATGGATGCCCTCTGTCCTCAATTCTATTTAACATAGTACTGGAAGTGTTTGCAAAATTAGTTAGGCAAGAAAAAAAAAGGCATCCAAATTGGAAAAGAAGGAAATTGTTTCTGTTTCCAGAGGACATGATCTTATATATAGAAAACCCTAAAGACTCTATTAAAAAACTGTTAGAACTAATAATGAATCAGTGAAGTTACAAAAATCAATTACATTTCCATATACTAAAAACATACTCTCTGAAAAAAATTAGGAAAATCTCACATACAATAGAATGAAATAATAAAATAATTAGGAATAAAAGAAGGGGAAGGTTTATACACTGAAAACTGCAAAACTTTAATGAAATACATTGAGATGCAAACAAATGAAAAGACATTTGTATTTATGGATTGGAAGACATACTATTTTTATGATATCCATATTCCCAAAAAGACTTGCAGATGTAACGCAATCCCTATTAAAATTCTGATGTCATTTTTCATAGAAATAGAAAAGAGTACTATCTAAAATACATATGGAGTCATAAAAGACCTTGAATGGACAAATCAATCTTGAGAAAGAACAAAGCTGAAAGCATTATACTTCCTGATTTCAAAAAGTATAACCAAGTTACAGTAATTTAAACAGTATGGTACTAGCATAAAAACATATGTAGACCAATGGAACAAAATTGAGAGCCCAGAAATAAATTCACACACATAAATAGTGAACTAATCTTAGACAACCTTAGGGTTGCAAAGAATACACAATGGGGATAGCATAGTCTTTCAGCAAAGATGTTGAGAAACTAGATATCCACATGCAGATAAAGTTAAAGTAATTTGAACAGTATGGTACTGGCATAAAAACATATATAGACCAATGGAACAAACTTGAGAGCCCAGAAATAAATTCACACACAAAAATGGTCAACTAAACTTAGACAAGATTGCAAAGAATACACAAGGGGGACAGGGTAGTCTTTCAGAAAAGATGTTGAGAAACTAGATATCCACATGCAGATGAACACAGTTGGACCCTTGTCTTATACCATACATGAAAATCAACTCAAAATGGATTTAAGGCTTAAGTGTAAGACCAGAAACTATAAAATCCCTGGAAGAAAACATCAGGGAAAAGCTTTAGGACTTTGGTTTTGTCAATGACTTCATGCCTATGACACCGGAAGCATAGGCAACAGAAGAAAAAAAAAGATGAATGGGACTACATCAAATTAAAAACCTTCTGCACAATAAAGAAAACAATCCACAGAGTGAAAAAAACAATCCACAGAATGGGAGAACGTCTTTACAAACCATATATATGATAAACGGTTAATTTCCAAAATATATAAGGAAATCTTACAACTGAAAACCAAAAAAAAACCTAATAACCAGATTTTAAAATGAGATGGAGTTAAATAGACAGCTCTCTAAAGAAGTCATACAAATGACCACCAGGCATATGAAAAAGTGCTCAGTATTGCTAATCATCACAGAAATGTAATTCAAAAGTGTAATGAGATATTATCTCATACTTGTCTGGATGACATATCAAAAAAAAAAAGTCAAGCTTATTAGTGAGGATGTGGAGAAATTGGAAAACCTTGCACACTGTGGATAGGATTCAAAATGGTACAGCCACTGTGGAAAACAGTATGGAGGTTCCTCCAAAAATTAAAATAGAACCACCATATGATCCAGCAGTCCCACTCTCAACATTTATCCAAAAGAATTAAAATCAGGGTCTCAAAGAAACATTAGCACTCCTATGTTCATTGCAGCACTCTTCACAGTAGCTAAGATGTAAAAAAACTGTAATCTTCGTCAAGAAATGAACAAAGTTTAACATGTACATACAATGAAATATTAGACTTAAAATAGGAAAATCTGTCACTTGCAACAACATTGATGAACCAGGAGGAGGACATTATGCTAAGCGAAATAAGCTAGTTACAGACATACAAGTGCTTCATGATTCTACATACATGAGGTATCTAAAACAGTTAAACCTATAGAACCAAATTGCAGAATTGGGGTTGCCAGGGGTTAGGAAGAGGAAGAAATGGGAGTTGTGAATCAACAAGCGTGAAGTTTTGGTTATGCAGGACGAGTAAGTTCTAGAGATCTGCTATAATCCTAGTGTCTGTATTTATTTATTTATTTTGAGACGAAGTTTCACTCGTTACCAAGGCTGGCATGCAATGGCGTGATCTTGGCTCACTGCAGCCTCTGCCTACCGGGTTCAAGCGATTCTCCTGCTTCAGCATCATGAGTAGCTGGAATTCCAGGCGCCTCCCACCATGCCCGGCTAATTTTTTATATATATATATATATATATTTTTTTTTTTAGTAGAGACAGGGTTTCACCATGTTGGCCAGGCTGGTCTCGAACTTCTAACTGCAGGTGATCCACCTGCCTCGGCCTGCCAAAGTGCTGGGATTGCAGGCGTTAGCTATGGTGCCCATCTGAGCCTATGTTTCATAATGTGGTATTGTACACTTAAAAATTTGTTATGAGGGTAGTTCTTATGTTAAGTGTTCTTTCTATTAAAAAAAAAAACAAAATTTTACAAATGAAGATGTCTTCTGTTACCCCCAAATAACTGATTGGGCATACATAGGCCTCAGAGTCTTCATTATAAACTTTGCATAAAGAATGAAGAGGACAGAAGATGAATACTACACGTGTGATAACATTGTATGGTCATGTGAAAAAGGTACTAAAATGGAACAGCTAAGTGTGAGATTCAACCTTATAACTAATATCTGTTCCCCTTTTGCTAATAGATATTTGTGTAAACAAGATAAAGTGAAAACGAATGGCAGGAATGTAGTAAATTACCTAAACACGTGTTTTGGTGCAAGGAATGTTGTCAGGAGGAGAAAAGGCTGAGTAAATAAGAGAAGTTTTCATAACAGACATGGGTCCTAATTAGAGAGTTGGGATCTTCCATGTGTCAGAAATAGCTGGGAGAAAGACTTTCATAAAAAAGCATGAGATAAATAGCTTTCTTATTCTTAGAAGATTAGAGAATTAGAAAATTACAAGCATCTTGGTTACCTCCATTGACATTTGCCACATAGACCCAGTCAGACACAGAGTTTCAGGGTTAACAACTGGATATTACCAAAAGAAGTGGATCTTTTGAAACTTAATAATTTCCCTAAAATGTAAATGGAAGAAATGCTGGCAGTGAAGCAGTAAATAAAGGAAGAAGGGACCGTTTGGAAAGAGTATTTTCTATGTGGTTTTCAGAATTCATTGACTAGGGTTTACCTTGTATTTCAGGGCTTATCTTGTATTTCAGGGCTTAAATTTTAATTTTTCTATTTTTGTATTTTTCTATGAATGATGAATTATAATAGTGATTGATTTCTCCATTGCATTTCTCCACTTACAATCGATATTTGTTTTAACTTGGTTTTCTTTGTTGTTTTCGCAGATTGCCTATTTTACTTCTCACTATTGATTTATGTTGCCAAAACAAAGAGGTCAGTAATTTGTGGCCAAATTCTTCTTTTACTATTATAAATTTGAAAATTCCAAAAATGAAGCAAAAGCAGCATTTTGTCAGCTTTCTGGCAGAGATTCTCCTGCTAGACAATCATTTGTGTTGTTTCTGAAAAAGGAGAGCTAAGAATCTTACTAATTTGGACTATGTTACAATCTTTATTGCCAACTCCAATGTGTTAGAATTTCAACAGTTGAATTTTTTTCTGAAACGTCAGTATTCCGTGTGCATGTGGCTTTACAAAAAAGCATCAATCACCTCATTCAACACTGTAAACATTCATCAGATTAGCTGCTTTCTTCCTAAGCCAAATATATTGGTTCTGAAATTCAGGTAGGATCAGTGTGGCTTGAATAGCCAAATTATGGATATTGGTAGCTGTGTGTTGAATGAATCTCTTCCTCTTTTCTCTTGTCCCCTCATTTCCAAAATGCTTTCCATTTCATCTTTTTCCCACCTAAGCATAATTCCCTATTGGTGTTAGTTAGAATTTGGAAAATAGGAGCTCAAAATATCCTTTGCCAGCCCTACTACAATTTGGGGAAGTAATTTGGCATGCTTGACCTGGTATCTTAACATCCTTTACAACTTAACCTATGAAGGGAAAACATTAGGCTACCTACTAGATTAATCCTCCGTAGTAATCCTGCAGCAACAATTTCTGGCACTTTATAATAATACACTTCTCCATTCTCTGTATAACTTACTTCACTCTTTTGGTGCTGGTAGGATCAGACCTCAATATGGTGAATAGGATGGGTTCATAGGCAAACACAGGTCGGAGACAAGGATGTTGAATCTGTTTCCTGCTGTGCTGTCCTGACCAAGCTTCTTTCTGCAGTGGTTTCTTCTGCTGACCTTTCTATTTGCATATTTCCAACATTCCAAATAATGAAATGATGTCATTGCATTGCATTGTCTGTATGGAAGAAATGCGAGAGTGTACTTAGAAGGCACAGCATAGATTCATGTTTGTGGAGTACAGCCAAATTTTAAAACTATTTTTAAAGAGTCATCACGTTTTATTTTATATAACTTCAAAGTGTTGTTTCTGTATGCTGACTGAATATTGAATTCTAAAACTTCAGCTATTGTCTTCAGTAGGATAGAAAAGATTAATTGTTTCTTGGGATTTGCTGTTCTTTTTGCCAAGCTTAGTGCAAATTTGGGGATGATGGTATTACATTAAGCTTTCTAAGATACAAAGACACACCTGGAGATTTCCAAACATGACAATGTCCTTCTATTTGCTCTGAGAAAGATAGATTTATATTTCCAAATGGGGGTTTATATCAAACATCATAAGTAGAAAATTTCTAATGAAACAACAGATATTTTATTAAATAAGGTAATAGTGTATGCATAATACCTACCACCTAATAGAAACCTTTTAGGAAATTCAATCAAACATTTTTGTTTTCTAATCTAAGCTAGCAATTATAGAATAAAATTTCAGAAAAAAATTGAGAACATGCCTTTTCCATTTTAGAAAGATCGAAAAAGTACAGCATTTCCAATTGCCTGCTATGAGATTTTGTATTTGTAATGGACTTTTGGAAATATTTTATTTCCTATTTAAATATTAATTAGTTATGAAATATTAATTACATAATGAAATTTCATAAAAGTTTAAGAAATTGATAATCATTAATTATAATATTCCTCTGGAATATTATGAAACTTACTCTATACTCAGAAAATTTAAGTGGCAGAAGTTGTCACAATCTACTTTTCTGCTCAAGCAGCTGTACTTTCAATAATTTTATTTTAGAGTTGAAAGAAGACTTTACAGGATCATTTTCCTTGGTTGTTTCACTTCTATCAAGTTAATATTTTGGTGACTAAATGGATTTCAAGCACTTTTTTCAAAGTCATAGAATTTGCTTCCATGTTGAAGCAATTTCACATCCCAGAAAATTGGCTGAAATAGAAAATTTTATCTTTGTTAGCAATAAATCAACAAATTCAATTAGGGAAATATGTAACTCCAAAAATGTGACAGCACACTATAGTTGGCTTACAGTTTTTTATAGGATCAGCAACTTAGGGTAGTACAAATAAAATGTGCTCAAATACATTGTTTTTTAAATAGGCCATAAAATACCATTATTCAATCAGCAGAAAAAAATTGTCAAGGGTATAAATTGTTATGTGGGCCCTGAAGGTTTAATCTAAGCCTGAATCTTGGTTGGCAGTGCACCTGACAGCTTACCCGGAAGCCTAGAAGGATGAGCTCTCCAAGGACCACAGGTGGAGAAGAACAACTCTCACCCAAAGTTAATTGCACTGACCTGCCCTTGCATTTGAATAATACAAAGCAGATTATGAGTTCTACAAAATGGACATTGGTTTTATCGTTAGTAAAATATTTTTATCTGAATTTTCTCAAGTTAATATATAATTTTATAAGATATGGTGACATATGGTACAACTATTAGAAAAGGTTTGTCTTTTGGAATTTTCTTAATTCTATTTTTATAATATTTCCTTGAAGTGAGATATAGTTTTAGCACTGGGCAATGTTGGTATACAGCATATATATATATATATATATATATATATATATATATATATATATACATACACACACACACACACACACACACACATATACGCATACATACACACACACACAATGGTTCTTCACTACCTTGTATGTGTGTATGTATATAAAACATATACATGAAACACATTGCTATATATGTGCTATATATATGAGAAACACACATATACACATATGAAACATATATGAAAAACACATTGCTAATATAAAATACAATGGCTGAGGAAAAAACTTGGTTAATTGATTTTAATTTTTAACACAGTTTCATTAAATAATAGGTTAGCATTCTTAGAGGAACCATTTGTCTGTAAAAATCATTAAAAATATTTGACCCTGTTAAGATGTTATGTTACTTTAATACATATTATTATAATTTTTAATCCATGGTTACTATGACACACTTCTGTGAATATTGATCATTTGAAAGCAGCATAAGTGTTTCATTTTTACAGCTTAAATTTGCTGAACACAAATGTGAAGGGGGAGCCCTGATAGTGTATCTTTGTCTCTCTCTTCTGGGATTATCTCTATTCAGTTTATTAGTCCAAGTAAGGGAGATTATTTTGAACACTGTGTCTAAAGAAGTCACAGTTTGCAGGTGACAGGGACAGTTTCATACACAGGTGATCAATGGGGGAGTAGAAGGCCCCCAGTTTACTTATGTCCGTCCCACTGGCCATTTGAGAGTTCCCCAGTGTGCATATCTTTGGACATGAGATGGCAGATGTTACTAGGATGTTTGAGAATGATATTGGCAAATGGAGATCCAAAGGCAAATAATCAAGTTCATGTAGATCTAAGAAATATACAATATGAAGTATTAATATAAGAACAGTGCTATTAATATGAGCAAAATAGGAGAATTTGGAAGAGGGTAATTATTTCTCTCTCAATCTAGGAAAGCCTGCCCTACTCAAGAGAGAATGTGGTGCATGAATTCTAGGTAGCGTCAAAGGTAGAAATAGAAACAATGGCTGGAAATTATAACAAATTCATTATGAAGAAACGTATAGAGAAGACTTCATGATTTCAGTGGTCCAAAATGAAATGAGTTGCCACAGGGGATAATGATGCCTTTGTCAAAATGGAGAACTTATACACAAGTTAAAACCACATGCTGGGGATAACAGAAAAAATAAAGCTAACCCTTACATGATGTTGTATATGTCAGGCCCTAAGGCCAGTGCTTAACATTATCATTGCCTTTAATGCTGACAACAATGTTAGATGATAAATTCTTCCATCACCCCATTTTAAAGATGAAGCTAAGAAAATTTTAAGTAAATCAAAGGTCATATAAGTAGTACTTGTGGAGTTGGGTTTTGAATTTATGTAGTTTGGCTCCAGAGTTCATTCTCTTAACTGTTAGACTACGTTCATTCTCAGAGTGGTTTGTTCCTATTGCTGATATTAATGTCGTATAAATATTCATATAGTAGGATAAGAAATGGGGGTCAAATTAGTATGGAAAGGAAAAGGAAGTCAGAAAAAGTGGAAGGTTGCTGCAGATACCACTCAAAATAACACCTCAAGTCAGATTTGGAAGACCCCCCAAAGAAACTTCCATATATTTTAGGCTAATCACCATTTATAGATGGTAATCAAGAATGGAATATCAGCCTTCCTCAGATAG
The DNA here is from genome assembly GCF_028858775.2 of Pan troglodytes. Taxonomy (NCBI): domain Eukaryota; kingdom Metazoa; phylum Chordata; class Mammalia; order Primates; family Hominidae; genus Pan; species Pan troglodytes. The sequence continues at coordinate 368,098 of NC_072402.2, read as the reverse complement.
AAGATGGTGAAATAAAATCTAACAAAGTGAACTCCAAAGGAATCTATTTTCATCATTTCCTCAATACTCTGTAGTTTTCCACACCTTAAGTATAACTTTATATCCGCCATATTGGACCCTATTTTAATGTTCAAATCCTTGAGTGAGACTGATTTTTCTTACCTTACTCCTTCTTCCATATTCTCCATATACTTGTTACTTCCATTTAGCCTCAGTTCCCTTGCTTATGTTCTCTATGAGTATAAAATAACTTCCTTTCATTGAAATCCTACCTCCCCTACCAGGGCACGTTACCTTTGATCTCCTCTTGAAGGCTTTCTAAAGTTGCCCACACCGTTTTTTCCTCACTCTGCATTATGAGTATAAATATAGTCGGTAGATTTGGCATTTCTTAGTTCTATAATTCATTCTCTCCATGTACAGTGTAAGCTGTCATATATACTTTGACAGCTGTAATTCAGTACAAATATTTTTGTGACTGTGGGTAGCTGCTAGTTATTTATTCTAAATGTCTTTAATGGTCTGTTGCTGTAATTTCTAGAGAGGTTAATAGTGAATAGTGTTCCTCCTCTAACAAATTTCTGTTGGATCTTGAAAAATGTGAAAGAATACATTATCTGGTATTCTGGTTGCTTGCTTCCTGGCTCTCAGCTTCATTCAAACCCTTCTTTGCTTTTCTATGGCAGGGAGCTGGAAGAATGCCAAGCAGTTTTCCCAGGCTCCCTTGCTAACAAGATTCCAGTAAGATTTGGCCAATGCGAAGCCCTTGCAGGACATTTTTTTTAAGGAGAAAGAAAGAATTATTTATTTTCTGTTTCTGTGGTGTCTCTGGTTGCAGTGATAACATGGGGAGGTGACTGTGGGCTCTGAGAGCAACTTCAGGTGACAGGGTCACCAACATGTCAGTAGGGGTTTCAGTAGCATCCATGGAATCCATGTTCCTTTGTTTCTGCAACATCATTAGCAGATCAGCTGGAGGGATGGCTGGTGTGTTTAGTCTTGAATTGAAAAGACAGCCCTGATAACTAGGTAACATTCCCTTCATTCCCTTCTCCCTTTCACTCTTCCAATATTCCTTTTCTTCTTCTTCTTTTTTTTTTTTTTTTTTTTTGGTTGTTTGATTTTTGCCCTTCCAACAATTTTGTAGTAACCCTGCTTTTGGCCCCTCTTCTCTTGCAGTATCTGGAGTGGTTCCTGTTTTTATTACTTGACACTGACCAATTCTCTCTCTGGTGCTGGGATCATCTCTTCTACATCTTCTCTAACAAGTATCTATTCTCTACTAATATTCACCTATTGAGGTGAATGTTACACTTGTGACAGTACATCCTGTTTTTTCAAAAGCTTCCATTTAAAAAAGTTTTCTATTATATTAACTTTAACTCTTCTTCACTGTATTTTCCTTTCAATTCTATTAAGTGGTTTCAGAACAAACAACAAGTAATATACCCCTTGTCCATGACTGAATTCTGAGACTATTAGAGTTGGATCAAAGACACATAGATGCACTTAAAATTATTTACTCAAATACTGACAAACCATGTGAAGAATGCAGATTCAGATCTTTGACCAAATGGACATGCTGATATTTGACACATTATATGAAATTTATCCATTCAGTTACTGACTCAACAGATTCATTATTATTCATTTGTTAAATGTTTGTAAGTGTTTGGTAAACACTTCTGAAGCCCATCCTATAATCCAGGCAAATTTCCAGATACGTGGGTTGATACCAGTGAGCTAAATAGATTAGCTCCATAAAAAGCAGAAGAGGAGAGGCTGAGGTGAGCACATCTGAATTTTTTGTTCCAAATCCACCAATTAGAGGAACCAGTCCTCCATTTCCAACAAGAGTGAACAGGAATCATGGAGAGAAACCAGAGGCTAGCGGAAGTCGAGGTGTGGGGGGCCTCTTTATGGAAACATGAAGCAGAGAGAATGAGGCTCCCTTTGGCTTAAACTAGGCATGGCCAATATTAAAATGCAAACATTGTAGGAGATGTAACAGAGCAACCTTATGTTTCATTTAGATATCAGGCTTATATTTCTATGAATAGCTTTTGTAAATGGGCATCAGTTAAAGACTCTGGAAACACTGGAGGTAGTGATTTTCAAAATCATTAACAGTTTGTCATGAATACTGGCCAGCCTGAGGGGACCCTGGCGGTAATTTTCCCTAAGGCCACACCAGTCTATCAGGTGAACCTTGTCATTGGACACGAAATAACTGAGGAGAGAAGCTCAAGGCAGTAAGTGATACGGAGGAATTTGGAGTTACTAGAGATAGAGTCACTCATTTTTGTTTACTGACACCTGGCCCAAACACAACTCTGATTCTAATTTTAATAAATTATACAATCAAGAGTCACTTTCACTCTGAAATCTAAAAGATTGCATTCAACTTTTAAATTATTTGGGAACATAGTCACTTTCCCATACATTCCAGAAATAACTTTTTATTTGAAACTCTATTAAATATGTATTTTGCTCCTTAACTGACTAGAGTTCTGAGCGGGCTTCTAGCTGTGCAAGTAATCTTTGATGCATATGCTTATTCTTATTTTAAATTATGTTATCATTTCATATTTTTATTCTTATTTTTATGTCTTATTTTATATTTATAAGTGTTATGGAAATATTTGATGCAATTCAAATAATCTTGACTTGTCATTATTGTCAGTACTAGTTCCTTGTAAGGCATTTTTTTTCGGAAGACTAATTTGTAAATATTGTAAAAATTTTAATAGCTTGAATCGTATATACAGCTAACTAAAAATTTGCATTAATGATTGATGGGGCTTATGTCATTAAATCAATGTATTGAGCTCCTTTTCTTTGCAGAGGCTTTAGACTTGAGAGGGTCCTGGAGTCTCCAGGAGTGAGGGTTTAACATGTAAGCCAGGAATATCCTTACAAAGATGTGCCCATTTTACATATAAAGAAACTGAGTCCCAAAGAAATTCAGTACCCTACCTTAGGTCAGAGACCATGGAGGAGAGCTAGTATCTGAACCATGTCTTAGCCAGTTTGATGCTAGGATGGGATGGGGGTGAGAACTCAGGCCCTTGGCCCCTGTGATTCCAAGTATGGCCTGGGTGTGATGGCTAGCTGACTGGGGGTGGGATGGGATGGGGTGGCCGGGTTTAAAGGCCAGCATCTTCCTGCCTGCAAACCCCCATCCAGCCTTGATTCCAGGTCAGCAGGCTGGGGAAGATAGCCCTATACTGGACTACTTGGAGCTCCCAGGCACTGCTTGTGGCCAGCCCTGCCAAAGCGAATCACTTAATCTCCTGGAGCTGGAAACCCGGTTAGGCCCAAGTCTGGTCTGGAATGGAACAGGCACCCAGTCTGGGCCTCTTACTCCTCCATCAGGTAGAAATAATTCAGTGGCTAACAGAGGAACTCTGTGTCTCATGCTCAGCACTGCACTTGGAACAGAAGACCCCCAAGACCCATGCCTGAATCATCTGTGTTCTCCATAGCCTCTGCCAAGCCAGGTCTGAACTAGGGCAAGGGCTCAGGTAAATTTGTGGCAGTGAGCTCTGGAAGGCCAGAGGACCAAGGAAGGAATGTACCCAATGAATCTGCCCTCTGCTACAGTCTCCTAAATGGAGTTAGGATATTGCTTTCACCAGGTGACAACCCCTAGAATTTTAATAGCTGCACCCAAGGAGCACCAATGAAGGGAAAGCAGGGATGGGCCAAGGTGATGGGGAGGGACAAGAGCTAATAGCCCCCACTAGCTTGGCTGTTCCTGGCAGGTAGTGCTCACCTAGTGCTGCCACCTGTACATAGGGTCTTGTTTCCCACTTTATGCAACTAATACCTAACAAAGAATCCTTTTAGCCTTCACTCTGCCCCACCAAATCCCTTAGCCCTAGTCTCTGGATTGCCTGTCTCAAGGCTCCAAAACCCACCTTATTCCTCCTGAGGTTCCTTGGAGTGCAGCTTGTAGGGATGTTGTCATGCAAGCTGCTCTGCTGGACCTCAGTAGCCCTTCTTCAGGAGCCAGGCTTTGCGCTGCTGGTCAAAGTAGCCCTTGACCTGCAGGGTACCTGTCAACTCTTTGGCCTGGGTAATGCATGTCTTTGCCAGCAGTGGACTCAGAAAATCTTCCACATTCTTCTGCGGGGCCCAAATATGGTCCTCCGCGTTCCCGACCAGTTGTAGACAGGGATGTTGTATATCTGAGAGTGCTGCACTAAGTAGGGCAGGTTGGATGGGGGTCTTTGAGAGGCTGCCAGTTACTAAGACTGAGCTAATGTTCATGCTTTGGGGGCATTAAGACGCTGGTAGGGAATAATAGACATTCCACAAATTGGTATTCATCCATATACTCTACAAACCTGGGGTAATCTGGAGACCCCTGAACCTGTCTCAGCTATATGGTGAATAGCCAGACTGGATACTGGCTCTCCAGTCCAGCAGTGCAGCCCAGAACATGGATGTTGCCCTGTTCTGGCCTTGGGCTCTAAGACATTTTTCACTGAGGCCAAAGCTATTAAAATAAATTTATGCAAAGTTGTTTCTGTTTTGTAATGCCAAATATTGTGACTATATAAAACTTTTTCTAGATGACTGTCTTATTTATAATTTTAATATTTTCAAACCCTGTCAAAACATGATTTGCTTTTATAATTAGAAAAATAGTTGCATTATTTAAATACTTCATACATATAATCTTGACCCACTGGATTACTTTGTTTTAAGTCTGGCATATATTTATTAAAATAGAATTGGAGAATTTTATAGTAAAAATACTTCTATTTGGTTGCATTGTTTTAAGAAACAACACAACTGTATTCCAGCTTTTGTTAAATAAGTGTTTGCTTCAGCTAAGAAATTAGGAGATTTATTCTGAAGTCAATAGTAAAAACACAATTCCTTTCTAAGCTTGTTGCTTACAGGGTTTTGCTGAGGTGTATTGATCTAGGTCAGTGTTAACGTAGCTTCATAGCCAGGAAACTCAACACAGATAAATAAAGGGCAACTGCTAGATTTTTAATTAGAAAAATATACAGCAATGGCACTATTGTCCTGACATATATATATGTACACACACACATACATATATACATATATATTTTAGTTATATAAACAAAGACCTTTGGATTTCACAACTTATTTTGTATTTATTAATTTGAATTTCAGTATTTGATGATTTAGTCTTTTAAAATGTTGTACAATCATAATATATAAGGAGATATTAATTTTTTAGCTTATATTTTTAACACCAAAAATTGTGATCTTTAGTATAAAAAAAACTAACCTGCCAAGTTATAAGAACTAGAGCTGTGATACAACATAGAACAAACCTTGTTTTTCACAGGTTTTCTCCAAATTCTCCAAATTATTATCTGATATTGAACTGATTTTATTAAGAGTGAAGTGATAGTTCAACTCTACTCAGACAGAAGACATGTACTTCCAAGAAGATGGAGTTTGCAAAGATCACATTAGCACATATTCTGTCCATAGATTTTCTACTGTGATTTAGTTGGATAAGCTTATGCTACACATTAGTGTAATAAGACTAAAATTATTGATTTGTATGAAATGTAAATTAAGTTTTAAATCTTTATCATTGGAAATGGGTGGTTTATATTTTTGTTTTTTTCTTAGTTCAGGACCACTTGAATCCCCCCAGGAATCCACTGCAATTATTATATTCCATTGTCAGTGAGTGAGAAAGAAAAGAAGGAGGATGGGTAAGAAAGGGCTTGGAGAGTCTGGGAGCCTATGTGAGTCTGTGTGCAAAGCATATTAACTCTGACTCTGCCCAAAGCTTACAGAGAAGATATTCAGGTATATAATAATACTTTATCTAGCTATGGGATATATGGGAGCCAGTATGTTATAGTGGTTAAGAATACAAACTCTAGCATCACATATGGGTTCAAATCTTCCCTTCAGCTCTTACAATCTATGTGGGTTGGACAGGTTAACTAATTTTCCTCCGCGTCAGTTTCCTGAGTTTAAAATAAGCATTTTAATGGTCTCTAATGTAGAGGCAATAATGCTGATAGAAGCCTGTTATAGTAAGCACATGATAGTAATTTATATTCCCTTTCAAGTGTTGGATACCGGAATGCAGTTATTCAGAAATGATCATCATTGAGTTGATTCATTATTGTAAATGAGTTCAGCTTCTCTCTGACCACCTGATTTTGTTACCAATCCAAATTGATTATAATCACCTTTGCAATTGTGGCTTACTCATTATCTCTGAAAATAAAATTTGAGTCTGTGCATTTAAAAGAAGGAATGACACAATTTTTATTGAATGAAGTTAAATGAAATTCATCTCATTTTTTTCTTTTCCTCATTTCAGAAACTAAATTGAGATACTAAAATGTGAAATAAAAAACGTTTCTATGTTTAAATATTGTTTACATCATGTCCTGGAATAGAATGAGAGTTAGAAATAAATATATATGCCTTTGTGGTGCATAAATAAATGCATAATGCCTTATGGTATGCATTAAATGTTTCTTTATTTAGATGTCAAGTTATACTGATATACCATAGCTCTTTGAAAATGAATAATTGGTCCTTATAAAAGAGGAAATTGGGATACAGAGACAGGCATACAGAGGAAAAAAACTGAAGACACAAGAATTGAACAGCCTTGTGACTGGAGTGATTCATCTACAAACCAAAGAATACTTGGTGCTACCAAAAGCTGGGAGAGGGGCCTGAAAAAGACCCTTACTGGGATCTTTCACAGGAAATGTGCCCTGCAGATACCTTGACTTTGGACATCTAACCTTCAGAACTGTGAGACAATAAATTTTTGTGTTCTAAATCACCCAGTTTATGGGACTTTGTTATAGCTGTCCTATCAAACTAATATTGGACTTAAGATCACGTTTAAACAAGAATTGAGAATTTTAGATTCCTTTCCTACCACAAGCAGAAAGAACAAGAATCTTTAGGATTTTTCCCTGTTTCTCATCAACAACCAGCTAGCACTAAATGTGAAGTTGCCATAAAGCAAATTTGCTATATGTAGATTTCATGAGGGTTGTTTTCTCACACAGTTTGTTTTCACCTCCCCAAGTATCTAGGACTTTAAATTAAGAAGAAAAAAAAATCTGTCCAGAAATTCTTGGGAATGTTGTATGTGATCAACAGAATTTATCAATTGTATTAGTTTTCTGTAACTGTTCCAACAAATTACCATAAACTTAGTGGATGACAATAATACACATTTATTATTTTACAGTTCTGAAAGTCAGAGGTCTAAAATCAGTCAGTGGGCTAAAGTCCAGGTGTAAGCAGAATTGATTGCTCTGGAGGCTCTAGGGGAGACTCAGCTTCCTTGCCTTTGCCACCTTCCTATCCATAGTTTTCAGTAGGTGGCTTCTTAGTCCACATTTAAACATAGCAGCGTATCAACTTCTAATCTCTCTGTCCTCTCTCTTTGCTTCTATTGTCAGATTACATTTACTGTCTTTGAACTGTAAGCCAAAAATAGGATTCTAAGCCCCCCAGTCAACTGAATGAACCTCTCCTCTTGGCCAAGGGCATTCCAAAGAAAACCTGAAAAACTAGTTCTGGCCATGATGGGAAGGAGAGGTCAGATGTGTCTCATTATACTCTCCTGTCTTTGGAGTTCGGGGACAACTGATCATTAACATTAAAACAGAGATCTTAAGACTGACTAAACAGACTCTCTAGCAATAAGATACCAAAATCCAACCTGACTCTGGTACAGCATCACATGACACATAGCAGGCCCTGAAAGAAATCAAAGTATTTTACCCCCAAATATATTTCTTTTACATACTTTGAAATGGTCCTGTTAAGCTGTCTTTTCTGGGAAAAATCTACATTCAGCAGAGAATGTAGATTCTCTACATGTAGACCCTTTACAGGATGTTTCCTGATCCAGGAGAGATTAAGTGTTTGGTACCTTTTTAGATCTGATTGGAAACATTTCCCACGTATTCTCTCTGAAGCCTAATACTTGGAGATTTCATTTGCATAATAAGCACCTTGGTCTCCACAGCTCCTCATCTTAACCCAGACACTCCTTTCTATTGATTCCAAGTCTTTAGATAATAACTTAACTCTCTCAACTAATTGCCAGTCAGAAAATCTTTGAATCCACCTCTGACTGGAGCCCACCCTCCCCCATGACCCCCGCCCCCCCAACCTTCGAGTTGTCCCACCTTTCTAGAACAAACCAATGTATACCTTACATGTGTCGATGGCTATGTTATGTCTCCCTAAAATGTATAAAACCAAACTATAGTGCAATCATGTTGGACACATGTTCTCAGGACCTCCTGAGGCTGTGTCATGGGCCTTAGTCAATCATATTTGGCTCAGAATAAGCCTCTTTAAATATTTTACAGAGTTTGACTCGCTTTGTTGACAGATCCTCCTACCTTTCTCTCATAAGGACCCTTGAAACTACATGGGGCCCACCCAGATAATACAGAATAATTTCTACATCTCAAGATCCTTAACTTAATCATACTGCAAAGCCTCTTTTGCCATGTAAAGTAACATATTCATAGATTCTGAGGATTAGGATGTAGATTTTTGGAGGGCCCTTATGCAGTCTACCACACCAATAAATATTATCTGCAAAGTATATTGCTCTAAATGTCAATTAAATCTTAAACTTAAAAAAGTTGGTCTCTCAAAACTATGCCTCCAGAAAAGCCGACAGAAGAAACCCACAGACTTAGTGCACCTGCTATGTTCTTTTGATGAGAATCCATTTATTTCTTCTGGAAATATTTATGAAACATCTGCTAATTTATAAGCACTTTTTAGGTTTCTCCTTCATGCACACTAGCTGAGGAGGGAGACTATAACAAGTAAACAAATAAATAAATGCTACACTTTCAGGTCTTGAGAAGTGCTATAAGACAGAAGATAAAGTAAGGGAACTGATAATGAATGATGGATTACTATTTTAGATGGGGACATATCTCTGCAGTAAGTGACATTTGTACAGGCTTGAATTAAATGAGGAAGGAAGAAAAGTAAATACTTAGGTATGGATTTTTTTTTCCAGGGAAGAAAATTTATATTAGGAAGTTGTTTGCATCAAAGACACATTGTTCTTAAGTGAGTGATAATTCCTTATACCTTAAAACAAGAAATTGCTTTTAATAAGTTGTCATGTCAAATATAGCCTAAGGGATTTTGACACAAAGTAACAAATGATGCTCCCTCAAATATACTTACGTAGAAATAGACTCACTTAAGGTATGTGTCCTTAGATAGAATCATATCCATAATCCTCTAAAGGAGTAGAGCTCAAGGTCATTACATAGCTCTTGCTCTTAAAAGTCCTGGGCCCATTTTGCACGAAATATTCTCTATTCATTGGGGTGACCTGTTATAGCATCTATAATAACATTCATCATCAAAATGGCTTTGTTTGTATAAGTGATGGTGCTTGCAATCCTTAGAGAGAGCTCTTTTGCTAAATCAGGGCTAAGGTACTTCCACATGCAGCAAGTAAGCATGTCAAGAGCTGTATTGGAGAGTCAAGACTTCATGCTTCCTCTCTGCTTCATAGTTACGTATATGAAATTGAACTGATAATGAAGCGCAATACTGTGTAAAGTCTCTGCTTCTTGTGAGTCTGAGTTGGCAAAACATTTCTTTATATTTCTCATTGCCTAATAATTTTTCCTAATAAGAGCCACCGATAGTATGTTATTATTCAATTTAATTCAGTAAGTCTTCATTTAAGGGCACCAATTTGTAGCACAAAATTAGATAGTATGCAAATGCATAATAAATGAGTGAAATAATTACTTTTTCAAGCGACTTATAATCTACTTGAATCATTTCAATTACAACTGCATAAATATCAGAACATCACTTGAAGAAGCTTCTGTGAGCTCGTGAGAATTTTACACACAGTAGGTTTTCAAGGATTGTTGGCTGAGAGTAATTGAGTCATCGCTGAGGCTAAGTTAGAAAATTACTAAGTCTAGTTCATTGTCCTCTGCTTCTATCCCCTCTGTTAATGCAATAAATATAAAGCCAATTCAATAACATAAAGTCCGACCTGACAGGTCAAGAATAAATAAATATGAGAACTGTATCATTATTGTGCTGGGAGAAAATTGGAAAAACTGATTTAGACTTTCTATTATCCTTTAATATGTAACACTTCAGTTTTGAAAATTAGATTTTATTTTGTGAGGCTACAATCACTATAAAAGTCTAGGTTGATCTAGCAAGGAGAACAAAATAAGAATAAAAATGAATTGAGGATAATCAAATTTTCTACAAGTACTGACAATAATCAGAGTTTAAAATCTCATTAAATTCCTATAGATTAGAGCTGAAAGTGACTTAAATAACTGTGGTTATTGATTGATATATGTAGTATAGTGATTCTTTAATGTATGTAATAATTACTTTAAAAAAAGTATTTTAGAAATATTCCAAATTTTATATCAATTCAGAGCTCTATTATTTTAATATCTATATTCTTTTTGTTCTAATTTCTCTTAGAAAAAAAAACATGGTAAATTGAATGCCCACAGTTTGATGTGAGGGTAATAATGATGGCTAACACTTATTGAATGCTTACTATATTTCAGGTACACAGGCTTTATGATCACATGCATTATTTCATTTATGTCTTTCAGCAACCTGAGGAGGTCCGTATTTTATAGCCTTTGTTTAATATATGGGAAAATGGGAGTCAAGGAAAATTAGAGTCCTTGCCTTGGTAATACATCCAGGACACAGGAAAATTGGAATTGGAACACCTGCCTGTGACACCAGTGCATGCTTTTAACAACAACCTTGATAACTTCTCACTTTTACTCCCTTCCTTGTTTACCCAGTCTGTCCACCTGGAAATGCTAGTTCATTAAGACTCAGATCAAAGGTCATTTCCCATCAGAATGTTTCTCTGACTATTCCAGACACAGTCTAATGCATCATCCTTTTCTGATCTGTAGAGAACATTAAAAGGTTGTTTAATTTTAAGCTTTTATATAGCTGAGAGAGTTATTTGATGGCAAAAAGTTCTTCATGAACTGGTAAGTACAGGATTACCTATGATGTGCAATTTATAACTAGAATGAGAATAGCTAAACACTCCTTAACAAAGAACTTTGAACACCTTTAATGATTTCGACGGATTTGCAGGCATCAAAATGGATGTAGTAACACAATGAATGTCCAGATAGGTAGTTTTGATTTCTGAAATTGCTCATTGTTCTGACTCTATTGAGAATTCCCCAATTTACACATCACTTTATTCAATTTGCTTCTCTCTCAATGTGCTGACTCTAATAGCAGTGCCACTTCTCCCTGCCTTCCCCACCCAAACCTCTCTCCCAGAGATAGCTGCTTTCCTAAGAAAATTGTTTTCAGCATATTCTTTTCTGCGTATTCTACCCCAATAACGCACAAAAAACAACATATTGTAGTTGTAGTAACTACATCTACCAGTAAAATTTCAAGATTGGAAGTATAAACCAATTAATGTAATTAACTTATTAGGCAACCTAAGGCTATTAGGAAATCACTTTGCTCACCACTGAAATGGTGTCATTGGGATGGTTTCCTGTGATGGGCAGCACTGAGCACCTTGGTGAGTATGCCTGGCTCTAAGATCAATTTAACACAGAAAGCTGGAACATGTTAAGTTGTATTAATACATAAAATAAAACAATGCTAATTAAAATACAATGAAAATATGTTGTTTGTCCCTCTTATCCTGGGGTAATAGTCTTGTGATTGAGTCAGAAAGCAATGCATTGTCTTTGAAGTGTTGTGTTTTCCTGACTCATGGTTACCTGGGTGAATACCCTGACATCTTTGGGACATCAGCTATGTGTGGGTGCTGTTGTTGAATCCAAACTGTGAATGATTAGACCACAGCAATCTGCAGAAGCGAAGATCTGATAAAATAGGTCTATTTCTCAGATTATTCTGGGACCATTTTCTGCAAAAGGCAGTATTTTGATTGTTTAAAATGGTTGTGGTTACTCTTATTAACAAGCAGTAGCTTTTTTCCAATAATTAAAAAATATTCAATAGCTTTATGTGTACAAGTGATTTTGGTTACATGGATGAATTGCAGAGTTGTAAACTCTGAGATTTTAGTGCACCATCACCTGAGGACTGTACGTTGTACCTAATATGTAGTTTTTATCCTTCACCCTCTTCCCACTCTCCCCTCTTCCACGTCTCAATTGTCAATTATACCACTCTGTATGCTTTTGTGAATACATAAATAGCTTACCTGCCACTTATGTGTAAGAACATAAGGTGTTTTGTTTTCCGTTCCCGAGTTATTTCAATTAGAATAGTGGCTTCCAGCTCCATCCAAGTTGCTGCAAAATACATTATTTCATTCTTTTTTATAGCTCAGTAGTATTCCATGAGTAGTATTTCAATGTGGTGTATGCTTACCACATTTTATTCACTCATTGGTTGATGGGCACTTAGGTTAGTTCTATATCCTTGCAATTGTGAATTGAGAGCTGCAGTAAACATACGTGTGCAGGTGTCTTTTTGATACAATGACTTCTTTTCCTTTGGGTAGAAACCCAGATTGGAATTGCTGGATCAAATGGTAGATCTACTTTTAGTGTTTTTTGAGAAATCTCCATAGAGATTGTTCTAATTTAAGTTCATACTAGCAGTGTATAAACATTGCCTTTCCACCATATCTATGCCAACATCTATTGCTTTTTGACTTTTTAATAATGACTATTCTAGCATGAATAAGGTGGTATTTCATTGTGGTTTTAATTTGCATTTCCCTAATGATTAGTGATATTGAGCATTTTTTTCCTATTTGTTGGCCATTTGTATATCTTCTTTTGAGAAATGTGTATTCGTGTCATTTGCTCCCTTTTTTGTGGGATTACTTGTTTTTTTCTTTTCTCGCTGATTTGTTTGAGTGCCTTATAGGTTGTGGATGTTAGTCCTTTGTTGGATGCGTAGTTAGCAAATACTTTCTTCCATTCTGTGGGTTATCTATTTACTCTGATTATTATTTCTTTTGCTGTGTAGAAGCCTTTTACTTTAATTAGGTCCCATTTATTTATATTTGCTTGTGTTTTTCTTTTGGGGTCTCAGTCATAAATTCTTTGTGTAGGACATTGTCCAGAAGAGCTCTTTCTAGGTTTTCTTCTAGGATTTTTATGATTTCAGGTCTTATATTTAAGATAAATTTAATTAATCTTGGGTTGGTTTTTATATGGTGAGAGATAGGGATCCAGCTTCATTCTTCCACATGTGGCTATCCAGTTTTCCCAGCACCATTTATTGAACAGGGTGTCCTTTCTGCAATTTATGTTTTTGTATGTTTTGTTGAAGATCAGTTAGTGGTATTCAGTTTTATTTCAGGGTTCTCTATTCTGTTTCATTGGTCTATGTATCTACTTTTATACTAGTGCCATGCTTTTTTGGTTATTATAGCCTTATAGTATATTTTGAAGTTGGATAATGTGATACCTCCAGATTTTTTCTGTTTGCTTAGGATTATTTTGGCTATTGAGGCTCTTTATTTGGTTCTACATGAAATTTAGGATTGTTTTTTCTAATTCTTTCAAAAATGTTGTTGGTATTTTGATAGGAATTGTGTTGAATCTGTAGATTGCTTTGAGGCAGTATGGTCATTTTCATAATACTGATTCTTCCAACCCATAAGCTTGGGATATATTTCCATTTGATTGTTTCATCAGTGATTTCTTTCAGCAGTGCTTTGTAGTTCTTCTTGTAGAGATTGTTCATCTGTTGGTTAAGTAGATTCCTAGGTATTTTATTTTATGTTTTGCAGCTATCATAAAAGGGATTGAGTTCTTAATTTGATTCTCAGCTTGGTCATTGTTGCTGTATAGCAGTGCTACTGATTTGTGTACATTGATTTTGTAACCTGAGACTTCATTTAATTAATGTATTAAATCTAGAAGTCTTTTGGAGAAGTCTTTAGGAGTTTCTAGTTATATAATTATATAATCAAAGAGAGATAGTTTTATTTCTTCATTTCTAATTTGGATGCTTTTTATTTATTTTCTCTAGTTTCATTGCTTTGGCTAGGAATTCCAATGATAGCATTTTGTACGAGGTATAACTGTTCCTAATGGACTTTCAGCCTTCCCAGCCAGAGAGGATTATTACTAGAGATATGTTTACATATATCTCAGTATCTCTTCACTGATAACTTCCTATTCTTCTTATTTCCTAGCTTGATATTATGACCATTGAGGGAATCATCATTTTCCTTTAGATTATGATGTGATGACAAAGGCAGAATGTGATGTCTGCAGGAGGATATGAGATCATCTTGAAATAACTAACACTGTGTAACATCCAATATTTTACTGAGGACCTAAACTATGCTTGAGGAATGTATTTTAAAACTTAGTCATTATTACTACAAGCTGAGAATGCCTTTTAAAAATTTCTTAATTCTTTTTAAAAATAAAAGCATCACTCTGATTTCTTCCTCCAAAATTGCTTAACCTAATAATTGGGGCCATTAACTTGCGCAGTTAGAAACTTATGATATCAGTGTAGCTAAAAAGAAGACAGAGTTTGGGTGAAATAAATGCATTTTATTAATATTATGCTTGAGTTACCAAATTGTATTAACTGACAAGTCATTGTTGTTTAGAACTGGTACAAATGATCAGTTTCTTTATTCAAATTTAGCTTCCTAAACCCAGGCTGAAATTTGCAGTTACTCAAAGTGATGTTGTACCAAACTTCCTTCAAGCGCATGTTCTTATATAAAGTTCAGTGCTTCCGCTTAACATAATGTGCATTTTTTAAGAATAAAAATGTAGAATATTATAAAATAGTAATGATATGGCAAGTATGGCTTTTGAAACCAATACCATACAAATGGATTCTCACAAGTAGACATAAATGTGTGTGTGTGTGTGTGTGTGTATGTGTGTAATATGGTGTCAAATCACATAACTGAATGGTCAAGAGAATCTTAAAAAATAAGAAAATACCAAAATCAATTTTTAAAAGTTTTGGGTTACCTATTAGTTTCCTGGGGGTGCCATAACAGAGAAACACAGAGTGGCTTAGAACAACTGTTCTGGATGCTAAAAATCTGAAATGAAGGTGTTGGCAGGCTCTCCTCTCTCTGGGACCTGTAGGGCATGGATCTTTTCTTGCATTTTTCAGCTGCTGTCAGCCCCAGGTGTTCCTTGGCTTGTGGCAGCATCACTCCAGCTAGCAATGGTCTTCCTCCTACGTCTTTCACACTGTGTTCCCTCCGTGCATGTCTGTCCCTGTGCCCCTCTTTGTAAGGACACCTGTCATATTGGATTATGACCCACCATGATGACTTCATTTAACTTGATTGTCTCTGTGAAGACTCTATCTCCCTATAAGTTCACATTGTGAGGGACTGTGGGTTAGAATATAGGCAATATATCTTTTTTAGGGGAGGACACAATTTAGCACATAATGGGATATAAGGATTTTTACTTTAATTTGGAAAAAATTCAGGATTTCCCCTTAAAAGCCTATACGTTTTATCTTTTTATGACACATAGTATTATCAAATTCCGTTGAAATGGCATTTCTTCTTTTTGTGAAATATTGGAATTTTGTCTGATAATAGCAAAAAGATTTATTAGACCCGACTTTGCTTCATAGGCATGGTTTGAGGCAAAATGTGACAGAATCATATAATAATGATTTATTAGAATCAAATTCTAATAGTTGCTTTATGTAAGTCCCTATTTAAAGGAAGGTACATAAATTACTTTTGCCTAAGAATTTTGCTGAACATAAATTGCTGTTGTTCACCTTATGTGGTTTTTAAATACTTTCATAAACCAATGTTTTTCTTACATTTTGGGTGTCTACTGCCTTATCCCACCTGTGTTCCTGGATGATTGGAGATTCCAAGAAAGCAAAAAAGCACATTTGATCTATCAAATGCTGTTTGTGGAAAAATTACCTTTGTCCTCTCCTTGCCAGAGAAGCATAGCCCTGGATTAGCAGCTGTTCCGTTGTTACTCTGTCAGTACTAGCAAACGATTGCATTTTCTAAGTTTTAGCACTTCCTTATTGGGTATTTCAAAAGAGAAACTTAACTTTTATATTGCAGTGAACCTTGCACGCAACTTTTATTAAGAAATAAATGAGGAAGATCTGTTTTGATTAACATCTTCTAATTTTTTTTTTTTTTTTGAGACTGAGTCTCACTCTGTTGTCCAGGCTGGAGTGCAGTGGCGCAATCTTGGCTCACTGTAACCTCTGCCACTCGGGTTCAAGCGATTCTCCTGCCTCCGCCCCCCGAGTCCTCTAATGAAAGATAATGCCACAATTTGGGATCCTGGGAAACTCACTCTTTAATGACATTTACTATGCAGTATGTTTATTGGGGAGTTCCCTTGGGATCAGCATTCCAGGAAGATGGGAGAGACAGCAGGATTGGGCAGAGAAAGCTACTTAACTGTGATGTAGACCCAAGATGGTCTTGGTTAATCCCATGGAAAGTTCTGGAGGTAGAATGACCCGTCAGAGTTGTCTTTAGTTGGGACAAAATCTTTAGGCCATTATAATCTCTCAAAGCTCAGTCATTCGACGTGAGGGACCCTGAGAAGAGGCACAGTCTTGGGGAGATAACCTTCCTTAGCTAAGGCAATCCTTGAAGGAGCTAATGGCTGACAGACATCTGCTCAGAGTCTTCTCAATAACTGCAGCAGTGAGTTCTTATTTGCCGGGGCATCTGAGTAACACATCACAGTGTGCCCACAAGGAAAGATTCATAGGATAATTTTGAGAAGTGTTTTCAACCATATTTTTGCTGGCTATGCACTATTAATAGGAATTCATACAAGCTATGAAAAAAATTTACAGTTGTATTTATTGCATAATAGCAAAAGAATCTGGTTTCTGTTTTTGTTTTTACTTCCCTTATTAATCTTCTTGGAACACCACATAACTGAACATTGCTTCACCTCCATGGTGACTTGTGTTCACTGAATTAGAGAATGTGAATATGGGGTTATTTCTACTAAAAACGACTAAATCCTGTAAATGATGCCATCATCCTCATCTAATATGCTTTTTAGAATGTGAAGAAATATGTGTGTGTGTGTGTGTGTGTGAGAGAGAGAGAGAGAGTGAGAGAGAGAGAGTGGGAACATGCATGTAGTCCTGTGGAAATGCTACTTAGGACAGAATGTGGAAGCCTGAGCATATCATCATGACGTTAAAAAGCATTTTGCAGCCGGGCGCGGTGGCTCATGCCTGTAATCCCAGCACTTTGGGAGGCTGAGGCGGGCGGATCATGAGGTCAGGAGATTGGACCATCCTGGCTAACACGATGAAACCCCATCTCTACTAAAAATACAAAAAATTAGCCGGGCGTTGTTGTGGGGGGAGGTGCTGTAGTCCCAGCTACTTGGGAAGCTGAGGCAGGAGAATGGCATGAACCCAGGAGGCAGAACTTCCAGTGGGCCAAGATTGCGCCACTGCACTCCAGTCTGGGTGACAGAGTGAGACTCCATCTCAAAAAAAAAAAAAAAAAAAAAATTTGCCTTTGTCTTTGCTACAAGTGTTCTTCCCACATTCTTAACACTGTTTCCGAACCCTCCTTAAAGCAAACCATATCTTGGGTCACAAAGTCCAAATCTGTTTTATAAGATTTCCACCTTGAATGTACATAATGCCCTTTAAAAATTAAATAAATAGTGAACATTCAGTTTTGTTGGCAGATCATTCTGAGTTGTGCTAAAACAAGAGGCTGGAAGAATACACTTGCTTTCCGATAATAAGGGAAATAATTTTTAGGAAAAATAAATATCTTTGGACTTAAGAATCAACAGCCTAGATATAAAAGTTTCAAAGAGAGTGCAAAAATTTAATCCTGTTGCCACCTACTATTTTCCCTGTCACATTTGTCTTAAAGCACACAAGAGAAAATCTGGTCACTCATAACTATGTACTGCTAACTAATACATAGTGTCTGCTTGGTATCGATCCTCTTCTATTCTGAGGTTCAGCTAAATTAACTTTATAACATCTCCTGAAATATTACAAGATTTTCCATTCCAATCTAGTTAGTGCAAATGCCTGTTTGGGTTATTAAAATGGATTTCTATCTGGTTTCCCTATCTCTCCTTCTCAAAATCAGAAATGGTCAGTTTAATTTTGTAAATATGCAGCTGTATTTGAATCACATCCCTCCTCCAAAAACTCTGTGCACTTTAGTGCATAAAAAATTGAGTAAAACTTTTTCATCTTAAATTCAAAGTCATTCCTAAGATTGTTTCAGTCCATATATATGCTCTTACTTTACACTGCTCTTAATGATGTTCTCTACTGTATCACAGTCTTTTAATTTTCAGCCTTCATGAGCCCAACCAATTTAAGCATAATTGAACTCCAGGAGCTTAAATTAGAAGTTCATGTATGATGTAGACCCTCCTTCCCTCTCTCATGTTGACGAGTAAGTTAATTGACTCAACTTTTAATACTTTTTATAACTTTAGTGTTCTGAAATTTTTACAAAATAATTTTATTTAGTCATCTGTATTATGTATTTCCTTTCTTCCTTTCCTTTTATTTTTGTTATACACCCTGTATTTTTCCTGTGAACTTCTTTTTTAAACATTTTTAGTTTAGGTTCAAGGGTACATGTGAAAGTTTGTTACATAAGTAAGCTTGTGTCATGACATTCGTTGTACAGGCTATTTCATCACCCAGGTATTAAGCCAATTACCCAATAGTTATCTTTTCTGCTCCTCTCCCTCCTCCCTCTCTTTAGTCTCAAGTAGACCTCACTGTTGTTTCTCTCTTTGTGTTCCTAAGTTCTCATCATTTAGCTCCCACTTATAAGTGAGAACACGTGGTATTTGGTTTTCTGTTCTTGCACCAGTTTTCTAAGAGTAATAGCCTCCAGCTCCATTCATGTTCCCACAAAAGACATAATCTTGGATTCTTTTTTATGGCCACGTAGTATTCCATGATGTATAGATATCATATTTTATTTATCCAATGTATCTTTGATGGGCATTTAGGTTGATTCCACGTCATTGATTTTGTATCCTGAGACTTTGCTGAAGTTGTTTATCAGCTAAAGAAGCTTTTGGGCTGAGATCATGGGGTTTTCTAGATACAGAATCATGTTATCTGAAGAGACATTGTAACTTCCTTTCTTCCTATTTGGATGGCTTTTATTTCATTCTCTTGCCCAATTGCTCTGGCTAGGACTTCTAGTACTATGTTGAATAGGACACAGATGAGGAAGCTGAAGTTCCAAGAGGCCAGTCATTTCCTCCCTGAGGAGTGTTGAGAGAGGGCATCCTTGTCTTGTGCAGGTTTTCAAAGGGAATGCCCCCAGCTTTTGCCCATTCAGTATAATGCTGGAACTTGTTTCAAGTTTGCAATTTCAACCATGGAATGTGCAGGACGATATTGAACAATGTATGCTAAGATGGAATGGACTTGTAAATACCATACTTACAGCATTACTGTATGGGTTCAATATACTCTTCACTCTTCTATAAATTATTTTATCTTACTTAATTTTAAAAATGACACAGCATCTTTCTGAATTGATATTCAAATAAACAGACACACATTTATTCCACAATTTACTTTTCAGTTTTTTTTTTATAAATCTTAGTATGGAAGTTTTTCAATAATCATTATATTTCACCATTCTTTTATTTGAGCAGATCTTTTGAACTTTGTAAGTATAAACTTCTAGTCTATTTGTGTTAAAAATTCTAATTCTATTTTTTAGTCTGCTTTATATCAAAAAATCAGCTTAATTAGTGTCCTGGACAACTAAGTTGATAATTTGAGTAATATTTTTGACAAATTTTCCAAGAACGCAACATTGTGAACAAATAAATGAAAGTAATATGATGAAATTATTTTTGAGTAATAGTGACAGAAAAATGAGAGTCAATAGAATTGTGAAGGATACATAGAAAATGTGACAGAAATAATAGTCAAACATTAAAAATTGTAAAACTTTCCTCAGGCAAAGAAAGCCCAGGAAGAAGGGTTAGGACAAAATCTGTAAGTTTCCGGGCAGGAAAGAAAAAGTAATTAATCTACAAAAGAGACAAAAATTAAGCTGACTGCACACTTCTCAACAGCTCTAACTGTCAAGACAATGGAGAACTATATGAAAAGTTTTAAAAGAAAAAATGACATCTTTCTTGATAAAGACAGTAGGAAAACATTTTTGTTTATATAGGAACTTAAAAATATGCATGTTCTTTTTTTAAAGTACTTAAATTTGATGACCAGCAAACTGAGATGTTGAACAAAATTAAGAATCTAAGAAAACAAAACTTATACCATAGAATACCTGGCTCTAAGCACCCAAATCAAATAAGCAACAATATAGATAGCTATGCTATTGTTAGTATAGTTACAATAGTTGAATACAAATGTTAAAAATTGATATTTCAACCAAATATTGTCATTTAAAAAATAGTCATCAAGTCTCTAGAATCTATGAACATGTACAGGGAAGTCGTTAGATAAGAAATAATAAGAAAATGAATAAATAGATATCCTCCCTTCCTTTGTGTATGTTTTTGTAAACATGCCAAAAGTACTTAATACAGTAAAAGCAAATTATTCAAAACATTGAAGTCTACCTCAAAAATATGACCCCAAGTGGAAGCAAAAAAGAGAAAGAAAGTGAAATGTAAACATTAAAGATGAGTAAAAATATAACCTATGACAATAAAACTAAATTAAAGAATGGTTTGTCTTAGAAAGGAAAGCAGGTGATGAGGCAATGCTCTAACCAGAGATTGCTGCAACAGGGCTCACCTCAAGCATGGAGTGCCTGTGATAGGGAACCAGCCAAGTGGCCATCATAACCGAAAAGACATGTGGGAGAACATCCCCATGGATGTACAAGCAGGAATCACAAAACGTCTGACAAAGGCCAATATCATGAGAGCCAACAGACTCTGCAAATGGGAGAAACCCTCATGGAAGAAATAGAGATAATAATGGACAGTAAAGCAAGTATATTTAATACCCTAGTAGAGGCAGGGGGCGAATCAGATCTATTGTCTAACAAGAACACATTTTAGTTCAGCGAAGTGCAGAAATTAGTGGTAAAATGTAGAAAATTCAGAAATATAAAACCTAAGTTTTTGAAATTAAATTACGTATTAAGGTGGGCTAAATAAATGAGCTAGTACTAAATCAAGACAAAACAAACTAGGTAGGAGATGTTCCTGAAGACAGAACAATGGGAGATAAAGAGGGAGCAAGTGTGAAGAAAAAAGTTCAGCGGTATTAAATGTACACACACACACGTACACACACACACGTACACACGCACCCCACGATATGTTTTAAAGAAGTTCCAGAAAGAAATAATAGACAAAATAAACAACCTGTTAGAGCTGCTACCTTGAATAGGATAATAACAAACAGTAGCAATACATAGTACCAAAAAATGATGGAGGAGAGGAGAGTGCACAAAACATGTCATACCCCTGTCCAGAAGAACAAAACTCTTCTAACAAGGGCATCTCATTCCCTGCAAGGATATATCATTGGAGAAGGCATTAATAAAAGTACAAACTCTCCCCCGTTAAAATGGCTTTTATCCAAAAGATAAGCAATAACAAATGCTGGCAAGCATGTTGAAAAAAGGGAACCCTTGTACACTGTTGGTTGGAATGCAAATTAGTACAGCCACTTTGGAGAACAGTTTGGAGGTGCCTCAGTAAACTAAAAGTAGAGCTATCATATGGTCTAGCAATCCCACTGCTAGGCGTATACTGAAAAGAAAGGAAATCAGTTTATCACAAGGATATCAAAAACTCCCATGTTTGTTGCTGCACTGTTAGCAATAGCCAAGATTTGGAAGCAACCTACATGTTCATCAACAGATGAATGAATAAAGAAAATTTGGTACATATACACAATGGAGTACTATTCAGCCATAAAAAAGAATGAGATCCTGTCATTTCCAACAACGTGGATGGAACTAAAGATCGTTATGTTAAATGAGTTAAGCCAGCTATAGAAAGGCAAACATTGCATGTTCTCATTTGTTTGTGTGATCTAAAAATCAAAACAATTGAACTTATGGACATAGAGAGTAGAAGGATGGTTACCAGAGGCTGGGAAGAGTAGTGGGGGAGTGGAAGGAAGTTAGAGATGGCTAGTGGGTGCAACAAAAATAGAAAAATAGAAAAATGAGTAAGACCTACTATTTGATAGCACAACAGGATGGCTATAGTCAATAGATAATTAATTGTACATTTTAAAATAACTAAAAGAGTATAATAGGATCATCTTTAACACAAGAATAAAAGCTTGAGGGGATAGATACCTCTTTCTCCATGATGTGATTATTACCTATTGCATGCCTGTATCAAAACATTTCATGTACCCCATAAATATGTATATCTATTAGGTACCCACAAACATTAAAAATTTAAAAAATACAAATTCACATCTAAGAGGTGAGGAAGTAAACTGATAAAATCAGAGTTTAATATGGAAAAAGAAATTTCTGAGATAAGAAACCCTGAGACCACAATTCACATAATTGAATATCAAGTAAGTAACTTAGAACCAGTCAGAATGGAAGGGTTTTGAGCACAGCTGAAAAGTGAATATAAGCATGATAAAAATGCCTGGGATAGAGAGAGGCAATAGATGCATAATTAACATAATTACAGAGAAGCTGTTAGATAAGAACAGCAGAAAGAATATATCTGCTGTAAAAAGCAAATATTTATTTCTAAACTAGGGAATCTAACAAATGGAACAAAAATTATTGTCATATATATTAGAGACAAAACACTATTTAAATAACTTTATCTGCAGAATGAAAAATAAATTGGAGGAAGAATATATATATAGGACACCATAATACAATTTTATATTAAGATACATCTGGATTATTAGTAACATGCAGGGATAAAGAAAGAATCCTTCAAGTAACCACGCAGAAATAAAATAAGTCATATACAAAAGGAAAAAAGTCAAGTTTACATGATTTTTTCATAGTATCTTTCAGAGTTATGAATAATCAAGTAGTATCTAGACATTCTGAGGGAAAGAAATTATTGCCTAAATCTGTTAAGCAGAACAGGTGACCCTTGAACAACATGGGAATTGGGGGTGTCAATCCCCTCCTCAGTAAAAAATCCACTGCAACTTTTGACTCCCCAGACACTTAACTACTAAAAGTTGACTAGAAGACTTACTGATAACATCAACACACATATTTTGCATGTTACATGTATTGTATACTGCATTCTTACAATAAAGTAAGCTAGAGAAAAAATAATGATATTAATAAAATAATAAGGAAAATAAAATATATTTAAGTGCAAATAGATCTTTTTAAATGTCTTCATCCTCATCATCTTCACACTGAGCAGACTGAGGAGGAGGGGGAAGAAGTTGAAGAAAATCCATATATAAGTGGACCTGCACAGTCTAAATAAAGTGCATTTTGTATTCGAGTTCAAAGGCAGTAAGCAGACATTCTCAAAATTTCTTCATCTCCTGCCCCCTTCTTACTTCCTTCTTCCCCTTTCCTTTCACAGTGTTTCTACACACCTCCTGTGTTCTGTGAACTATTCTAGTAATTAAAGATTAAGTGGTTAACAAAATAAGGGTCTGCTCTCCTGAAAAAATTCATATGTGTGTGAGACACACAATATACAAGTGATAAATATAATTTTATACAATTTTAAATGTTGAATTTCATAGACCATTAGTGTTATCAAGAAAATGGAGCCAAGTTTAGGACCAAGAATGATGACTGGTGACTATTTTTAATTGAGTGTTTTGGAGGGGACCTCCTTGGAAAGATGGCATGTGAATAACCCAAGTGTTTAGCAGCCTTATACAGATGTGGTGAGAGTGAATTCCAGGCAGAACGAACAACAAATATAATGTCTCACTGAAGGATAGACGCTTGGCCATTCAAAACAGTTTGGAAGTGTGGAAGGAGATGATTGGTATAAGAAAACCGTTGGAGAGGAAGACAGGAGCCAGATCTTGTGTGTGTAACTGTGGGGCAAGTGACACACCTTTTTCCACCTCTGTTGGTGATAGCAGGGGAGTCCATTTCATGGAGAATAGCAAATAGCATAATGCTGCCAGCAGGAACAGCAGTCCCAGGACATCCAACTCACTCCATGGTTCAGAGTATCCAAGGAAGACACAACCTGCAGGCATGGTGTGGAGCAATGCTTTGCTCACATCACATACAGAGGCAGGGCCAGATCAGCTTCCATTGTGGCTGTGGGTCCCCCATGGCCAGAACAAGCTCCTTCTACAGCCTACCTTTCCTCTTGTGTTGCAGGAGAAGGACTTCATAGTACACAGGTACTAGTGGGGTTGGCGAGGTGCTATATGACACATACGCTTAAGTAGAGCAAAGGAACACATATTGAGATCAGTAGAAAGTAAGACATTCCCATACATGGCCATAAGGCCGACACAGACTGTGACTGCTCTTTCTGTCTTGGTAAGAAAATGTCTCCATCTCCAGGACCATTCTTGTGCAGCCCAGCGTCATCAAAAGACTGCATGCATATGACTGCCTTTCCCAACAAGAGAGATTTTCTAGGACATGGTAAAATAATTTTATTTTCTTTTGCATGTAATGAGTCAATATTGGATGAGTTTGAGCTGAAGAATGTGGTGTTTTGCTTAACATTTTAAAAAATTCCTCCAGATTATTTAAATATGAGAGCAATATTTTAGTAAGGCGGTGACAAAGTTAAGTGGCTAGATTTCTAATGTCCGGAACGGGGCTTAGGCTCCTAGTAAATAATTACCGAATGAATTAATGAATGTGAAAGATCTTTATGGAGGAAATCGTGATATTTCAATGAGAGACATTAAAAAATATTTGTCTAACATCATCATTTCCTAAGGTAATTCCTTCAAATTGTACAATCCACTAACCCTATTGTCAAAATCTTCTCCCATTTCTATCACTCCTTAAGATTTCAGCACCAGGGCTACTCTCTCTCTCGTGACACTTTTATTTGTTGATGACTCTTCTAATAATTTGACTTCTTAATAATTTGGTCTCCTCTCCTCATATCCAGTCATTGACTTCAATTACCCAGCCCTATCACACTCTAAAACTTGTCATTACACAGAAATTCACCATCTCTACAATCAAAATTTCAAGGATTTCAATCTCCAACTATTACATCTTACTTCTCAGTTCAATTCCCCTCGTTCACTGACTCCAGGAATTTTTTTACACTGCTAGATGTAATTTCCATTCATACTATCTTCTTATCACTGTCTCTCATTGCTTCATATCCCTAATTTCATCTGTTACTTTAAATTGCACAAATAATCATTTAATAACTCCCATATTCACTCTTTTGCTCATTTCTGCTTCCATCATATTCTCCTAGTGAAATACTAACTCTAATTAAATGTATTTCTCCATTTACTCTGTTCCTGCTCGAAGTCACTGAACTTGGTTAGAAATAAACACATACGCATGGTGATTGAATTGACTTTAAATGCATGATTAATTATACCAAGTGAGCTAAGAGTCTTACAAATACACTTCTCTGTCACTCATTTAGAGGGTTATTCCACATCTTCATCCCTTCACTCCTTTCAATTCATCATTCTCAACTTACAACCTTACTTCCTGTTTACTGACAGAAACAGAAATAATCAGAAGAAAAATTTCATAAGTTCCCATTACCACATATACCGCCACCATCTGACCTGCAGTGGTCAAAGAATAGCTCTGATTTTTCTGTTATTATAAATAAGCTCTCACTACTGCTATTTAGGGCTATTTGCTCCCCTTGGACATTAGATGAATTCTCTATCTCACTTATTAAAGAAGAATACAGATAAAGCTATTTTCTGCTCTACCAACCATGACATCCATTCTCCTCGACAGGATTGTTCTTCTTAATATGCAAATATGCTTGACTCTCACTTAAAAAATAATACCCTGTCTTATTTGGGTAGGCAAACTAGATTGTAACAAGCAGAAGACTACCACTGACAATAGGTAGAAAATCTAGGAAAACCTACAAATATATCACAAGCTATCATCAGAGAATCACAGAAGACAATGGGAGACCAAGATTGTAAACATGGGCGAATCTTTAAGAAATGAGACAAGAATCTGCTGCTGCTGTTCTTCTGGGGCTTCTGTCAATTCCAGGCATTTGTTGTAGGCTCAGCATTTGGATTTATCCAAGACAGAAGATTGCTACCTGGAGCTTCTAGTGAGCACAAAGACATGAAGGGGCACAGTTCCAAAAATGTGGGCCTCAAGCAAAGAGACAGTATGTCCCTCAAGATTTGTGCTAAGTTCTAAAGCTGTGTGGGGTAAGCAACTAATGAGTTAAGATAAAATCATTCTGAAAAGCAGAGCAAAATTTCTCAGTCTGGCAGTGATTAGGAGACAAAGAACCTCCAAGGGAGAAACCCTGGGAATACAGCAAATAAAAGACAGAAGTGTTGGAGGTGGTCCTGACTTGATGCTGCCTAAATACCCTATCATCAAGTAAAAATGTAGACTGGGGGGAAAAAAGACGTTTATACTGTTTGTAAGACACATTTTACATATGAGGACAGAAAACACTAGAAAATAAATGTAGAAGAAGATATATCACAAAACACTAATGACTAGAAAAGTTGTCACTATACTAACCAACAGACGAAAGAAACTTTAAGGCAGGCAGTGTTTATAGAGAAAAAGAGGTATTTCTTAATAATGAGGGTCAGTTCACAAGGAAGATGGCATAATTTAAAATCCTCATGTCCCCAAAAATATAATTTCAAATGATATAAATAAAAATTATACAGAACTATAAAGGGAAATCATGGGGGAAGTTTTGATAGATGATAAAGATAGAAAAGCTATAGAAAGTCTGTCCATGCACATAAGAATGATGACCTAATTGACAAACCTGGAATACTGTAACCACCAATGTAGTAACTACAAATCCCTTCAAATACCCGTGGAACATAGGTGGTGAAAGTGATTAACCACCCTAAAGAAATCTCATAAGTCTCCAAAGAATTGAAATAATTAAGAGTATATTCTCTGAAAATAGTGGAATTCAGAAATCAATTCAACACAATGATATGTTCTCATTTCTGCTTTTTACAAAATGCGAAAAGTTGCTAGTATGAAAACCCTTAACATTATGTTCTCCTTTAGCCAATAATTCCACTTCTTGGAATTTTTCCTGTGAAACTGTGTGCAAAGATTTGTATTTTAATGGTAACGTTAAATAGGAATCGGGGGGAGGCAAAAGTCCAACAGATGGGAGTGGACTAAATCAATTTTGATTCATAAATGAAAAGAATAAAAGAATGTATTGAATTGAAAACATATTTTAAGTGAACAAAACTAAATGAAAATCTATTCAGCACCTATTCTTGTTTAAAATATAAGTTTTCAAATATGTGTATGTTCTCAAACACAACTGGAAAATATTTCATCATATTCTATACATGATCTTTATTTAGTAGGATGAAATGATAATTTTCTCTTTTGATTTTGAAAAGAAAAATTTGATGCAAAAATATTTCTAGGTTGGTTGACTTTTTCTCCTTATGAAAAGAGCTTTTATTTTTAACCAAGGCTCACTCTTCATAAAAAAAACTATTGATGGCTTTTTTTTGTGCAAAGAGCATGAGCAATGTTATAAATGAAATTTCTGTGCATATTAATAACCTTAGATCTACATTCAGACTCAAAACCTGAGAGAAACTGTAATGCTCTTTAATTTTTATAGTCATGCATTGTGTAATGACTTTTTGGTCAATGATGAACTGCGTATATGTTGGTGGCCCCATAAAATTATCATATCATATTTTTACTGTACCTTTTCTATGTTTAAATGTGTTTAGATACACAAACACCATTGTATTACAATTGTCCACATTATCCGGACAGTAACATGCTATTCAGACTTGCAGCCTAGGAGCACTAGGCTATGCCATATGACCTAGATGTGTAGTAGGCTATCTCATCTAGGTTTGTGTGAATACACTCTAGGATGGTCACATGATGACATTGTCTAACAACACATTTCTCAGAATGTGTCCCCATTGTTAAATAATGCATAATTATGTTTTAATCACACTTTCATTAATATGAATAAAACTTTAACAAAAGGGACTTTCAGATTGTTTTCTAGACCTATACACTTAGGGAAATGCTTAAAGATCAGGCTTGTTTGCACCTCTGTTTATCAAATTCTCGAAGGCAAGATACACATAACAAATTGCTTCTCTGTTCACCTTCATATCCAGGTTTATGAGTACTATTTATGTATTTAATTAAATACATTAATAATATAATTAGATTTATGTCAATGTAACTATTTTAAAATTATTTTTTAAAATAGAGAAAGTTTATTTATAATGCCTCCACTTGGGGTAATCACTTCTAATAATTTGGTTCGTAAATTTCCAGACACTTTTCTACATTCATTTGTAGAATGTTTTGTACAGTATATCAAGTGCCTTTATAGTGTTTAAAAAGTTTGAAACTATATAGTGTTTTAAATTTTTGTATTGTGGAATTTATTTTTCCATCATTATTTCTACATTGGGGGACCATTATATGTATGTGTGTGTATACGTAATGTATACATTGTATCCATATATATATATATACACCCTTATATGTAGTATTACATTTCTATGATTTTACTTTTTATGGTAAAATATTTAAAACTTTATAAATATGTTAATATATCAGAATTAGATGTAAGTTTACTATTCTTTGAAATTTTAAGTGGATTATATTAATAATATTCATTGAAATATCAATATTATGCACAGTCTCATCAAGTTCCATTGCCTTCTTCATTTTCAAAAAATGTGCTTATCTACTGCTTAATCCACACACTAATATTGTGAAGTAATGTCTTACTCACACTCCCTCTGCCACTATATATGGTATGAGTACACATAGGATATGTATTCATATCTGTTTATAACTTCCTTCCTCGAGTTTCAGAGGATAAGTTATTTAATCACTTGAAAGCCATTTATCATGACTTCTTTGGCAGCAAGATAATATTTTCTTCCCCCTTAAAACATCTTTCTAATTTACTTGGTTTTAATAAATGGGAAAAAAATGGAAACATAGTTTTGAAAACCTAGACTCATTTTTATTTTCAAAGAAAAGATTTGACAAGAGATTTCTTGCATGAAGTTACATTCTTCTGAGAAGCATAAGAATAACATAGCGGCTGATCAGATATTATGTTGGGGAAATGTGAAGTTCAGGTGGCTTGGCTTAAAAAAACATACAGTGTAACCTAGGGAAATTAAGGTGATATCTCATTCATCGAAAGCAATTTCTCTCAGTTTAATATCGTTTGGAAAACTAGTAGGGCAAATTATTTATCACAACAACTGTGAAAGAAAAGGTGAAACTTGGCGCTTCTTTAGGTGAAACTTGGAGCTTCTTTCGTAGACTATAGAATCTGTGTATTTCCTCCTCCAACAATTCCTTTGATTCCTTCTAAACAATGATGGTTGAAAAACATAAGAAATAATTGAAGTTTTATATGTTGTAAATATTGGGGAGATGATGTCAATGACAATTTTAAGTAAATTATGTTTTAATAGACTATTCAAGCAGATCAAGTAGTTACATCTCACACACACACACACACACACACACACACACACGGAAAGTGAAGAGAAAGAGGAAAGATCTATTTCTCCACTAATAATGTTTTGCTCTTAGCTTTTTATTTTATTTCTTATCACATTCAATTCTTCCTCAATTAATGTTTAATATAATAACATATTGTTATACTAATGAATTCATTTAAATTGCTGTTTTTTGTTTTTGGTTAATACCTTGGCCCTTCTTCTTCCAATCAAAGTAGACCTTTAAGTTGAGACACTTTGAGGATGAATCATATACTTGTCTTTCAGTGCCAAAATAGATTGGTGAAATGTATAGCACAGAAAATAATCTTGAAATCAGAAGATTTTGACTTCTAAGAGTACATTAAATCATAGCAGGCTAACCAAGCCTTGAAGAAGGAAGGGAATAATGTTTGTCCATACTCAATAGATTGTGAAGAGGATATGAATATGTAAAAACAGTAGTCATTAAATTCTAATAACCAACATGGTTGTATATTTACTTGTAAAAGGCCTCCACAGTAAACAATGGGATGGTGAAGATGTCCAAAACCTGGGAAATGTAGAGAAGGAGACTAAAAGAGAAAGGATGCATTGGATTCCATGTTTTCTGGGTGAATCCAACACACACAAAAAATTTTTATTTTATTTACAAAAGCCAGTTTCATCTGTTTGCAATGTGAATGTCAAATATTAATAGTTGCATTTATAATATCTCATTTACATGTATAATTGAACTATGTCAAAACCCAGTCTGACACATGATAGCTTTTGGTTAAACCAGCAAATGCAATTATGTTTCGCAATTGGAGTCTTTTTCAATCACTTGTCAAAAGCATAAGTGTTTCATTTTATTTTTTAAAAATTCACTTGAAACTATGAAAATGATTTAAGTATACATGATTTAATTATATCATAAATAAGAGGTAGGAGAACAACTGAACATATCAAGTTGTAAAAAATAATTTTCAATGATATCTGCTTTGTGATTCTGTAGAAGCTAGAAATTCTTTATGAAAGTAGGACCTGGACACATATTCATAAGATTACATATTCTATCAAATTCCTTGCTTTCTCTCTGAATAATTGTGAAGTGGAGGCAACATATTATTGCCTGGATACTTAAATTATTTCACAGAATAGGCTTTCTGGTCACCATGAACAATTTGAAGTGTTCTCGATATTATAGAATTATAAATACCCTTCATCATTAGGCTGAACATTCAATTAATCAAGTGTTATTCTCATTTTCCTTAAACCATTATGTTATAAAATAGATTTAACTCTGCAAGAGTCTTCGATGCATATAAAAATAATCAAACTCAATATAAAGTACACTTAAGGTATTCTAATCTATTCTACCTCCGAAATAACTGCATACAAATGAAGTGTTAGAATCAATTTTATATTATATGTTATTAATAACTTAGTTTAGCTATAGATATGTCAGCCTATATATAATAGAAAATACATGAGAAATTTGAAAGTTGCTGAAATACTCTTCACTAAATTATAGGTATATACTTGCTTCAAAATGTTTTTCAAACTAATAATTGAGCTTGATTTTTCAAGCATGTAATTGTCAATTAATAAATTCTGCAACTGTGCACTCATAATCTCTAGCCTTCTAAATGAGTTAAAAGAGCTTCCAAAACTGACACATTCACTCCCAAGTTATATAGGTTATGCCTTGGGAAAAACATGGATCATTCTGCAACCCAATGACTAAGTTATGTATTTCCAGAGCCAATAACAGGCAGTTAAGTTCACTGCCTTTCCCTAGCAAGGCTATGTTGAAAGGAAACAGTAAGAATAACTAGCAATAAATTGGTAATTTTTTATAAGGAAGCAAAAAATGTTTATTGACCTATTTTCCATTCCCAGTATAATAAAATCAAATTTTATTGCTCTTCCAATATTTTACTTGTCCTTGGAATTTAAGCATATTCAAATATATATTTTGTTGAGATTTCATATGACATTGATAGAATAATGAAAACAATGTGTCAAATAGTTTAGTACTGGTTATACGTTTCATTGTGAAGAGCATCATAGTAAATGATAGCTAATGTTGTAATTCCAGCATACAGTTGTCAACTGCTATTGCATTTGATGGTGTTAATTATAATCATGGGGGAAACATTTGATTAAATATTGTCTTAACTTAAAAGATCTAAGTTAATAAATTGTTCTCTAATTTAAATGTATGTAATCATCTTATAATATTTAATATAACATTCAGTAGTAAATACCCGTTGAATAAATTTTTGACATCTAATTAGGAGAGTTCAAATTCAAAATATATTTTACAGGAGAAATTCTTAGAAGATGGCAAAGGGTATTAGAGAGTGATATTTTAAATTTCTCATTAAAAACCTCATGGATATGCCAGAAACCAAGAGCTGTTATATATATGTCTATACATATTTATTTTTACAATAAATATATCTGTCTTATATATTTATATAATTTTTTCAAGGAGCACTACTTACAAGAGTATTCAGAAAATCTAAATATCTAGAAATAAATCTAACCAAGTATATGTAATTATACAATAACATTATGAAGAGAGTGAGAAAGAGAATTGTTTATTTTACTTTTCATGGGATACAATAAAACATTTATACATTAAATGTTCTTTGAAGGACCTGGAGCAACATTGTATAATTCTGAGATGTTTTTACCCTTACTTAATCACTTTTTGCTATTCTAGGCAAAACAAAAACAAAACACAGACACACACAAATTCCTATCCAGTAAGTAGTGTTTCAAGCAGCAGCTTGTTGAGACTATGATGCAGAGAGATTTGGATCTCATCCAGGTTCCACAACAGCATAGCTGCATGACATTGAACAAATTACCTACCTTCTCTGATCATTAAGCTTCATCCCTACAATGGGAATACCCCTATGTCCCTACTGGCAAGACAGAACTGAGCTAGCAGACACAATGTGCCTATTAACAGTGTTTGGAACTTGATAAATATTAAGTTATGGTTTATATCAATCCTCTTCCTTTTTGCCTTCATATCATTAATATGAGTTTTCTATGTTATTTGAGAAAATGCAATTCTACTACAGAAAACAGGAAAACAAACCAGGATGAAATAAAATATTATGTATAGATGGTAAGTAAATAAACTGCCATGTGAATATGGAAAGGATTCATGAGATATATTATATAGAGAGTAATTTAGTAGCTTGTAAGATATGCTGAAGACAAAATAAGTGGAATATATAGTAGTATCTGCCAAACTTTTTATTCCTAGATGAAAAGGAATAAAAAGACCAAAAGGCCAAATCACACAGCTGCCACCTCTGGGTCTCTAAATCAACCACCTTTGATAACAAACAGTAGGGTTCCTTCCTGGCTCCCTAAGCCTGTCTCCAGGTGAGTTGGCAACTCCGGCTGGGATTCAGTATAATTGCCCCTCCAGCTCTCTAATAGAGCAAGGGTGTCTTGGCCACAAGCATATTCCTTCTGTCGAGTCCTCATTCTCAGTTCTGGTTCCCTTGGACCATGTCCCTCGTGTATTAGAGGAGGAGGAGTGTGAGAACGTGGCCAGCTTCCTGCTCCAAGCCCCTAGAGTCACAAATCCAGCCTGTATAGGGGAAACAATAAGGCTTATGATATGAGATTTCTAGAATTCAAGCTAAGGAACATAAAACTATGGAATAATTACAAAATTGAAACTATATGCTGTTAAGAGACCTACTACCCAACAACAAAGTGAGTTTCAACATTGTACATTTAAATGCAGTGCCTGAGAAATAATAAAACCTGTTCTTTTATATCTAAGGAGCTGAGACTCCTCTAATCACCAGTTATACAGGTAGTAAAACTATAATTAACCAGATCATTAACAATGACTACAAATGTTCTTAGATATTTTCAAATTAAAGCAAAAAATAAAATCTATGCATTCTAAATACATTTAGATCAAATTATCTCATCTCTTGTTGAAAATATAATAACTATTTTCTTCAATATCATTGATTGCTTTCAGTTAGGAGGAAAGAATAAGGGCTAAAACATTATCAATTGGTGGATTCTTCGTTTTGATTTCTCTTACTGTACATATAACACCAGTTTTTATCTCCTTTTTAAAAAGTCACTTAAAATGTATTTATAAAAGTAATAACTAATACCATTGCCTGAAAGCAAGAGATCATTCTTCTTAGATGCCTCTATACAGGTCTTACCCTCAGAGCTGATTATTTTTGGGAAACTTACTCTCTGAGCATGCCAATAGCCCGGCAGTTCAGTTCTTTCTATATACCAATACCATCATCTCTATAGAAGATAGGGGTCCTTATTGGTAGGGAAGATCTTCAGAAGATATAATGGGCACAACTGTTTTTGATCCTTTTTTTTTTTTTAATAAACACAAAATACCTCAACATTTTATTGAAAAGTCTAAGATTTTAAGGAAAGTACTGATGTGTGAAACATTGCATGATATCATAAATGAAATATTTTGAAAGCGTGTCCTGTGCTCACTTGCTATTTGGCAAAAGTAATTATAAGGCAACCATGGTATGGACAAGACTTTTTGGTGAATTTAGAAGTTTAATTCCATGCCTTATAGAGGAAGGCTGTAAAACAAAATGTTGTTTACCTCCTATTAATGGATAATATAAGTTTATTTAGGTAAAAAGGCATTTTCCTATATCTGTCCCAAATCTGTAAAGAACAAAAGTATATATATAATCTGGCCCAAATCTGTAAAGAACAAAAATGGGTCCATGGTTCAATTGGGAATAAATGATAGCTTTATTAACACAGTAGATAATATCAACAAAAAATTATCAGCAGATAACACATTTGAAATGAAATACGGAAAGCTGCCTGCTGAGAATGGGAATAATACAAGAATGCATGTTCTTATTTCTTCTATTCATTGTCTCTGAGATCTTCACAAATGCAGTAAAACAAGAAAAAAATCAAATGTAATGACTGGAAAAGAAGTAAACTAACATTATTGGAGAGAGTTATCACTGTGTTGTATAGACTATAAAAAACATATATTCAGTCTTGTTTCTCTTGTTATGGTAATTGCAAAGCTTTGAAATATTATTATTCAATATTGATAGACATGATGGATCATACCTGAATACTGCAGACAGGAATCCAATGCCTAGAGGGATTAAGCAATACACATTTATAGAAGTCTTCACTAACAAGGCTTATTTCTGTCTTGGAGTACAAAATTTTGAAAACCTTGTGACAGCAAATGGTTTCATTTAATCTTTACCACATTTGTAGGAAGAAGATACCACTAGTAGTTACCTTTTTAAAGGAGTAGAAAATAAGGCACAGAGCAATGCAATGATTTGCAATAGTTAGGACTAACATAGTTGATTTGTTGAACAGCCTAAAGCCATTTCACTAATTCATAATGACAAATGCAATCATCACAAAGATCGAAATAATTGAGTCAGCATGAGCAGTACATTTTCTCTATACCAGAAGGTTATAGAAATCCCTTGGTGAAACAGATTCAGAACAAGGGACATTAAATTGATCAAGTGATAAACGGCATCTCATTAAACAGATTCCCTAGTTAACAGAATGACATGACCAGCAGGACAGGCCATAGTCAAAGTGGATTATACCCTATGTGTGTCTCTATACAAGAGATAGTCTTGCTATTGGGGCTGTAAGTACCCCAAATCTTACTGCCAAAGTTTCTTCTCCCTTAGAAAAGGCTTAGATCTTTCCAGTGTTTGTCTCTGTTGCTCACGTACATGTACTTCTGAAGATTCAGATACAGTATGTTTATCCAGTCTTAATCTTTAATCATGATCATTGTATCTTACTGGCAGAATTTGAAGTAAAATGACTTTGCATTTTAAAAGTGTAGAATGTCATTCTAATTGAAGTAAGACATATTTACTTGCATTTGCACTTTTATTGTCATGTTTAAGCCTCTCCAGTGATGGTCATTTTAAATATAATAGCAGGCCAGTCTGGGAATCACCACACCCTACATCTGGATTATCCACTAGAGACTGGCAGAGCCTGAATAGAATTGGATGTATTGTTTTTCGCGAAGGAAAAACTATTACAACACTTAGAACATGATACTTGGGACCTGGCTACAGCACATATTCGATTAATTAATGACTTAACCCATTGGAGTTGGTTACAACTGAAGAAATGAATTCCTGATTAAGACTTATTCTGAAATCCTCATTCTCCCTTTCTGACCAGAATGCTGAAAGTCACCTGTTCTCCAAAGGTATGTGCCACCAAATCAAGGAAAAGCAATAGAAGGCAGCCCCAAAATGAAGAACCAGGTATCCTTACAGGAATGTAGTGAACCCCAAAGGGCTATGTGAAAATGCATTTGCTGCAAGCGGGAACATCAGGGTGAGACTTTTTCTTTTATTTTAAGTATAATATATAGCAAAACTCCAGCTTCTGGGCTAAGATAAAAGGAAAGGATTAGAGTATGTGGAATGTCAGATTTGCAGACATGACAAAATCTCAGTTGCAAATATTTGAGGGGAATCTTCCAAGACTAAAAGCAAAAAACCTTTCAGCTTATTGGTTATCAAAACTAGAACTCCAAATAGAACTGGAACCTAGTCAGTGAGTTGATGATGTGTCCTGGAAAACGTATCCAGATCTAACTGCAAACTGAGCAGGGCTTAGTTTACATGCTTGGGGGATTGGATTCCACCCATTTTTAAAAAGTTTTCTAGAAATGTCATCATTTATTTGTATAACCACTGAGTTCACTTTTATGACAAAACTCAAATATCAGCCACAGCTGCTTGAATCCAGTAAACAAGTATTGTGAAGAGAAAATAAAACTCAGGACCCCAATTCACTTTACCAAAAGAAAAAATGAAGCTGAAAGCTGAGTCATGAAAGAATCTGCCTTTCCTTTTGTTCCTTAAGCAGATAGCTACAGATAAAATATTAAATATCTCCACTCTGTGTTCACTTCTGTCTTATGTAAAGTGTAGATTTACTGAGCAGGAGAGGAATGCATAAATGACTATTCCTTTACCTGCTCATTTTCTCTTGCAACTTGTGTGTAACCCTATCCACCCCCAGCTTTCCTCTCTAGCCCGTTTTTTCCCTTTAAATATTGAACCTCTGTAAATTATCTTTGGAGAAAGGCACAGATGACAGACTGTTTCTGTGAATCTGTGTTTTTTAATTCCAGGAATGTCCTTAACCTTGACAAAATAAACTTCTAAATTGACTGAGGCCTGCCTCAGATAGTTTTTGGTTTACAGACATAATTCAAACCAAACATCTTGTGCAAAAAAAAAAAAAAAAAAAAAAGAATCTAAAATATATCATTGAACAAAACAACATTGTAATTAGAATATATGAAAAATATTTGTCATCTCAGTGAATACATTTTTTTGTGAAAATGTGAAAATATTGAGGAATTAACTCATGATTTTTTAAAAGACATTCTTGCATGTAGATTTAACTATAGAATAATAAAATTTTCTAAGAAA
Source organism: Pan troglodytes (assembly GCF_028858775.2). Lineage (NCBI taxonomy): Eukaryota > Metazoa > Chordata > Mammalia > Primates > Hominidae > Pan > Pan troglodytes. Next base: position 331,010 of record NC_072402.2, on the reverse strand, counting down.
AAGCAAAACAGTATTAAATAAACAAATTAAAAAGATAGAACTCTATGTGGCTAGTGTGTTTAAACAGAGAATACATTATAGATTTAAATTTAAATTATAAACAGATATTTTCCTTTTTTCTGCGTAGCAGTACTTTATATAGGTTTTTCTGAAATTGAAGCTTTAGCTATGTAAAAAATAAATACCCAGAAAAAGATCTATGGTTAAAGGCTAGAGCATTCAAGATTCAATGAACTATTAAAAGTGATTACTTAGATTTATAAAAATATTGCAAAGTAAAATTGACAGAATTATATAATATTTTAGAAAATATATTTTATTTGTAGTTACCTAGTTAAGGTACTGGTTAGCCAACTATTACAATGCCATTTATAAAGCATTCATTCTTTTCCCCAGTGATTTTATGTGTCTTGTATCATATACCAAATTCTTCCTCAAATAGTTTCTAGATTTCTGTTTTAAACCATTGTATTTCTTGTCTATTTCTGAGCAAATAATATCAAGTAAGTAAAGTCTTTTCTCATTATTTTTTAAGAGTATTTTTGAATAGTTTATAGTTATGCTAGATAACTGTATGATAATGTCGTAAAGGCTTAATGAAAACAAAACACACAAAACGTCTCATTTCTAATCTGATTAGAAAAACATTACATGTATTGGCATCTTGGCAATATTTAATCTCATTTAAGCACATGGGATACATCTCTAATAATGCAGTCTCTACTTGAAGAGTTTTATCTTTCCATATTTTTTCCAAAATATTTCTTGCAAGTTTAGCATTAATTTTTAAATTGTTTAATTATCTTACTATCATGAATAGAATCATTAGGCTTAGCGTTTCTAACTCATCACTTTGGCTTATGTATTTGGCTGTATTTTTTTAAAAAAATGAGAAGAACAATAGCACAGAGCTGGTTTTTGTAGAACTGGATAGAGACGTTGTGATGATTTAAATATATTCATCTTAAAAATTAATAATTAAAGTATGGATATTTATTTGCCCATGGTTACATACATACCTAAAATCAGAAGATCATCATCATTTGCCCCTACAATTTTCGTAAAATAAATAAAATATAACTTCAGAATTATGTCTGAATGCATGAATGAATTGTTAATACCTAACTACTTCCTAATTTTAAAAATGCTTTAATCATGTGTGTTTCCATTCAAGTGTATTCAATATATTTTAAGCAATCCTTGGTAATCAAGAAAATCTTAGGATATTTATTTCTAGTTTTGTTAGTCTGAGGCTTTTATAAAATGTGAAGATTTGTTACTATATCAATTTTGGTAAAAGAGAGATGCATGACCAGAGGGTGGAGAACTGAAAAGCCAAAAAGGCAACAAATTCCTTTGGCTTGATGAGAGGCCACCACTTCCTCAGCACAAACGATGAGCTGCTGGCAAGTGTCATCATGAAACATGCCATTGCCTCCCGGGGCCTGAAACTACAGACATCTTCATCTGGCTTTCGGTGGAATTTTGAATAGACCATTGCAGGACAATTTGTTACAGTCCTTGTGTTTCCTTTTTATTGTTAATACGGTTGTTACATTTACGGAGAAAAAGAGCTTTTATATAACATAAAGCACTTTGTTGTGTGTTACTTTCAACTAATGTTCTGTTTGTTTTGAAGACAATTCATCTTAAATTGATATAGAGAGCCTAGAGTACAATTAAAAGTATAAGTTTGTCCAATTGCCAATTAATCAGGAGTTAAAAGCCCTTGAGCAGCGAATGGGCCAGACCCTGCAGTCAGAGGAAAACAGGGACCTTCTGTGTCATATAAATGAAGACCTTTCCCACTGAAGGGAAAAACTCATAAAAAATGAATAGGCATTATTGTCACATTATCCACATCATTTAATTTTGTCTTCTCTCTTGTAAAATTTGCCACAGAACAAATGGATGACATTGGATGTACGTGTACTACTACTGGTGACTTAACTATCAGCATGATTTAGGGATTCCTCTATAGCTGGGCATATCTTTTCCTTTGATGCTTTGAAAATTAAGGCAGAGTCGATCACCTCTCCTCAGTCATAATCATTTGCATTTTAGTCTTCTCTCATTGTGGGGCCTTAAATTTAGCAAGGATGTTATTTCCCAGTTCAAGGAGAAACAGTCCCTGTCAGAATGCAGTTGTACATTTGCATAGAAATAAGTTGATTTTAACAACTGTTCACAAGCACAACGAAAACTTTGGGCAAAGTGAGATGTCATCTTTTACTATGGTATGAATGTGACCACAATCTTATTATAGTTGCAAATGTAATTTATATTCTTCCTTAAACAGTTAAGTCTCTTGTCTGTCATTACACTCTGTTATATAATCAAGAATAGTCTTATCTTTCCAGTGTCGTACAGGCTACAGTGGCTTCCCTTATCTTCTCAGCACTTGAAGAATATTGGTGAGTTTAATAATTTTTGAAAAAAGTCCTAAACGATGGCATAAACATAGAAGGACTGATATACATACCATTGTCCTTCATTTTCAGATAGCATCCTACAGATAATGTTGCTATCAGTATGTGCAGGGAGAATTTAAAAGGCCCACAAAGATGACAGGCAGTTGTGTCCAGTTGCATACAAATGACAACTGATTTTACTTTGTCTCTAAACTCATAATGACAGTCACCCTTCTCTTCCTCTCCAAGGTTTACCTACAGTGAACCATGGAGTTCTCTAGTGGTTATGGGCCATGTTGTTCTTCCTGCTACTGTTTGGCCCCAGCTTCTTTGCATCCATTAAATTTGGGTTCTTATGAAAGCTGACAATGTGTCTTGCCTTGTAGCATTCTGGGGCTTCTTTTGGCTACCCTGTCTAAAGTAATTTTATTTTACCTGCAGTACGGCAGCTGTTTATGTATTCTTTACTCACCCATCCTGCACACATTAGCACACATTCTGTACTCAAGGGAATAAAAACGTGACTCACTGCTAATAGAATTCTGGGAATTCATTTGTAGAGAGTCTACCTGAAGCTTAAAAGTTATTAGAACTGTGGCCAGGCATGGTGGCTCATGCCTGTAATCCCAGTGCTTTGGGAAGCCAAGGCATCAGGATTGCTTGAAACCAGGAGTTTGAGACCAACTTGGGCAACACAGCTAGATCCTGTTTCTACCAAAGAATAAAAAATTAGCTGGCCATGGTGATACATGCTTGTAGTCCCAGCTACTTGGGAGGCTGAGTCAGGAGCATTGCTTTAGCCCAGGAGATCAAAGCTGCAAAGATCACGCCACTGCACTCCGGACTGAGTGACAGGGTGAGACCAGGCCTCGAAAAAAAAAAAAAAAATATATATATATATAAGGCCTTATATATATATATATAAAGCTTTATATATATATATATATATATAAAGCCTTACTTAGGGCTTAAAAAACACTTCTATGTTATCCTAATTTTTGCCATCGTCATCCTCATTATCATCAACATCACAGACACCAATGGAGCAATTGCTTTTTAGAGGGAAGGCACTGAACTAAGGCATTACCAGAATCAGCTCATACCATAATCTTCCTTATGAAAAAATATAAAAAGTGAGAGAGGTATGATGAGGAAATTCATAATTAGAACACATAAGTATCTTTCTTGGAGTTACAAAAATGGGTAAGCATGTGAGTCAAAACTACGGAAGACTGGTAAGTGACCTTTTAGAGTTGTTAGAAATACAAATAAAAAATTACTAATGGAACCAAATATTTCACTTCACTACATCACAATTTTCTTTTTTTAAGGTGCATATAATGGTAGTATTTTCTTCATGGGTTTGTAAAAGACAAAAGAATTCATATATTTAATATGTTTATAATATTTCCTGGTACATAGTAAATAATAAACATTCAGTAATTGTTGGGTTTTTTGCTCATTTAGTTGAAAGGTCAGAGCTACAATGATACAGTTATCTTTGAGATATCTAAAAAACACTAATCATAATTTGCTCTAAGTAATATATTTTAAGTGGTATTAATTACTAATTACTTTTCACTAATTTATTAGTTTGGTAGATACTTTTGAGTGCCTATGATAAAGACTTAAAGCTTAAGTACAGATTTTTTTCTAAAAAATGTATTTGCTCTATATTTCCCCATATGATGTGGCTTATTTTCACTGTAATTAACCCCATTGTATCTAGAGAATTGTGTGTAATTTTGATAATACCTCGTTAAGTAAATGTTACACTGGTCATATCAGCAACAATTGTCACCTTACAAGAAAGGTTAAAAGACTATTGAAAACTTTGCATAATTATCAGTCATCAGCAGGACTTAAATTATTTAGGATCTAAAATATCTTTATTTTAGAAAAGTGCATGACTGAAATAATCTGAGTTTCTACCATTCTGATTTATTTTGTTGGAAACAAAGAATGAACCACATGTGAGTGAATTTGAATGGAGAATAACTTTAAGTTGTATTAGAATGTAGAGGAGCTTCATGTTTCCTTATAAATCCCAGTTCTGCTGACAGCATCAAACACTTTGGTAAATAATATTGAACCAAATGTCTGTTTATGTGGAATGAAAAAGTATAATACCACAAAGAGAGATCATAAAAATAGAGAACATTTTTAATGAGTAAGTGTAGTGCTCTCTAATGGACAAAAAAATCATTCCAACAATTTGACTGTGATAGATGCCTTTTCTTTAGAGTACCAGCAATGAAATGCTAGACAGTAATTCCTCCAGAATTATTTCTATTAAAAATAATATAGTAATATTAATTAAAGCATTCACAGTGATCTTCCTTGCTAACCACTGTTTATTTTTAAAAACTACTTACATATTAATCTTCATACTGTGGGCAAGTAATTTTTTGAGAAAAATACTGCCATCCTTAAATTGATGAATAATTTTTCCATTGCCTTTTTGTGTTTAACTCAGTAGGTTCATATTTTAGATTCCCAAATGAAATTAGTCTAAACAATATAAAGAGAAATTTCAATGGTTTTGAACCATCATTTTCTGTTTAAATATTGCCTCTTTCTTCTGAAACTCCAATATGATGGATATTAGACATTTTAAGTAATCATGACCTGGTTTCCTCTTTTTTCTCACTCTGCGCTCATACTGCATTCTGCTTAATTTCTTCAGATACAACTTTACGTTCAATAATTCCCTCTTCAGTTTCATCTTCTGTTTAATCTTCCCACTGAGGCTTTTTAAAAATTCTTAAACAATTATACTTTTCATTTTTGGAAGTTCTATTTTTTTGTTGTTGTTGTTTGTTTTTGAGTTGGAGACTCACTCTGTCACCCAGGCTGGAGTGCAATGGCGCGATCTCAGTTCGCTGCAGCCTCCAGCTCCCGGGTTCAAGCAATTCTCCTCCCTCAGCCTTCCAAGTAGCTGGGATTGCAGGCACACGCCACCATGCCCGGCTAACTTTTTGTATTTTTAATAGAGACGGAGGTTTACCGTGTTGCCCAGGCTGATCTCAAACTCCTGAGCTCAGGCAATCCACCTACCTTGGCCTCCCAAAGTGCTACCGCACCCAGCCTGGAAGTTCTATTTTATGTATGTATACATATATATTCATATACACACATATATGTGGGTGTGTATATATACGTATGTATACATATACTAACATATATGTGTATATATATGTATGTATGTATACATATACACATATATGTATACATATATATGTGTGTGTATATATATTTATATATTTTTTTAGTTATATATTTTATATATATCTATGTATCTATATCTATATCTATATTTATATCTATATCTATATCTGCCTGGTCTTTCTTGATAATCTCTAAATGCTACCTCACATTTCTTTAATCATGTTATGCATAATTATTCTATATTGCAATTCTCCAGTGTCTAGCTAACAGTTTGATCCCCAAAATTTCTTTGTGGGCCCGCTCAGCTGTTTATTGTTTGTGCTGATGTTCAGTCTTGTGACTTGCCTGCCATGTTTTTGGTGATACTTGTGAACTCATATCTGCTGATTCTCCATCTATGTGCTCTTGAGTTGCTATATTGGGCATGTTGTTTCCAGAAAAGTTGCATGTCCACTCTTGCTAGAGGTTGGGGTACTTCAAGTCAGCATGTTTGAAGGAAGAAAACGGCAGCTCTTTATCATTCTTCAAGCCATAGCATGATGTAAACTCTCAAGTTTAGTTCCCATACCTTGCTCCACTGGCCCAAGGTTCAGTTTTGAATTGGAACATCATAAGGAGCATTTGCTGTCAGGCAAACTTTATTCTCCACCTTCCTTGTTTCTCACCACCACCAAATCCAGGTTTGGCTTATAGTTTATTTCCTATTTTATGTATCTTTTGGAGGAGGCAGGCCAAGCTCATTGGAGATATTTCTAATACCTATCTGTGTTTAAGCATGAGGACAAATGAAGAGTATTCTGTTTCCATTCGTTAGGCAGCAAAATCCATTTATAATACCACACCTATTGGCTTAAATGCAGAAGACCAAGACCCCTGTGGACCATTGAGCCCTAGATGAATGACTGCACTGAAAAAGACTAATTTCTTTATGCATTTCCTTGCCTAGTCCTCTTTTTCTATGTTCCATCCTTCCATGTTCCTGTGGCTGATATTGTGGAAAACTTAATAGTACACTGTGGACTAACAGAAATCGGTTCTGCAATGATCATTATAAAGCAACGTTTCTACATTGGCCACTTTCCACTGGCCCACCTTCCATTAGAATTAGGTTTCCAAAAGTGTCTAAGCTAACTGTGCTGACAACTGTCATAATACCACAGTGTCAGTTTATAGTTCACATAAACCCCATTATCTACTCAGGAAATTACAAGTTGCCTGTTTCTTCTTGGAGCAGAGAAATACTTGAACTTTTGTTTAGATTATGCTCTGCTTCGATCAAGATAGATGAAATAGCATATATAAGGCAAGAATGAAGGAAAGTGTCTAGATTTCTAATGCACCTATTTGGGAAAATTAAACTTACATTTAATGAGAATGTCATATTGATTTCATGTACAATAATATACGCACTAATTTTACTTTTTTCTATTTGTCTGAGTTTTTTTTTTCAGTTCCATGTTGGGAAAAAAAAAACAAAAAACAAAAAAAATGAAAAGGGAGACCCGTTGAAAATTATCTAAGAGAAAGTCAATTATTTACAAGCTTCTCTAGAGATTTCAGGAATCCTCTTTCCTCTTTAATTTTCCAAACTTCTGAAGATATTAGTTTTGCAACATACATTGTGTCTTGGTAAAATAAACAGCTTAATAAAAATACATGATATATTTCTCTAAGGGATGGAATTAAATAGCATATAAGTTGAATCTATCTGATGGTAAAATAAATATGTAATGCCTTTTAGAATATTAAGGAAATTAAAAAATATATTGTTTGTAGTCATCCATCACATAGTATTGAGTTAGTGAAAAAATGGGAGACCACCTCTGAATAAGTTTATGCTCTTTTAAAACAACATCCATGATACAGAATGGTCACATACAGTATCTTGTCTCAAATAGTCTTCCAGTGTCAAAACTCAGAGACAGCTTTTCAGGTGTATATTTATATTCCCGTTGGACATTTGTCATAATGTCTTTGACTCAACACACAGAATTTCTTGTTACTCTCTATAAGACTAAAAGGCACAACTGAGAAAATAATATAGCTTAATTTTTTTCCCTAGGGAATTTGGTGCCTCCAACCAAGTTAACATATCTTTCAATCACCTGTGATATTGCAGAATAATGGCAACTACCATGGAAAGATGAAATACATATGGTGCTGTAAAAACCAGAAGAGCCCAATGGCATTTTGCTCTTGCCATTCCTGAGGAGTTCATTGCCTACAGATGTAAGTGTACATTTTATCATATAGATGGAATTTCACGCAATTGAAATGTGTGATATATAACATGCAGAGGGTTTATACAAAGAAAATCATGAAAGATGCTTGAGAAACCTGAAAATTGATACATCAGGTAAGAAATAAAATGGCAAAGGAAACTAAGAAATGTAGGCCAGAATTGTTGATTGGAAGCATGGAGAATATAGTGTCACAGAAGCCAAGGAAAGTGTTAGAAGTGGTAAACTGTGTGAAATATTCTAAAACTATCAATAGAATAAGGCTGGAAACTCTAGAATGGGGATTGTCTGTATGTAGCTCATTGGTGACCTTAACCAGCAACCTTTATATGTGAGTGGTGTAAACAGAAGTCAGACTGACTGCAGAGTAAAATGGAGGTGGGCAAATAGATAGCGTGCCTATGGATGCAACAATTTCCATTGGCATTTTCAAGTGTTCTTTGATTCTGTTTTATTTGTCCTGATAGCATTTATCACCACAATCAAAGAGGAGCAATCAAAAATGCCAATGGAGACTGGGGAAATGCCTCACTGAGAAAGTGGCTTTTGAGTAAAGACTTGAAGGAAACAAGAGCGCTGTCTTGTGGGTATTGGTGAAGAGCATCTTAGATGGAGGAAAGTTTATGTACAAAGACCCTGAAGAGGGAATGTGTCTGATTTTTCTACCAACAGATAGGAAGCTAATGTGGCTGGATAGAAAGAAAAGTAAAATCAGATCAGATAGACAATGAGGTGCAGAACACGCACATTCTAGTGGACTGTGGTAGAGAATTTACCTTTTACTCTGAGACAGGAAGACACTAGAGGATTTTGAGTAGAGGAGTGACATGCAAAGACTTACCTTTTAACACAGTTACTGTGACTGAGGTGTTATGAATACTCTTGAGAGACAAGAGCGGAAGTCGGGAGCTTATTTTAAAAAATGAAGAGAGGGAACACTGGGCTGGGATCAGAGTGGTGCCTGTTGGGTTAGTGAGGGGTGTTAGAATTGTGAATTTAAGATAGAGCTTACAGGACTTGCTGATGGAATAAGTGGGGCTTTTGAAGGGAAAGAGGGAGCCAAAGGTGGCTACGAAGTTCTTAGCATCAGAAATAGAAAAAATTGAATTGCCATTATTAAGAGATGGACAGTAGAGAGTAGAGCAGTTTCTGGAAAGGAATGGGAGTATCTGTTAAATTGAAGATGGCTGTTAGACATCCATGTAGATATATCAACTATTGTAGATGATTATTGGACATACGGTACTGAAGTTCAGGAGGACATGTGGACTTGAGATACAAATGTAGGAATGCTCAGGTTCTAGATGATATTTAAAGCAATGAGATTAAATGGAATACCTAGGGAGTAAGTGTGGATAGAAAAGGAAAGAGGTCAGTAGTTTAGATCATAGTTATACCGAATGTAAAGGCTGACACATGATTAGTAAAATAGCAAAGGCGTCTCAATATGAATAACCAGAAAGGTAGGAGGAAAGCCAGGTGATATGGTGTCTTGTGAAGGAAGTGTCTCAAAAAGGGTAAAAATCAGCTCTGTCAAATGCTACTACATTAAATAAGATAGCAACTGCAAAATGACAGAAGCTGTAGTAACACGGACTTGAGAAGAGCAACTCCCAAGAAAATGCAAATTAAAGCCAAATGGTGTTTTTAACAAAGAACTTCTTTTGATTTTTGATTTTTAAAATCTGTCACCATCAAGCATTCCAAATATGTAAAAAACAACATATAAAACTGTGCACTGTTGATAGGAATAAAAATAAACTCCTAAGAAAACTATTCTGGATTATTTTACAAATATGAAGATGGGCATATACTATCACTCTGCAAGCCATATCTAGTTATATACTGTAAGGAAATATTTGCACTTCAAATACAGGAATGTTTGTAGTTGCCTCTGTGAATAATAGTTCCAAACTGGAAATAATCCAAATGCTCATTAAG